>NC_133318.1:11137815-11159920 GCF_012295235.1 Primulina huaijiensis
CAAATAAATAATGTATTTGAAAATTGTGATTTTCATAAACATTATTATGGACTAAATTAAATTAATTCAAGTGTTGAATTAATTAATCACTAGTGGACCTAGTAGAGTCCAAATAATTAAATTAATTCAAGGGTTGAATTGATTAAATAATATAGAGTCTTGTAGAGCTCAATTTAAATAAATTATTTAAACTAGTGGACTTGAGTAAATTCAAGTAATGTTTAATTAGTCTCAAATATGTTTGAGATAATTAAATTAAGTCCATGGATTTTTAATTGTTAAAAATCAAATAAGATTTGCATGCATGGGAGGTGAAAGGTTGTGAGACAACTTTTTGTATAACCAAGGCTTGACATGCAACTTTTTTACTTTAACTTTTCCCACAACCAAAAAAATGTCTCTCGTTCTCTCCTAGCATGAATAGTGGCCGAAAATACTATTCATTCTCTCCATTTTTTTTGTTCTTCAATGGTTGGAGAAAACACTCACTTCTCAAAGAAAAATCCTCATATTTTTCTAGTGCAAAATATGAGGGGATCTACCTAGTTGGTGGTGGGCTTTATTTTAGAGCAAGGAGTGCTCTTTGGAAGCTTGTAGAAGTTCATGCCATACAAGAGCTAAGGTGTTTACACCTTAGTTGGAGCCATCATCAACCTCAAGAGAGTGATAGGTATTTTTCTAAACACACTATGTATGACATTTTGTTGTTTTTGTATTTGCTACACATTAAATCAAGGTGGCCGAAAATTTCTTATGAAAAATAAAAATTTTAAACTTCCGTTGCGCTTCCGGTCATCGTAACCGATCCCCTTTAAAGTGGTATCCGAGCTAAGGTTACAATTTTGGTGTAGCAAATACATAATATTATGTTGAGGTCCATTTCTAACCGTATGAGACAATCAAAACAATTTTTCGAAGGCCGGTTTTTGGGGCGGTTTTGGGCAGCAAGTTGCTGCCCATTTCGGGCAGCTTGGGCTGCCCGTGGGCTACCCATTTCGGGCAGCAGGGCTGCCCGAACGCCCCACTTTTAAAATAAAAAAAAAATTTTGTTGCCGGAATCCGGCGACGGCGATGACGACTAGGGTTTTCAAAATGTGTTTTGAAATATCAAAGTGTCACGGGCCTTGAGTTGTTGGGCCATTGGATGGCTAACACATTTGTGAAATTTTGAATGGGCCAAAATGTTTTTGGTGAAAAATAAGTTTTTGGGTCCTTAAATTTAAAATTACAAAAGTTGCAAACATTTTCTCATAAAATAAATAATTGAAGTTGGACTTTAATTATTTATAGTAAATTGTGATTTACAAGAAATTCGGTTATAAATAAATTAATTTGAAAGTAGACAAAGGTGTTTGCATACTTTGTTAATTTAGTTTATAATCGTGGCGGTTAGTGATTGGATCAAGATATATAATATTGGATCAATTGATTATTGTGATAATTAATTGATGTTGTATGATATGTGATATTATGCATGAAGGATGATCAAAAGCCCAAGCCCAATTTGCTAGGTGTATGATAGGATATTTTGTGTTGAATGATTGTAATAATTATCAAATTTCAAGTGGGCTTGGTTTATGGCCCATTCCTACTCCATGAGATGTATCCCTATTTGCCATGGATATTTATTTGTAAATATTAGTATAGTGGATGATCAAGATTGGAAGATGGTGGCCATGATGATTATGAAGATCAAGACATGTAAATATTGGAAGCTAATGTAATAGTTGCATTTGCATCCCATGCATTTCCCTAGGATTGGACCTAGGCCCGTGTTTGGCTCACACGGGCCATTAGTGTTGGGGCGATTGATCATCCTTGTTTTGTTTACTGTTTATAATATATGCATGATATGTTATAAATAATGAGTATGTGCGTTATTATTATGATAATAACAAAGTTGCATGAATCCGGCAAACATACGATCAAACATGGCGAGCTTTTAAATAAAATTAATGATGAGACCTTTCAAAATTAAAAACCCTCATTTTGAATAAGATTCAAAATTAATATCAAGCCCGAAAAGGGGAATTATAAATTTGTTTATAATTTCCATGTCTTCCATCGACAATGGGTGCATGATGAACGCTACCCGTGCTCGGGGCTCGGCTCATATTATTGGGGGGGCCTTGGGTGCCGGAAAGCTGTGACATCCATTGACATGGTGATGTGAACTACGTGGAACTCCCATGATTTCGGCTCATATTATTGAGGGAACTCATGGCGACCGTCCATTAAGGTTCAATATCGATGGGTTAGGCTTGACACGTGAAGATGAACGACGTCATATTATTGGGTCCTAATCAAACGTGAGACAAAAGTTTACGTAGAGGGTTGCATGGAGATGCAATTGGAAACTACCTTTTAGGAATTGTGATTGGCTGATATTATTCGGGATCATAATTCGCTAATTGGACCTTACGTACCTACTGATGAAAGGAGTTTTCCGTTTTCACTAGAGGGTAGTGAAAGATGTCAAAACAGTGGGAGCGAATATTTATAAAGTAAAAGTCCATACTTTATATCTTACTAAATATTTTGAAATAGTCATCAACATTTATCTGTTTTCACTTTTCAGTACAAATTGACAATGTCTTCGATTCGCAATCCGATATCTGCAATACTCGACAAACACATGTTAACCGGACCTAATTACCTCACTTGGCTAAGAAACCTAAAAATCGTCTTGAATTCGGAAAGGATAGCATATACACTTACTGAGTCACCCCCTGTTGAGGCTCCGACTGACTGCACTCCTGAGAAATTGCAGACTTACAAGGAATGGTGTGACCATGACTTGAAAGCCAGGTGTTATCTGCTGACTTTTATGAATGATGAGCTGCAAAGGCGTTTTGAAGAGTGGTTGCTGACATTCATTTGCATCTCAAGGAGCTCTTTGGTGAGCAGACACGGCCTTTTAGGCATGCAACGGTCAAGGAGCTGATCACTTTGCGCATGCGAGATGGGGCCTCGGTCCATGAGCATGGCCTAAAGATGATTGGGCTCGTGGACAAGCTCGTTGGCATGGATCTGATTTTGCCTTCGGAGTTGACCACTGACGTGTTACTCTTATCACTGCCTAGCTCATTTGATCCTTTTGTGGTGAATTTCAACATGAACAAGCTAGAGCCGACCTTTGAGGAGTTGGTGAATATGCTTGTTACGTTTGAATCAACCATCAAGAAAGAGAAGTAGGTTCTTTATGTGGGTTCTTCATCTGGTACGAAGATTGATCCACATGGAAACGGAAAGAAGCGTTCTTTCCAACGTCCCAAGAAGAACGTGCCCTTGATGAGGCAATCTCCGAATCCCGTTGTGGCAGCCACACCAGTTAAGGCTGACAAGACTGCTGATGTATGTCATCACTGCAAGAAGCCTGGACATTGGAGGCGTAACTGCTGGGAATATCTCGCCCAGAAGGGTTCTGGAAATGGTATGTTCTTTATCAAAGTAAACATTTCAATTAACTCTACTTCTTGGGTATTAGATACCGGCTGTGGCTCACATCTCTGTAATGAGTTGCAGGTGATGGGAAGAAGTAGGAGGCTCAAGGAAGGTGAGACCTTCTTGAGGATGGGCAATGGGGCAAGAGTTGCTGCCAAGGCTTGGAAGATGTTTACTTATTGTTGAACGATAATTTTAAGTTAATTTTTAAGAGATGTTTTGTTTGTACCTGATTTGGTAAGAAAACATTGTTTCCATTTCTATGTTGATAAAGATGGATATTCTTGTTTATTTGGCAAAGGTGTTTGCAATATTTACAAGAATGAATGTTTGATTGGTACTGGTGAACTTGAAGACGATCTCTATAACTTAAAATTGAAAGATATTCCACTAAATGTCCATTTAAAGGCAGACACCATATGAGATATGGATGGGTAAGTCTCCCAAATATTCTTGTCTTAGAATATGGGGGCCCTGCTTATGTGAAGCAGGTAGTGGGAGATAAAATTGGATTGTTGATCCATTTTATGTAACTTTGTGGGATATCCAAGGAATTAAGTTGGATATTGTTTCTATCATCCCCAAGAAACAAAGGTGTTTGTTTCTAAGAATGCAACCTTTTTGGAAAAGGAATTTCTATTGGATAGAAAAGGGGAGATGATAGAACTCGAAGAGGTTCGAGAGACACCCACAATTGTAGAACCCACACCCGAAGAGCCAAGAGAGGAGATACAAGCTCCTAGAAGATACGAGAGAGTCTCGAGACCACCTATGAGGTATGGTCTGCTTCTTGAAGAGGGCCATGATGAGCCTATTCATGGATGTGATCCAAGGACCTTCAAGGAAGCGTTATCTGATGCCGATTCATCCAAGTGGCTTGAAGCAATGGAATCTGAGATGAATTCCATGCATTCGAACCAAGTGTGGGATCTTATGGATCCACCTGAGGGAACGGTTCCCATAGGGACTTGGGGCGGATGGGAAGGTATTGACCTTCAAGGAGCGATTGGTGGCAAAAGGATATACTCAAAGACAAGGAGTTGACTTTGAGGAAACCTTTTCTCCAATTGCAATGTTCAAGTCTATAAGGATATTGCTAGCCATGGCTGCATGGTATGACCATGAGATATGGCAGATGGATGTCAAGACAGTCTTTCTTAATAGGGATTTTAAGAAAGTGATTTACATGTCTCAACCTGAAAGGTTTACATCTATCGGAAGTGAGCATATGGTATGCAAACTTCAGAGATCTATTTATGGTCTAAAGCAGGCATCTAGGAGTTGGAACCTCATATTCGATAATACAATCAAAGAGTTTGGTTTTACTAAGAATCCTGAGGAACCCTGTGTGTATAAGAAGGTCAGTGGGAGTGTGGTGACATTCCTTGTGCTTTATGTTGATGACATTCTACTCATTGGGAATGATGTAGGAATGTTGCAATCAACTAAGATATGGTTAGCGAGTAAGTTCTCGATGCAGGACTTGGGTGAAGCATCTTTTGTATTGGGAATACAGATCTATAGAGATAGTTCAAGAAGATTGCTTGGTATCACCCAGTCCACATACATGATACCATCGTGAAGCGGTTCTCGATGGATGAGTCCTAGAGAGGACATCTACCAATGTGTCATGGCGTGTCCCTATCCATGTCTATGTCTCCCAAGACTGATGCAGAGATAGCGGCGATGACGAGCATTCCTTATGCATCTGCGATTGGTAGCATCATGTATGGGATGATATCTACACGTCCTGACGTGGTTTTAGCACTAAGTGTAGTGTATAGATATCAATCGAACCCTGGTCTTCCACACTTGAAAACTGTGAAAGACATCCTCAAGTAATTGAGAAGGACCAGTAAGTTGTTATTGGTCTATGGGGTGGAGAACTGAAATTGGAAGGCTATACCGACTCTAGCTTCCAAAGCGATATCGATGACTCAAAGTCAACCTCTAGGTTCGTATTCATGCTCATTGGTGCTGCTGTCTCTTGGAAGAGTTCCAAGCGAGACAGTACTGCGGATTCCACCACTGAGGCCGAATACATTGCTGCATCGGATGCAGCAAAGGAGGCTGTTTGGATAAGGAATTTCGTCCAAGCGTTGGACGTCATTCCTAATGGAGTTGCTCCTATCCCGGTGTTTTGTGAAACACGGGAGCCATAGCTCAGGCAAAGGAGCCAAGGTCTCATCAGAAATCCAAACAAGTATTGAGAAAGTACCACATCCTCGGAGAGATTGTGGAAAGAGAAGTGTCTATCGACTAAGTCGGCTCCGCAGATAATGTTGCTGATCCACTAGCTAAGCCTTTACCTGAACCATTATTCGAGATGCATCGCGAATCAATTGGTTTGAAGTATATGGGTAGTTGGCTCTAGTGCAAGTGGGAGATTGTTAGAGTAGGTGCACGTCGAGCCAAGTGTTGGCCGAGTGTTCACAATGAAACTCTATGTATAAGCAATCTTTATTTTAATAATATTTGAAATTATTGTTTTGGCACATCTTTATCTATATACCCATGCTAGTTGCATAGATAAAGCCCTTGAATATACAAATAGTAGAAAGAATATGAGATGCTCATATGATGAGTATCATGAAACTCATATTTGGAATACTGTATATTCTAAACGGTTCCTAGTCGATTCAGCCGCCGCTAAGAAGGATATAGGCCGCTCGAGCTTGAGACTAGTATCTGCGATGTGAGTACCATGTTTCATTGGTAGGGGACATTGTGATGTCCGAGCATGCAGATAGGTGCTCCTGGTAGAGTGCACTGAACAACCCTCCATTAAAGGACTTTCCAAGTGGTTCTCACTTATCGAGTGGAAAAGTCCTAGTTTATGGTTGTACACCATTAGTCCTTATGACCCGGGACAACATTGAGACTCTATGTGCTAGAATTACACTTTGACTTGTTTACCGACTCTCATGGGGTCATCAGGTGGCAAGGTTGGGTGTTCTGTCGAAACATATAGGAGTCGATGCATTGTAGTCGGGGATTCACCGCTTACCTACGGGTATGGATATCCTATGTGTTTTTCATGTATATGTAGTTTGAAATCTCTGATCAGAGTATGGTGGTAATTATGAAAGGGGTTTCATAGATTACACCATCGATGCAACTACGACATGACACATAGTATCGATTCATTGACAACTCTCGATAAACCAATGGTTGTCGAATCGGTCGGGATATATGAGTTGAAGGGACCGTACTGTACGCTAACCATAATTGAATGGTTCTTGCAGGCACTATCATTTGATACCTAGGGAATCATGTAAGCGATGCTGCTAGGCGTTTAACATGATTGGTTGGGTACTATCAGACTTGAGTTCTGACGTTCTTATTATCAAGGAGTTGATAAATAAGAATGGAGCAATTGGGGTATGCTCATATAAGGACATGTTTAGTCCGAATCACATGGAGATGTGAACCCACGGCTAGTTGTATCAATGAACCATTGAGGGCCACACAAGTACTAGCTTTCTAGATCCCGTTGAGAAGTAAAATAGTTCAATGTGTTGAACGGCTTATAAAGGAGTTTATAAGCGTAAGGAAAATTAGAAGTATGACTTCTATAAAGGAGAAAATAGTTCAATGTGTTGAACGGCTTATAAATGAGTTTATAGGCGTAAGGAAAAATAGAAGTATGACTTCTATGAGAGAAATGTAATTTTAATTTATGAATGTGTTCTTAAATTAAAAGTTGGCCAAATAAATAATGTATTTGAAAATTGTGATTTTCATAAACATTATTATGGACTAAATTAAATTAATTCAAGTGTTGAATTAATTAATCACTAGTGGACCTATTAGAGTCCAAATAATTAAATTAATTCAAGGGTTGAATTGATTAAATAATATTGAGTCTTGTAGAGCTCAATTTAAATAAATTATTTAAACTAGTGGACTTGAGTAAATTCAAGTAATGTTTAATTAGTCTAAAAAATGTTTGAGATAATTAAATTAAATCCATGGATTTTTAATTGTTAAAAATCAAATAAGATTTGCATGCATGAGAGGTGAAAGGTTGGGAGACAACTTTTTGTATAACCAAGGCTTGACATGCAACTTTTTTACTTTAACTTTTCCCACAACCAAAAAAATGTCTCTCCTTCTCTCCTAGCATGAATAGTGGCCGAAAATACTATTCATTCTCTCCATTTTTTTGTTCTTCAATGGTTGGAGAAAACACTCACTTCTCAAAGAAAAATCCTCATATTTTTCTAGTGCAAAATGTGAGGGTATCTACCTAGTTGGTGGTGGGCTTTATTTTAGAGCAAGGAGTGCTCTTTGGAAGCTTGTAGAAGTTCTTGCCATACAAGAGCTAAGGTGTTTACACCTTAGTTGGAGCCATCATCAACCTCAAGAGGTTGATAGGTATTTTTCTAAACACACTATGTATGACATTTTACTGTTTTTGTATTTGCTACACATTAAATCAAGGTGGCCGAAAATTTCTTATGAAAAATAAAAATTTTAAACTTCCGTTGCTCTTCCGGTCACCGTAACCGATCCCTTTTCAACTGTGTTGGTTCAAATTGTGAAGAAATAGAGACTGAAATTCCAGAAATTGGGGGCTGGCTCTGTGAAGGGTTCGTATGGTTCCAGAAGGGGAGGAACCGTTGGAAGACTAAGCAATTGGAGAAGGACTATGATGTCTTGAAGAGCCAATTCGAAGCACTGAAATCGGATAAAAATGCCTTCTAGTTTCAAAACAAGAAACTTCAATCACAGGCCAATTCATTTAATCATTTACTTTTCACTTCTTCTTTAAATGTTCTTTAACTTGTCAATGTTGAATTTTGTAAATAACCTCATAATGTAATCAGCCATATGATCTTTAAATGTTGAGCAAGTTGATTAAACCAAGTTCGTAATTTGACTAGTTTTTATTGTTTGATTGCAATTATTTTGACTAGTATTTACTGTGACAGACCAATTTCGAAGGTGGCAAGCTATCAGGAGCAAGCATCTTTGATGCGGATTTGAGCGGTAATTCCTTTGTTATGGTTGTTTTTCAAGTGTAGTTGTGTCACGTGATGAGCCTGATATGAATTTTTCATGCTTTATTTGCACAAAATGGAAGGTGACAGTGGGGTAGGAAATTTTCTTACCTTCAAGTTTACAGTCGGTAAAAAAGCTGCGACGGCGGTTTCTTACATGTATGTTTTTGCATATTTGCAAATTAAATTAATGTCATTGTTGATAAAGTCATCGCCATAAAAATACAGCAAATGAAGCTATGTAACACCACCATTGTTGATAGATTCATCACAACATTGATGTCTAATTTTGTTGTTTACAACTATTTTGAACACCAACCTAACAGTATTTTTACAATTGTTTTGAAGGATTTGACTCATTGTTGGTTGGTTAGCTGTACGTATAATGGACAAAGATTGGATGTCAAAGAATAGGTTGTCACATGAATATGAGGTTGGGGTGGAGTATTTCTTGCAGTTTGCATCGCGAAACGCTAACAATCCGAATGCAATGCCTTGCCCATGTGCAAAATGTTGTAATCTAAAGAAGAAATATATTGACACTATAAGGGCTCATTTGTGTTGTAATGGTATAGATTTAACATATCATACATGGATTTGGCATGGAGAAAGATCTAAGCTTAGGAACTCAATGAGTGATAGTGATCGAGTAGGGCAAGATGAACGCAGATATTTTACTGAGGAACCTATAAGTATGGTACATGGTGCATATGATATTTATGCTGAGAATCCAAGCCAATTCCATAAGATACTTGAAGATGCAGAGAAACCTTTATATCCTGGATGTGTTAAATTTACAAAGTTAACTGCACTTGTGAAATTTTATAACTTGAGGCAAAATATTGTTGGAATGATAACATTTTCATTGATTTACTTAATTTGTTTGGGCAAATGCTTCCAGATAACAATGAATTGCCTTTATCTTTGTATGATGAAAAGAAAAGCTTATGTGCTTTAGGGATGGATTATGTGAAAATTCATTCTTGTTCTAATGATTGTATCTTATACCGGAAGGAGTATGAGGATTTTACCAGTTGCCCTATTTGCGGGATGTCAAGGTGGAAGTTGGGTAAAAATTCCACGATAAATGGAAGAGTTCTTGAAAAGGTCCTTTGGTACTTCTCACCTATTCCCAGATTTCAAAGATGGTTTCAGAAGAAGGTGATATCTAAGGAATTAACTTGGCATGCTAATAAAAGAATTCATGATGGATAATTGTGCGTCATCCGGCTGATGCACCCTCTTGGAAAGTAGTGGATCACAACTGGCCAAATTTTTCTTCCGAGCCAAGAGATCTAAGATTGGCCATATCAGCAGACGACATCAATCCACATAGTTTGATGAGTTCTACATATAGTTGTTGGCCAATTGTGATGATAACTTACAACCTTCCTCCAAGTTTGTGTATGAAGAGAAAATTTATGATGCTCAATTTGTTGATTTCTGGTCCCAAACAACCGGGAAATGATATTGATGTCTACTTAGCACCTCTAATTGATGACTTAAAATTTTTATGGGATATAGGTGTTGATACATATCGAAAAGAAATTTTCTCGCTTAGAGCTATGTTACTATGGACGATCAATAATTTAACTGCATATGGGAACATGTCAGGTTGTATTGTGAAAGGATATCATGCATGTCCAATATGTGGTGAAGAAACATATTCGACGGGGTTGAAACATAGTAGAAAAATTGAGTATACAGGTCATAGAAGATTTCTTCCAACAAGTCATCCGTATCGAAGGCAAAAGAAAGCATTTAACGGGAAACAAGAGTTTAAACTCGTACAAAAACCATTAAATGGGGATGAAGTTATAGAAAGAGTTGAAAAAATTAATTATCGTCTGGGAAAAATGAGTGGGAAGCTTCAGTTGAAGATAGGTGATGAATAATCATGTTGAAAAAAGAAATCTATATTCTTTGAACTTGAGTATTGGAAAAATCTACATGTTCGACATGTGATGCATATTGAAAAAAATGTTTGTGAAAGTCTCATCGGTGTGAGGCCCAATAAGTTTAGGCCCAGCCCATTTCCAATTAATATTAAAACCAACCCATTGGAGAAAATAAAGGATATCAATTCGCTCAAATCCAGAAAGCTCATTCCAGAAACCAGTTGCCCCTTTCTTCTGTTTTTGCAGCCTCGCGTCGTGCTGCCAGTAGTTGGAGGAATAGTTCAGCAGCTTAGCAACTTCCTTCCTCCTTCTATTACCTTCTTTCCTGCTTTGAATCGGTAAAAATCTGTAATGACTCGAATTCTTATTTTGAATGAAGTACTAATTATGAGATAATTAAAGAGTTGTTAATTAAGTATTATTAACGAATTGATAATTTGGGATTAATCTGTTGGGATTTTGACACGTGACAGATAAGATTGATTCGGATTTCTGAAATAGTCCGGATGCAGCCTATAAATGGAAGCCGATTTTTTTGTTTCCTACACCGCATCCTTCAGAGAGAGAGAGTTCTAGTCTTTTACCTTAGGTTTTCTAGCCAGTTTCTAGGGCACCTTGGTGTCGGGAAGTTTCGGAGCTAGTGTCGACTCGAGAGGGGTCGGTGAACTGAGATCGAGACATCATCAGAGGGCTGACGACGAACGCAGGTATAATCCTAAAGCCTTTAGGAAGAACTTTATAGCATGTTTGATAATTCAGAATCTGGTTTGATAGTGATTTCATATTGTTGGTATTGTCTAGGTTAAGAGTTTTCTGTCAGATTGTTTTAGTGAGGTACGTGATGTACTAAATGAGATATCCAAGCGTAGTATACACACTTATATGCTGCATATTTATGTGTTGCATTATACATGTTTTACTGCTTTGGCAGATTATGCATGACATATCATGTTGAGCCTGATATCTTTTGAGATATACCTCGTTTGTTGGGGCCGCTCAGCCCTATTCTGTATTGTGGATGATGGGGTATCGAGAGCTACAGTGTTCGACGGGACTCGCGGGCTCTGATGACCTGGACATTGTAGGTCCACGTCTTGATGATGAGTGTGGGAGCCAAAACATGCCTAGGGCAGATCAGAGACTACACACTCAGGCGCCTCTAGACTGAGCATGAGATTCTTGACTTGATCCTTGATATCCGAGCATATTGCATTTCGCATGCATCATATCAGGTTGTATACTCGTACATTCTCGTATTGGGCGATTGTCGCTCACGTCCTTGTTTTCATCTTGGGCACCCCATTCCATGGGGGCAGGTCTTAGGTTGGACGGTGCGGACAACAAGGGCAGTGGCTAGAGCAGTTGGGTTTTCGGTGGTGATCCAGTGGAGGTTTTATGTGTGGTTTATCGTTTTCTCGTTCAGAATTATGTTTTCGATATGGTTGTATTAATGTTTAAGACTTCTGTTGTTTTTTCTGTTTTAATTTGGGTTGTAAGATGATTAAGTTATTTGGTTTCCGCTGTTTAATTGTTGTTATTAAGTTTTAATGTAGAATGCTTATTAGTCTGTTTAGTAGTGGCTCGGGTAAGGGCGCTGCATTTGGTGGTATCAGAGCATGCGAAGATTTTTTGGGACATTAGTAATTCTGTTTTGATGATTTAGAGGTTGATTTTTTGTTTCTTTTCAGATGTCAAAAGATGGAAGCAGTCACGAAAGTGTGGGACATGGTCGTTATGGCGACGATGAGGCTGGCTGAGAACATCGTCTTAGAGATCGTGACGGAAGACGTCACCAAGATCATGATGCAAGGAGACGTAGGAACCGTGTCAACATTATGGATTTCATGAAGATTGGACCTCCACCGTTGACCGGAGATGAGAATGCTGATGTTGCTGAAGCTTGGGTTGATATCATGGAGCAATGTTTTCGAGTGCTGCACTATGACGAGGACGAGAAGATGGAGGTAACAGATTTCATGATAAAAGGAAAAGCTCGGAAATGGTGGAAACCTGTTTCTGCCATTCTAGTTCAGCAGCATGGGCGGATTCGTTGGGAACATTTTCGTCATGCCTTCATCAATCATCACTTTCCGCCAGCTCTTCGTCAGGCGTAGGAGATGGAACTGTTGACCATTAAGCAAGGAGATTCGAGCATTGAGGATTACCAAAAGCGATTTACGGATCTGTTGCCGTACGCTCCTCACATCGTGAGAATTCTGCAGCAAAATATTCTCACTTTTTGAATGGTTTGAAATTAGAGATTTTTTTCGAGTTTCAGTCTGTGACGATCTTACTTCGTATGAAGGATTAGTGAATCGTTGTTGTCAAGCAGAGATCAGTATTGCTAGGAGGAAGGCTATGCAAGATTGCAAAAGTTCTATTTCGTTGGGACCGAGGGGTCAGTCTTTCAAGAAGTCTGCATCTTCTTCTTCTTCCGGTTCTGGAGGGGTGTACAGCTTTGGTAGGAAAAATCTGCAATGTGGCCACTGCGGAGGCAATCACCAGACGGAGAATTGTCAAAAAGTAACAGGTGCTTGTTTCAACTGTGGTGGTTTTGGTTACATGAAGAGGGATTGTCCTAATTTGGAGAATCGGATTGTAGGCGGAGGTTCTAGGGCAGGGTCTTACAGTGGAAAACAGTCTGAGGCCATTGTGCAACAGAAAGGTTTTCCTGCTCAAGGTTCTCATCGTGGTGGAATATCACAAGGATCTCAGCAACGCCCACGAGTTCAGGGGCAAGTGTTTGCCCTAAACCAAGAACAAGTTGAGGAGCAAAATGAGAGAGTCATTGCTGGTAATTTTCTTTTATGTGGTATTCCTACATATGTATTAATTGACACTGGGGCATCGCATTCATTCATAGCATCAATGTTTGTTAAGAAGCATAAACTACCCTACGTGTCATTAGATGTTTTGATGTCGGTGTCTACACCGATGGGACAAGAGGTTTTAGCTAAGCGACTTGTAGTAGACTGTTTGTTAGAGTTTGAGGTAAAATACTTGTCTGCCAATTTGATGATATTGGCTATGGAAGATTTCGATGGTATTATGAGAATCGACCTATTGACTAAGTATAGAGCGACGGTAGATTGTTATCAACGTCTCGTTCAGTTTCGTCCAGAAGGAGACGAGAATTGGTTTTTCTTCGTTGAGGGAGCTCGACCTCCAATGCCAGTAGTGTCTACTGTAAAGGCACAACGAGCTTTAGCGAAAGGAGGAGAAGGATACCTCATTTATGTTGTTGCCGTATCGAAGGATGTGATCGACGTGAAGAACATTCCAGTTGTCGATGAATTTCCTAATGTTTTCCCCGATGAGATTCCTGGATTTCCTCCAGAGAGGGAAGTGGAAGCGGAGATAGATTTGGTACCAGGAACCACACCTATCTCCAGAGCGCCTTATAGATTGGCACCAACGGAGATGAAAGAGCTGAAGCAACAGTTACAAGATCTTCTTGACAAGGGGTTCATTAGACCTAGTGTGTCTCCTTGGGAGCCACCAGTGTTGTTTGTTAAAAAGAAAGATGGGTCTATGAGGCTTTGCATAGATTATCGACAGTTGAACCGAGTAACAGTCAAGAATAAATATCCGTTACCACGGATTGATGACTTGTTTGATCAACTGCAAGGAACTTCAGTGTACTCAAAGATCGATTTATGGTCTGGGTATCATCAACTTCGAGTTTATCAACGTGATATCCCCAAGACTGCATTTCGAACAAGGTATGGGCATCACGAGTTTCTAGTGATGCCGTTTGGTTTGACGAATGCTCCAGCAGTATTTATGGATTTGATGAATCGATTATTCCAGGAGTATTTTTCAAGTTTGTCATTGTCTTTATTGATGACATACTGGTATACTTTCGTAGCCTCGAAGAGCATGCACAACATTTAAGGATTGTGTTACTAACCTTAAGGAATCACCAACTGTATGCTAAGTTGAACAAGTGCGAGTTTTGGCTTGACAAAGTTGTCTTCTTAGGACATGTTATATCCAAAGATGGGATATCGGTGGATCCTAGCAAGTTCGAAGCAGTGTTACGTTGGGCACGACTGGAATCAGCTCAAGAGATAAGAAGTTTTCTAGGTTTGGCAAGTTATTACCGAAGATTCATCTCAGGATTTTCTCAGATTGCCAAACCATTGACACAGCTGACGTGTAAGAATGTGCAGTTCGATTGGACACATGATTGTGAAAATAGTTTCAATGAATTGCATATAGTCGGGAATATAGTTTCGATCGCATGGCAAGACTATGCATCCAAGAGATTCTTAAATATCATGGTGTGCCAACAAGTATAGTCAGTGACAGAGATCCACATTTTACCTCAATGTTCTGAGAAGTTTTCAAAAAGCGTTGGGAACGACATTGAGTCTGAGTACTGCCTATCATCCAGAGACCGATGGTCAGTCTGAGAGGACTATTCAGACACTCGAGGACATGTTGCGTGCTTGTGCTTTAGATTTTGGACCAGCATGGCATGATCATATGCCGCTTGTGGAGTTTGCATATAACAATAGCTACCACAGCAGCATTGGTATGGTTCCATTCGAAGCATTATATGGTAGACGTTGTCGTACTCCATTGTTTTGGGACGAAGTAGGAGAACGACAAGTTCAAGGACCTGAATTAGTGCAACAAGCGATTGATGTAGTGGAATTGATTAAGAAGAGAATTAAAGCTGCACAAGATCGTCAATCGAGTTACGCGAATACCAAGCGTAGACCTCTACAGTTTCAGTAAGGGGAAAAAGTTTTCCTTAAAGTTTCACCATTTCGCAGGGTGATGAGATTTGGACTCAAGGGAAAATTAGCCCCAAGATTCATTGGACCTTTTGAGATCTTGGAATGTGTTGGAAATTTGGCATATCGATTGGCTTTGCCGCCGTATCTGTCTAGCATTCATAATGTCTTTCATGTATCTTTGCTACGACGGTATGTAGCAGATGAATCGCACGTTCTTGGTCCAACAGATGTTCAACTTGAGAAAGACTTGACTTATGTCGAGCAGCCACTTTTAATCCTGGGTAGGAAAGAGAAAAAGCTCAGAAACAAGACCATTCCACTTGTTTTAGTGCAATGGCAACGTCGAGGTACTGCAGAGGCGACTTGGGAGTTAGAGAGTCGTATGCGCTCAGAGTATCCGCATTTGTTTTGAGTTGTATCTTTGTAATCATGAGTCGTATTTTATTCAGTTGTTTTGTAATTCAGTTCTGATTTCGAGGACGAAATCTTTTTAAGGAGGGGAGGATGTAATGACCCGAATTCTTATTTAGAATGAAGTATTAATTAAGAGATAATTAAAGAGTTGTTAATTAAGTATTATTAACGAATTGATAATTTGGGATTAATCTGTTAGATCCACCGAATCTTAAATGGATAACCCGATTTACTTCCGATTACGTTATCTCGAGAAATCTAACCAGACAAATGAGATTTTGACACGTGACAGATAAGATTGATTCGGATTTCTGAAATAGTCCGGATGCAGCCTATAAATGGAAGCCGATTTTTTTGTTTCCTACACCGCATCCTTCAGAGAGAGAGAGTTCTAGTCTTTTACCTTAGGTTTTCTAGCCAGTTTCTAGGGCACCTTGGTGTTGGGAAGTTTCGGAGCTAGTGTCGACTCGAGAGGGGTCGGTGAACTGAGATCGAGACATCATCAGCGGGCTGACGACGAACGCAGGTATAATCCTAAAGCCTTTAGGAAGAACTTTATAGCATGTTTGATAATTCAGAATCTGGTTTGATAGTGATTTCATATTGTTGGTATTGTCTAGGTTAAGAGCTTTCTATCAGATTGTTTTAGTGAGGTACGTGATGTACTGACTGAGATATCCAAGCGTAGTATACACACTTATATGCTGCATATTTATGTGTTGCATTATACATGTTTTACTGCTTTGGCAGATTATGCATGACATATCATGTTGAGCCTGATATCTTTTGAGATATACCTCGTTTGTTGGGGCCGCTCAGCCCTATTCTGTATTGTGGATGATGGAGTATCGAGAGCTACAGTGTCCGACGGGACTCGCGGGCTCTGATGACCTGGACATTGTAGGTCCACGTCTTGATGATGAGTGTGGGAGCCAAAACATGCCCAGGGCAGATCAGAGACTACACACTCAGGCGCCTCTAGACTGAGCATGAGATTCTTGACTTGATCCTTGATATCCGAGCATATTGCATTTCGCATGCATCATATCAGTTTGTATACTCGTACATTCTCGTATTTGGCGATTGTCGCTCATGTCCTTGTTTTCATCTTGGGCACCCCATTCCACGGGGCAGGGCTTAGGTTGGACAGTTCGGACGACTAGGGCAGTGGCTAGAGCAGTTGGGTTTTCGGTGGTGATCTAGTGGAGGTTTTATGTGTGGTTTATCGTTTTCTCGTTCAGAATTATGTTTTCGATATGGTTGTATTAATGTTTAAGACTGCTGTTGTTTGTTCTGTTTTAATTTGGGTTGTATGATGATTAAGTTATTTGGTTTCCGCTGTTTAATTGTTGTTATTAAGTTTTAATGTTGCATGCTTATTAGTCTGTTTAGTAGTGGCTCGGGTAAGGGCGCTACAAAATCAGAGCTCCATCCTTCACGTTCGGGCAACAGCTGGGTTTCGTTTTTTGTCCGATTTGGTGAGCTTCTTGCTTCGATTTTTTGTTGTTATTGTAGGGTTTATTGAACAAGGAATCAAAGCCTTTTATTTCCCTTGTTTTCCAGCTATGTTTCTGCTAGGTTTCTGACGTAAGAACAGTAATTCCGACGACATTTCCGGCGAACAACTCCGCGAGATCACCGTTATACGTTTTAGCCTTGATTCTTGAGGTATTAAGATTGAAATTTCAGATTCTTAAAGGGTTTTGTAGGCTGTCCGGAATTCGAATTTTAACCAAGCCGATTTAAATTGTGTTAGTCAATTGGAATGCATTATATTGATATAGACAGCGAATTTATATTGTAGGCTATATCGTTGAACGAGTTTCATCAGGAAGCTCTTAAGAAATTACTGTGGTATTGTAAGTTATAGTTGAGGTACGCTCAAACCTATATCATTATGATGCTTATATTGGCGTGTAAGAATATTCGATGAATGTTGTTTGCTATTATGTGCCTTGAATGTTTATTCTGTTGCATTCATGCATTAAATTGTATTGGCATAACATATTGAGCATTGACTTCTTTGACGACGATTTATGTTGATTCTATTGATATATATTGAGTCATCAGAGAGACGAGTGGGTTAGGATTAGCCACATTCCCAGATGACAGCTAGGGACGAGCGACTTAGCTACTCGCATTCCCGATGATACGTGCATAGATGAGCGGCGATTTGATGCTGCATTCCTGGCACGGGTGGCCACTGTTACTGTTGATGATGCTATTCATTTGGACTCTGTTTGGTATCCGTTAGTCCATTTTTACCATTCATGCATCGCATATCATTGCATTTACTTGGTATTATTACCTGTCTTTTATATACGTTATGATTTTACTGGTTTGTCGTACTGGGGTCCAACCCTTGTTTTCTTTTTATGTTGTGGTTGTTTTTGATGCCATAGCAGGTCATTCCAGGGGATTTGATGCGCCTGGTGGAGCGTCAGCGAATGATACCCAGTAGTCGGTTGGTTTGTGTCAGAGTTCCCAGATATCTATATATTATACTAGTTTGATACATTTGCCAGGGAGATGCTCTGTGTAGCTGTATGATGATGTTTTTATGTTGTGTTGGATTTTATTTGTGGTATGTTGTGTCTAGTCCTGGCCAGTGCGGCTGCAGGATATTTGTTTGGTTGATTGTGAACTTGATTTTATTTTATAGTGTATATTGATGTTGTAGTGTTTTGGAATTTTTGGGACGTTCTACTTAAAGGGAGGTCATGTCGAAATTTATTTAGGCCCAAATGAACGTTTTAAACTAGTTTTCGCTTTTTACCCCGATTAATCTTTATTGTTTGTTAATTAAATATTATTTAAGTGCACGGGCCCCGACAATCGGTACGTTACTTGACATTCTAGAAAAAACAAAGGATGGAGTTGTAGCAAGACTAGACCTGATAGAGATGAATTTGAGGACTGATTTGATACCAAAGATGGGGGAGAAAAGAAAGTATTTGCCAGCAGCCTGTTATACACTAAGCAAGTCTGAGCAAAGAAAATTTTGCAATTCTCTGTTTGGAATAAAGGTCTCTTCGGGTTACTCATCTAATATTAAAAACCTCGTGTCGATGAAGGACTTGAAACTTGTTGGCCTTAAGTCACACGACTATCACACTTTGATGTAACAATTGCTTCCCGTGGCCATACGTGATGTCCTGCCTAAACATGTTATAGATACTATCACTCGGTTGTATGGGTTTTTCAACGTGTCATACAATAAAGTGATAGATGTCTCAAAGTTGGGCCTTATATCGAGTAATTTCTTTGACTTATTAATACTTTCTTGCTATTTTTTTTACATTCAATCGGTTAACTCATCCTTAATCATTTCATCAGGGAACACATGACATTTTTGGATGCAAAATTTCCTCATAAGGATAAGTCCAAAAGATGGTTACAAGATGAGCATAACCGAACCTTTATTAACTGGTTACGTGATAGTGTAAGCTGTCTAAATATCAGTATCAAGGGGTTTTTTAAAACTTAGGGATAAAATTTTTAGCACTTTGTGAAATGTAGGTTGCAAGTGCAGTTGGCAATTCCACTCGTGAAATTTCAGAAAGATTGAAGTGGGTAGCGCGTGGACCTCGCAAACAAGTGTTAAAGTACTCTAGTTGTCACACCCTTACTCTATACTTAGCATAATTACCATAATCAAAATAGGGTTTGACTGATATCACTGTAGTATGAAGCAAATCAAAGAAGGGGCATCACTTTGACGGTTTATAAAAATTTTGGCATGATGTCCCTACATTCTTGTAAAAACCAAAACTCAACTCAAGCATCAACATCAACACATATATATATTCGTATTCTTACATACAAACATATTCTGTATCATCAGACACCTAGACATAAACATTGTAAAACTTGTTTCAAACCCGGACATATTTTCGTACAATACATATGCGGAAGCTATAAAATAAGAAGTCCCGCTTCTTGTCGAGGTAAGGCACGTCACAAGCATCCATTGGCGAACCGGCATCCTACGTCTCTTCACTACCTGATCCTGTAATACATGAGCTACGTGAGTTTATAAAACTCAATAAGTTGGCACTTGTACGTATCAATATGCGTCGAAGGAACATACATATCAAGTCGTGACAACAATGAATCTTTAAACCATGTCATATCATAGCATATATTCATGTTCATTTTTGTACTTGAGCCTCATTAGTTGACCTGTACTACCGTGCTTGCTTTATTATATAGCTACTACTGTGTTGGACGTCAGGGAGCAACCTTTGGCAACCCCACGCCCCATGAACATATATTGGCCAATAGCTTTGGTGGACTTAAAACCACCCATGATGTCAACAAGCTCTATATCATGTAAAAATCAATCCTTTTCTTTTCATGTTCATGTTCATGTTCATAACATAGCACCCATCATCAATATTCATGAGTTTCTTACATATTTAATACATAACAATGGAATATGGTGCTATATTTTCATCAATAAGATACTAACAATGTACATATAGCAATAATCAATGGGAAGTATTTGAAATCATAATATTACTCATGTATTACTTCAAGAACATGCCAACTTACAGTCCAAGCGTACGAATACTTGTTTGAGACGATGATTCTCGTTCCTATACTGTCAAATACATCAATAAACCCATCACTATGTACATACTAGGTGAAAATCACTCCTCTACAAGTAGAACAACTAAAGGACAAGAAAACTTACACCCTTAGGAAGCTCTTGGGATGGAGAACTAAGTTCTAACCTCAAAATGACGAAAGGAATGAAGAAGGAAGCTTTTGGGAGAAAGAAATCTTGTTTCCCTCGAGTTCTTGCTTGTAAAGTGGAGAAGAAATGGTTGGAATGGCTTAGAAATTCGATACTTATCTTTTCTCATGCAAGGCGGCGCTCGGGCGGCAATTTTCTACCGCCCGGGCGCGGAATGTTCTGTACAATTGCTAGGCTTGAAATGCACCGGCGCTCGGGCGGTCACAAGTTCTGCCTCTGCGCACTACTTTATCAAAGATCGCTCCAGAAACATCTCTTCCGTTCATAATCTGAAAAAGTGGTAAACATAAAGGTTGTAGCTGTATGTCTTCGCTTGAATCTCCAATTGGTTTCAGGTCATTTGGAGGTCTGAGTAAAACGTTATGCTCAATATACCAAAATGTGTCATTGTAGGAATGACGATACACGCGACACACTTCGGGGCACTTTTGGCAGGTCTTCCACAATGATTTGGACAAAACCCAAAACATGAAAGTTTTAGCATTATATCTTAGCTTTCTAATGGTTATGGCCTCACCCAATTTGGATCAATATTCAAATCATTATGCTAAAACTCGTAAAAACTACCACAATTTCATCTCATTTCCTGTCAACTTCACAACACTACTTCTACCTACACATCTTACTATAACTATTTAGACATATTTTCATTCTCCATACACCATGAACAATATAAAAGTCATGTTCAATCTCAATATTGATACATCAATCAATATGTAAAACATAATGAGCTAAATGACTATCTATAATGACATAAACGTATTACGTACTAATCATTTGTACGAGTAACCGGGCATTACAATTCTCCCCTCCTTCAAAGAATTTCGTCCTCGAAATTTGACATACTATATAGTTCAGGATATCTCTGTTGGATCTCGTCTTCTCGCTCCCAAGTTGCTTCTTCAATTGTATGATTACGCCATAACAGTTTCACTAAGGGTATTTCCTTGCCTCGTAACACTTTTGATTTGCTATCGAGGATTTGTACCGGTCGTTCTTCATATGAGAGATTCGATGCAAGCTCCAACGGTTCATAACGAAGAACATGAGAAGGATTAGCTAAATACTTTCGTAGCATGGAAACGTGAAAAACATTATGAACGTTTGACAAGTTTGGTGGTAAAGCAACTCGGTAGGCTCTGTCTCCTATTCTTTCCAAGATTTCAAATGGACCAATATATCTTGGGCTCAATTTTCCTTTCTTACCAAAACGTAATATGCCCTTCAATGGTGATATCTTTACAATACATGGTCACCAACCTCAAATTCCAATCGTCGACGTCACACATCAGCATAGCTTTTCTGTCGACTCTGGGCAGTGTGCATTCTTTCTCTGATCTTGGTCACCAATTCGGCTGTCTGTTGTACCAATTCAGGGCCTAATAACTTTCTTTCGCCAACTTCATCCCAATGTACTGGAGATCGACATTTTCTACCATATAATGCAGCATATGGTGCCATTCCAATGCTTGACTGATAGCTATTGTTGTAGGTAAATTCAGCCAACGGTAGTTTACTGTCCCAACTGCCTGGAAAATCAATAGTACAGGCCCTCAACATATCTTCTAAGATCTGATTTACTCGTTCTGATTGTCCATCAGTTTGAGGGTGAAATGCGGTACTGAATGCCAATCGAGTTCCTATAGCATGATGTAAACTCTTCCAGAATGCAGACGTAAATTTGGGATCTCTATCAGATACAATGGACACTGGGATGCCATGAAGACTCACTATCTCCTTGATGTATTCTTCAGCATATTGATTCATCGTGTATGTGGTCTTCACCGGAAGAAAGTGAGCTGATTTCGTAAGTCGATCCACAATAACCCATATAGCATTGAA
>NC_133318.1:11160257-11224506 GCF_012295235.1 Primulina huaijiensis
ATGTTCTCGATGCTCCTCTGTAGTTCGTGAGTAGACGAGAATATCATCTATAAATACAATCACGAACTTGTCTAGAAATGGCTTGAAAATTCTGTTCATTAAATCCATAAAAGCAGCTGGTGCATTCGTTAGTCCAAATGGCATTACAAGAAATTCATAATGCCCGTACCTCGTTCGGAAGGCAGTCTTGGAGATATCATCTGATTTCACTTTTAATTGATGATAGCCTGATCGTAAATCAATCTTCGAAAAGATGGCAGCTCCTTGTAATTGATCAAACAAATCATCAATTCTGGGGAGTGGATACTTATTTTTGATTGTCACTTTGTTCAACTCCCGATAATCAATACATAGACGGAGGGTACCGTCTTTCTTCTTCACAAATAAAACAGGTGCACCCCACGGTGAAAAGCTCGGTATAATAAACCCTTATCAAGCAACTCCTGTAACTGTTCTTTCAATTCTTTCATTTCTGTAGGAGCTAATCGATAAGGAGCTTTTGAGATCGGATGAGTTCCTGTCACAACATCAATTACAAATTCGATCTCTCTATCTGGGGGTAAGCCTGTTACATCATCAGAAAATACCTTTGGAAACTCACAAACAACATCTGTATCTTTTAATTCACGAACAGGTGGGTCAATAGTTAACACAGACGCTAAATATCCTTGACACCCCTTCTGTAGTAATTTACAAGCCTTCATACAAGAGATTATCCAAAGAGGTAAGGATATACCTGCACTTGCTACTGTGAATGGTTCAGCTCCTATCGGTGCAAATTTCATCATCTTTATGCCACAGTCAATATTAACTCTGTATTTCGAGAGCCAATCCATTCCCAATATCACATCAAAATCCGTCATCCTCAAAACTATCAAATCAGCATACATCTGATGGCCTTGGACATATATTGGACACCCTCTCACAATCTGATTTGTCTGTAATTCTTGCCCGGAAGGTAAGGCTATGGCGAGTTGTGCCTCTGTTGTACTTGCTGTAATGCCCAGTCTCCTTACAAACGATTCCGAAATAAAGGAATGCGTGGCTCCTGAATCTAGTAAAACAATAGCAGTAATACCAGAAATCAAGAACATACCAGTGATCATCGATGTATCCGCATCCACTTCTTCTTTAGTCATGGAGAAAAGGCGTTCCTGTACTTTCTCAGAACTCCTTGGACAATTCCTGACGAGATGCCCTGGCTTTTTGCAACGATAACAAACATTGGAACCTTGCATACATTCTCCGCCATGAAGTTTGCCACATTTAGGACAAGGTGGTCTGTCCTGTTCTTTACGTGGAGGGGGACCCTTGCCACGGGGTTCATTTGGTCTAGTACCCCTGCTATCAGTCTTTTTGCCTTGTCCCGTTCCTTGGCTCTTCTGAAAGTACTGCTGCCTTCGTTGTTGCCTGTCCCTGTCAATGTCATGTTCATCTTGTTTTGCCATAAGTGCTCTTTCTACTATTTCCCCCGTATGTAGCAACTTTCGACATCCGTACATCTCTTTTAATTTCAGAGCGAAGTCCCCGCATGAAGTGTTCGCCCTTACTTGTGTCATCTTGTGCAATATACGGTACATATTGGACTCCAGCCTCAAATTGTTGTATGTATTCTGTCATTGACATGGTTCCTTGCTTCAGGTTAAGGAAATCGCTGGCTTTCTTGGCTCGTACATCTTTACTGAAATACTTGTTGTAAAATACGGTTTTGAAAGTTTCCCATGTCAATGGTCCAACCGGTAATGCAACCCTTGCACTCACCCACCATATTCTTGCATGTTTTGTTAACAAAAAGACGGCACAAGTTACTTTGTCAACATCTTCCATATGAAGATAGGAGAAGATGGACTCCAATGACTTAATCCACTCTTCTGCTACTGCTGGATTGGTGCTTCCCGTGAATTCAGGAGGATTCAGACGTCGAAAACGATCATACACATCAGTTTGAACAGGCCCTTGTCTGGGGATCATGGCTTGTGCATGTGCCTGCTCATGTGTAGTCCGTTGCATCTCCAGTAATTGCTGTATCTGCTCCCCATGGACTTTCGCTTGTTGTTGGAGCAGCTGAGCAAAATCATCTATAGGTCGTGGTGCACTGCCCTCACCTTCGACCGCTGGGGCTTTGCCCTTAGATGACTCTCCTTCATGTTCCTTACGTTTAGGTGGCATCGTCGCTTATCTTAAATTACATATAGCTCACATAGACACATAACTTAGCATAAACTATGGGATACAAAGATACTTACTTGCCGAGTTCTCCCTGTGGATGAAGTGCAGTGTCTTCCCTGTCGAAGAACCGTGGGCTCTGATACTAACTAAAATGTCACACCCTTACTCTATACTTAGCATAATTACCATAATCAAAATAGGGTTTGACTGATATAACTGTAGTATGAAGCAAATCAAACAAGGGGCATCACTTTGACAGTTTATAAAAATTTTGTCATGATGTCCCTACATTCTTGTAAAAACCAAAACTCAACTCAAGCATCAACATCAACACATATATATATTCGTATTCTTACATACAAACATATTCTGTATCATCATACACCTAGACATAAACATTGTAAAACTTGTTTCAAACCCTGACATATTTTCGTACAATACATATGCGGAAGCTATACAATAAGAAGTCCCGGTTCTTGTCGAGGTAAGGCACGTCACAAGCATCCATTGGCGAACCGGCATCCTATGTCTCTTCACTACCTGATCCTGTAATACATGAGCTATGTGAGTTTATAAAACTCAATAAGTTGGCACTTGTACGTATCAATATGCGTCGAAGAAACATACATATCAAGTCGTGACAACAATGAATCTTTAAACCATGTCATATCATAGCATATATTCATGTTCATTTTTGTACTTGAGCCTCATTAGTTGACCTGTACTACCGTGCTTGCTTTATTATATAGCTACTACTGTGTTGGACGTCAGGGAGCAACCTTTGGCAACCCCACGCCCCATGAACATATATTGGCCAATAGCTTTGGTGGACTTAAAACCACCCATGATGTCAACAAGCTCTATATCATGTAAAAATCAATCCTTTTCTTTTCATGTTCATGTTCATGTTCATAACATAGCACCCATCATCAATATTCATGAGTTTCTTACATATTTAATACATAACAATGGAATATGGTGCTATATTTTCATCAATAAGATACTAACAATGTACATATAGCAATAATCAATGGGAAGTATTTGAAATCATAATATTACTCATGTATTACTTCAAGAACATGCCAACTTACAGTCCAAGCGTACGAATACTTGTTTGAGACGATGATTCTCGTTCCTATACTGTCAAATACATCAATAAACCCATCACTATGTACATACTAGGTGAAAATCACTCCTCTACAAGTAGAACAACTAAAGGAGAAGAAAACTTACACCCTTAGGAAGCTCTTGGGATGGAGAACTAAGTTCTAACCTCAAAATGATGAAAGGAATGAAGAAGGAAGCTTTTGGGAGAAAGAAATCTTGTTTCCCTCGAGTTCTTGCTGGTAAAGTGGAGAAGAAATGGTTGGAATGACTTAGAAATTCGATACTTATCTTTTCTCATGCAAGGCGGCGCTCAGGCGGTCATTTTCTACCGTCCGGGCGTGGAATGTTCTGTACAATTGCTAGGCTTGAAATGCACCGGCGCTCGGGCGGTCATTTTCTACCGCTCGAGCGCCACAAGTTCTGCCTCTGCGCACTACTTCATCAAAGATCGCTCCAGAAACGTCTCTTCCGTTCATAATCTGAAAATGTGGTAAACATGAAGGTTGTAGCTCTATGTCTTGACTTGAACCTCCAATTGGTTTCAGGTCATTTGAAGGTCGGAGTAAAAAGTTATGCTCAATATACCAAAATGTGTCATTTTAGGAATGACGATACACGCGACACACTTTGGGGCACTTTTGGCAGGTCTTCCACAATGATTTGGACAAAACCAAAAACATGAAAGTTTTAGCATTATATCTTAGCTTTCTAATGGTTATGGCCTCACCCAATTTGGATCAATATTCAAATCATTATGCTAAAACTCGTAAAAACTACCACAATTTCATCTCATTTCCTATCAACTTCACAACACTACTTCTACCTACACATCTTACTATAACTATTTAGACATATTTTCTTTCTCCATACACCATGAACAATATAAAAGTCATGATCAATCTCAATATTGATACCTCAATCAATATGTAAAACATAATGAGCTATATGACTATCTATAATGACATAAACGTATTACTAATAATTTGTACGAGTAACCGGGCACTACACTAGTTATTTGATTGATGGGGTCCCTTATCATACAAAAGAGCCAGATGATATACGAGTTGTGAAAAATTCCAGAGTAAGATTAGTAGCAACGACAATGCAAGTTGCTAGTGAAAGGATAAAAATCCAGTTGTGTCAGACATGATTTTTTATGGATTTATTCAAGAAATATGGGAATTTGATTACCAAATGTTTCAAATTCTAATGTTTAAATGTAATTGGGTTGAAAATATTAACGGTATTAAAGTTTATAATCTTGGTTTCACGTTGGTAAACAAGAAGAGAATTGGATTCAAGTCTGACTCTTTTATCTTGGGCAGTCAAGCAAAGCAAGTGTTTTACATTGAAGATCCTCAAGATCCTACATGGCATGTTGTACTTGCAAGTCCCACCAGAGAGTACATTGAATAAATGAATGGTGATGAATTGGAAAATGCTGTAACCCACTATCAATGTTTTACACGAGGGTTTATATCAATGGATGTTGATGGAATAGATAAAATGAACTGCCATGCATTCGTGAAGATTGTGATGGGTATTGGGTTGACAATAATTAAGTGCAATCCTAAATGATTTGAACCAGCATAATAGGTTACATTCCTTTACTATTATGCATATTACAATTTCATGTAGAAAGAAAGATAAAGAAGTGAATACTAATTTTTTTTATGACATGCGTTGCATAATGCATTTTTGTGATTGCCTAACAAATTGTAAATGCTTGAAGGATGTCAAAGAATGAGAAGCCTAAACAGAATACTGCATATTCTGCCACTAACAATAGTTGTGGGGGCAAAACAGTTTTGGAATCTATAGAGTCCGAAACAAGAAGATCATCTAGAGGTCGTACACGTTTGGATAGGCTTGTTAGGCAAAGGGTTCATGGAATTAAAAAGGATGTAAGGTTCAATAAATCGGGACAGCCAGTAAGAGAATTTGCAGGTGAGATGCAAAGTTATATTGGAGTTCTTGTTCGAGAAAAAAGTAAAGATAAGTTATCAGACTTGGAAGAAGGTTCCAAATGATGTCAAAGAATTAATATGGGAATCGATTCATGTAAGTTATAATTGTTTGACTATTTTAAATAGTTTTCGTATGGTTATTGATGTAACGACCCGAAAATCAGACTACGTATAAGCCACGCATAATTATTACTATTTAAATTTAAAAATGATTTATATATATATATATATATATATATGAAGGGTCTAATTCATTTTGATATTTGACAAGTCATAACTATTTATTTTAAATGCAAAAGTTTAGTTTTATCTTTTCAGTTAAATACGCGAGGACGGACCGGAGTTTGGAAATTAGAAATAAGATTAATAATAAGAAAAATATTCCTAAATTTAACCTAAGTCAAGGAATAATTTAATTTAAAGAAAAAGAATGTTTTAGGATTTATTAAATTAATTGGAGTCAAGTTAGTAAATAAATCCTATTAGGTTCAATATTTAATTAAAGCTTAACTTAAAATATGTAAACAAGTGGGGATAAATTAATCTAGGTATAATATAGTCAAGAAATTAAACATAGCATTTAAATACTTAAATTTTGAACCATGCAATGCCATGCAAGATTTCATTCTAATTTAATTTGTTAATTCACTAAAACATAAAATGGTTATTTAATACACTAAGAATTTAAAATACAAGACTTATTCAACATTATACCATGCAATATTAGTAGAAATTTAATCAACTCCTTAAGCAAATTCAAATGCTTAGTAAATCCCATTCAAGCCACCCTTAAATAGCCTTTAAGGTGAATACAATTCCTCACCTTTAACCCATTAGTTGTTAGTGAATTCAAATACAATAATACTCCTTGATTCTTCCTTAACCAATCATGCTAGCAAATAAACGAAATCATGCAGAAAAAGGGAGGAAAAGAATCGGCCAGCAAGGAGGAATGAAAAACCATTCAAAGTCCCTTCCACTCCTTCACTTGTAACTCTCATTTTAAGGCATATAATGTCACCTTTAACACCTATTAAATCATTCACCTTCCTCACCTACATTCCCCACAACCTCACCTTCGAAATTACAGAAGAGAACATCAGCAAAATAATCGTGAACAGCAGCTGAAACAAGAAGAGGAACCCAACTCCGTGCCGTCACGTAGTATTCGTTGTATTGGTTTGTTTTCTTCAAAACAAATTCCAGGCATGTATATATTAGTTCTTTGCTCTTCAATCAAGTTATAAGAGATATTTTAAATCAGTATGTGATCAAGATTTATGAGAAAAACGAAATATATCAGCAACATTTTTGAAATAAGGTTCTCGGCTTTGACTCATGTTTTTGTTTGAGATGTTTCTTGTGGTTTCAGGAGGTTGCTCGGTCCCAGGCACACAGGGCTGCTTCTAGGCATGATTTAGAGTTTCTTAGGAAGTTATTGGTTCATTGGTTTCCAACCATACACACACAAATGCAGAAATGACAGCAACTTTTTACTTGAGTGCAGAATGAGACACGGTTTCTGCCATTGAGTTGTTTAAGTGGAGTGTTCGAACCTTGGCTGTCCTAAGGACTGTAGCCATGGTTAGAACCCTCCCTTAACATGTCTAGAGTGTGATCAAATCGGTATTTACAAGCTTGGTTCAAAGATCCATCAGATTTTTACATCAACAATGCAAGAGTCAATCGGTTTTTCCCTTTTCAGTTTTTCTGTGAGTGTGTTTCGGTTTTTGTGGTGCTGGATGGATGATGGTTGGCTCCTAGCTCATAGCCATGGTTCATACAACACTTCATCATGTCTAGATCGAGCCATGGTCGATGAAATGGCCATTGGAACGACACAGGACAGCAAAACAATGCAATACATCACAATATACACAGATTTAGGTGCTCTGGTCGGTACTTTCTGTTGTCCTAGGTGTTTGTTCGAGTTGTGGCTAGCTTTTAGCCCTTAGCCATGGTTCAATCAATACCTTAGGATGTTGGTAAGAGTCCTTGGGTTGTGGTTCAAGCCCATAGTCATAAATTTCAGGATTTACACTACAAACACACAAAATGCTACTGCTGTATTTTGACAGCAACTTTCATTTCGGTTCAGGAGGTTTTTCTGAGTTCTTGGTTGGCTTTTAGCCCATGGCCTTGGACTGGACAATACCTCAATGAGTTAGAAAGGTCATGTTTTTGGCCATTTGTGATTTGTTCTAGTTTAGAGGTCGTACGAGAATTTACGGTGAAAGATGCCAAAATGACTCTCGAAAGGGTGTTTTATATTTTTGGATTCCTTTCACCTATTTTCGTGTTTTGCAGTTCTTATGCATATTTTTCAGTATGTTTGGGGTATTTTTAATCATGGTTAAACGTCGGTTTAATGTTAGTTCGTGTTGGTACAATACCATGATTGAAAATCAAGTGGTTGGTCCTAATAGTCTCATTGTTGGTTCTATTGTTAAATTTTAGTTCTATTGTCAAGTTTAGGTCAAGATAATATTATTTGCAAGTGTAACATATTAGAATTAAGTCGCAGCAAGCCTGGGAGCGATCCAACTCATCCGGTAAAAATAAGGTTTTAATTATATTACGTGCATAAAAATATAAAATGTTTATTTTTGAGATATATGCGATATGTCTTGTGGCTACCTTATGGTATGGGTTTGGAAGTCGGTAGGCGCAACCGAGGACCTCTCCGCCCGGTGACTTACGACCGGTTTATGATTATGTACGGGTACGGACATCCAGTCCAAGGACTGTGATTGATCTCTACCGCCCAGTATACTGTGGTTTAGTCTGATCAGGCGCTCACGTTATTTTATGGGCCATTTGCTTAGAACATTATCTCTACCATAAAATTATGATATGATATGACAGAGCTCTATGGAGCAAAGCTTTTACGTATGATTTTCAGATATGCACGTAGATATAATTACTCATGATACGATTTTCACCATACGCTTTACGATACCATATTTTTACGTTGCATGCAATTTTATTGTATATTTACTTGTTATTCACGATATATACATGTTGAGTCTTTAGATTCACTAGACTTGATTGTTGTAGGTACCGATGAGGTCGAGACGGAGGGCGTAGATCAGTGAGCTATCTTGGGGCAGCAGTAGTATACCCGAGGACCTCATGTTTTAGTTTATGCATTTTTATTATGTTTAAACTCAGTTTTAATATTATGTTTAAACTCAGTTTTAATATGTTGGATTATTTTTAAGTTGGTATTTGAAACAATATTTCCTTCCGCTGTTATTTTAACGTTGAAATTATTTACATGTTTATTTTGAAGCAAGTTATTTATTTATTTAGAAAAATTTTAATACTTCCGCAAAAATATGAATACGAAATACGGGCCTTTACAGTTGGTATCAGAGCCTATGTTCTTGTAAAGGGTTGTACTACTACTGACCTTGAGAAGCTCACGAAGTCACGCCTTCGGTCTGTAAGTTTTACGTTTACGCACTTTGTTTAAAGCATGAAATATTTTAACAGCATGTTTTCATGAAATATTTTACGTTCAGATTTTGATTATGCAGTATTTATTTAAATTTAAAGAAATAATGTAATTATGCATGTTGGTTACGTTTGGAATTGGAAATGTCTAAGAATTCGAATATTGGGCTTTAGGAGAAGTTGAAAGTGATTTGACTATATTAATTTTTTAGGTCAGTAGTACTGATGTCCTCCTTATGGGTCATAAGTTAATCTTGAAAATTATGAATGCTTTTGGGACTTGTAGAATTTCTAAGAAATTATTGATGGTTCTTGGTTTCTAGTCGAGTAAATTTTTAAAGATTTCATATAAGCAATAGCGATTCGAAAACTACGACAATCTTTAGGATTATAAATGTACAATTTGAGGATTTTAAGTATCTATGAAATTGTAAGATTAATTATGAGAATTTATTTAGGAGGCATGCTCTACATAGTTGGATTTAAGGATTGAATTGCAGGAATTGAGAATTTTAAAGACCTAATTGTAATTACTAATAATTTGAGGACCTAAGTGCAAAACAAAATTATAAGGGACTATTTTCGAATTTACCAAATTTTGGGGATTAAATTTTGAGTTCGAGAATTTAAAAGTTTAATGAGGTAAAGATGGAAAATTTTATGGGGACAATAATGCAAATTTCGAAGAGTTATAGGACCAAAATGTAAATTTGGAGAACTGTAAGGGCCAGATTACAATTTTCAAAATTTTTAAGGATTAAATGCGAACTTTTGAGGAACACTTGGGATTTTGAGTATTTATAGAAATGTAAGACGTGTTATGGGAATTAATTTTAGGTTTAATAAACTTAAGGCTATTGAACCTTATGATACGGGAAATCTATAAAATGAAATTGGGAATACTGAGAAGTCATGGGTAATTGTGAAATTTTCGGGATTTAAAAAAAAAATTCATGAGATGAGAATTGAAAGGTTTAAATGATAAGAATTTTCGGTAATTTAAGCTTGGAAAGATGATTAGAACCTCGAAATAGCTGGATTATAATGTTATAAGGAATGACAATCAAAGACACTGTAGGATGAATAAATCTTGGGCTTGAAAATTTAAGCGTTGGTGATATAACGTCGGGGCAAATTAAGAATTTAAAGTGACGACAAGTTAAAGTAAAAATTTATTGGTTAGCTAAGTTATAAGAGTAAACATTGAGTTAGCGAATTTTTTTGAGAATTTAAGTTTGATGTGTCGTAAGTTTTAACCAGGATCTTAACAGTTAGAATTATACCTTTGGGGGAATTTGATTTTTCTAGAAAGTTGAGTAGAATGGATGGTTAGGTTACTCGATAGGCGCATGTAATAATTGAATTAGACACCTTATCTTGAGGAATTTTGAAAGTCATTAAGAAATTTGGTACTAAGCGGATATGTGGGCTGGAGTTATAGTATCTAATATTATTTGGGTTGCATAAGCTTGAATTTCAAGATTTATAAGATAGGTGTTCATACATAAGTTTTGGGTGAAATAAAAACAAAAAGAGAATTAGAGGTGTTCAACATAGAGTACCAATGAACTAACATTAAGATTTTAATTGAGTAAGAAATCCGAAATCTTGATATGGGAATTTTAGAACTCTGTGGGTGATATGAGCGAAGTTGAATTATTAATTAAGTTTATCGCTAACATGAGATAACTTATTAAGTTTTATACACTAGACTTAATTAAGCATTGATGATACTTAAGAATGCGACATTTGTTTCAATGAGGAAAGTCCAGAGTCTTAGGCCTCAACTATATTGTAATTGGAAAGAAAATGGTTTAAGCATATAATTGAGACTTGAAGGGCTTTAAAATATTGGTAGAAGGTCGATGTTGTATAATTGGGTTTTATGGATTAACGTTATTTGAGGTTTAAGATTTGCAACAATTTTATATTTGGGGTATACTCGTAAATAGTTAAGTTATATAAGTTTGGGCTGTAAGATAAAGATTCGATTCAAGGATCTTAGACTAATTTTGTTATGGAGCTGAGATAAGATTTAACTTTTAAGTGTATCACCGAGGATAGAAGTTGATCAGTAACCTTTAATGCTAAGAGTCTTTAGGTTGAACTGCGTAAATGCTAATGTAATAGGTCGTTGAACATTACGGGTATAGTATAAGGAAGGTAAGATATGATAAGTTTGAACCACCAATTCTAATATTGGGAACGATGAGAAAAGTCAGAATTCGAGGTCATAGTAAAGTAAAGCTAAGTTACCATAAGTCGTTTTAAGTTGCGATTTGCAAATGAGATTTTTGGTAGGCAATCTAATTAGGATTGAAGAAACGTAAGGACAACCTATGACTTAATTTTTATCAGAGTAGCGCAGCGGTAGCTTGGATTGTTGGGATAATAGAATTAAGAATCTAAACTTTTGGATTATCGAGGATTAGCGAATTTCGAGGACGAAATTCAATTTAAGGGGGGAAGATTGTAACGACCCGAAAATCAGACTACGTATAAGCCATGCATAATTATTACTATTTAAATTTAAAAATGATTTATATATATATATATATATGAAGGGTCTAATTCATTTTGATATTTGACAAGTCATAACTATTTATTTTAAATGCAAAAGTTTAGTTTTATCTTTTCAGTTAAATACGCGAGGACGGACCGGAGTTTGGAGATTAGAAATAAGATTAATAATAAGAAAAATATTCCTAAATTTAATCTAAGTCAAGGAATAATTTAATTTAAAGAAAAATAATGTTTTAGGATTTATTAAATTAATTGGAATCAAGTTAGTAAATAAATCCTATTAGGTTCAATATTTAATTAAAGCTTAAATTAAAATATGTAAACAAGTGGGGATAAATTAATCTAGGTATAATATAGTCAAGAAATTAAACATAGCATTTAAATATTTAAATTTTAAACCATGCAATGCCATGCAAGATTTCATTCTAATTTAATTTGTTAATTCACTAAAACATAAAATGGTATTTAAAACACTAAGAATTTAAAATACAAGACTTAATCAACATTATACCATGCAATATTAGTAGAAATTTAATCAACTCCTTAAGCAAATTCAAATGCTTAGTAAATCTCATTCAAGCCACCCTTAAATAGCTTTTAAGGTGAATGCAATTCCTCACCTTTAACCCATTAGTTATTAGTGAATTCAAATACAATAATACACCTTGATTCTTCCTTAACCAATCATGCTAGCAAATAAACGAAATCATGCAGAAAAAGGGAGGAAAAGAATCGGCCAGCAAGGAGGAATGAAAAACCATTCAAAGTCCCTTCCACTCCTTCACTTGTAACTCTCATTTTAAGGCATATAATGTCACCTTTAACACCTATTAAATCATTCACCTTCCTCACCTACATTCCCCACAACCTCACCTTCGAAATTACAGAAGAGAACATCAGCAAAATAATCGTGAACAGCAGCTGAAACAAGAAGAGGAACCCAACTCCGTGCCGTCACGTAGTATTCGTTGTATTGGTTTGTTTTCTTCAAAACAAATTCCAAGCATGTATATATTAGTTCTTTGCTCTTCAATCAAGTTATAATAGATATTTTAAACCAATATGTGATCAAGATTTATGAGAAAAACGAAATATATCAGCAACATTTTTGAAATAAAAGCTGTGCAGGTTCTCTGCTTTGACTCATGTTTTTGTTTGAGATGTTTCTAGTGGTTTCAGGAGGTTGCTCGGTCCCAAGCACACAAGGCTGCTTCTAGGCATGATTTCGAGTGTCTTAGGAAGTTATTGGTTCATTGGTTTCTAGCCATACACACATAAATGCAGAAATGACAGCAACTTTTTACTTGAGTGCAGAATGAGACACGGTTTCTGCCATTGAGTTGTTTAAGTGGAGTGTTCGAACCTTGGCTGTCCTAGGGACTGTAGCCATGGTTAGAACCCTCACTTAACATGTCTAGAGTGTGATCAAATCGGTATTTACAAGCTTGATTCAAAGATCCATCAGATTTTTACATCAACAATGCAAGAGTCAATCGGTTTTTCCCTTTTCAGTTTTTCTGTGAGTGTGTATCGGTTTTTGTGGTGCTGGATGGATGATGGTTGGCTCCTAGCTCATAGCCATGGTTCATACAACACTTCATCATGTCTAGATCGAGCCATGGTCGATGAAATGGCCATTGGAACGACACAGGACAGCAAAACAATGCAATACATCACAATATACACAGATTTAGGTGCTCTCGGTTGGTACTTTCTGTTGTCCTAGGTATTTGTTCAAGTTGTGGCTGGCGTTTAGCCCTTAGCCATGGTTCAATCAATACCTTAGGATGTTGGTAAGAGTCCTTGGGTGGTGGTACAAGCCCATAGTCATAAATTTCAGGATTTACACTACAAACACACAAAATGCTACTGCTGTATTTTGACAGCAACTTTCATTTCGGTTCAGGAGGTTTTTCTGAGTTCTTGGTTGGCTTTTAGCCCATGGCCTTGGACTGGACAGTACCTCAATGAGTTAGGAAGGTCATGTTTTTGTCCTTTTTTGATTTGGTCGAGTTTAGAGGTCGTACGAGAATTTACGGTGAAAGGTGCCAAAATGACTCTCGACAGGGTGTTTTATATTTTTGGATTCCTTTCACCTATTTTCGTGTTTTGAAGGTCTTATGCATATTTTTCAGTATGTTTGGGGTATTTTTAATCATGGATAAACGTTGGTTTAATGTTAGTTCGGGTTGGTACAATACCATGATTGAAAATCAAGTGGTTGGTCCTAATAGTCTCATTGTTGGTTCTATTGTTAAGTTTTGGTTCTATTGTCAAGTTTAGGTCAAGATAATATTATTTTCAAGTGTCACATATTAGAATTAAGTCGCAGCAAGCTTGGGAGCGATCCAACTCATCCGGTAAAAATAAAATTTTAATTATATTACGTGCATAAAAATATAAAATGTTTATTTTTGAGATATATGCGATATGTCTTGTGGCCACCTTATGTTATGGGTTTGGAAGTCGATTGGTGCAACCGAGGACCTCTCCGCCCGGTGACTTACGACCGGTTTATGATTATGTACGGGTACGGACATCCAGTCCAAGGGCTGTGAATGATCTCTACCGCCCAGTATACTGTGGTTTAGTCTGATCAGGCGCTCACGTTATGTTATGGGCCACTTGCTTAGAACATTATCTCTACCAGAAAATTATGATATGATATGACAGAGCTCTATGGAGCAAAGCTTTTACATATGATTTTCAGATATGCACGTAGATATAATTACTCATGATACGATTTTCACCATACGCTTTACGATACCATATTTTTACGTTGCATGCGATTTTATTGTATATTTACTTGTTATTCACGATATATACATGTTGAGTCTTTAGACTCACTAGACTTGATTGTTGTAGGTACCGATGAGGTCGAGACGGAGGGCGTAGATCAGTGAGCTATCTTGGGGCAGTAGTAGTATACCCGAGGACCTCATGTTTTAGTTTATGCATTTTTATTATGTTTAAACTCAGTTTTAATATTATGTTTAAACTCAGTTTTAATATGTTGGATTATTTTTAAGTTGGTATTTGAAACAATATTTCCTTCCGCTGTTATTTTAAAGATGAAATTATTTACATGTTTATTTTGAAGCAAGTTATTTATTTATTTAGAAAAATTTTTATAATTTGGCAAAAATATGAATACGAAATACGGGCCTTTACAATTGAAACGACATCAATTTTTTTTTATACTAATCATAAATTATAAACTCGAAAATACTATCTAAATAAAATAACTTAACATTTCTAACCATTCATATTAAATTAACATATGAAATCTCGAGTGCATACAATAAAATCCTAACTCATCGACTAACCAAAATTTCTAAATCGACCTTTAAAAAGATCGACTAACAATAAGGTAAAGAATAAAAATATCTCTAATAAAAATCATTAACATAATCTTTAAATCATAAATCTATCTAGCTAGTGCAGAAACATAAAGGTCTTCGGGTGTGTACTGCTGCACTCGATCCACTCAATCATCATTGCCTCCCATAAATCATCAAATCCTGCATCATACAAACCTAGTGAGTTTAAAAACTCAACACGTTCTAAAAATGGATAGCAAATAATACATATACAATCACATGCATTAAAAATCATATTTTTATTTAAAATAGCTTTTGAACATAAATAAACCATTTAAAATCATTTAAGAATAGTTAAATCAATAATAGTAAAATCATTTTAAAATAACCTTAAGCATAAATAAATCCTTTAAAAATATTTAAATATAGCTTTAATCATCATCATAAATCAAATATCATAAAATCCTTTTAATCATAAAGCTTTCAATCATATATCATTTTAGGTAAAGTTTGATATTTGAAAGTGACTAGCTTTTATCCTTTGGTCGACTGCAACCTTAGCTCCACATGGTCCATGGGGGTGGGCACTAGGCTCCACCATCAAAATACGATCGTCGGGGCTCCTTCGGGGGCCTTCTCCCATAGACGGGCTCCCTATGGGGCCTTTTCCCATAAATGGGCTCTCTCTGGGGCCTTCTCCCGTAAATGGGCTCTCTCTGAGACCTTTTCCCCTTATTTTGGAAGAGTTTGCATTCGACTATGGGTATTAATCATAAAATATCATTTAACAAGCATTATGATCCTTCGGGACGCTGCCAAAAGTTTTCGTAGTTTCTTAAGTGCAAAATTACCGTTTTGTCCCTGGACGTAAAAATTCTCGATTTTATCTTTTTCTCGTTTTTAATGACATAGACATATTCTACATAATTATTTAAGCTTAATTATAATTTTTCATAATTTTATAATGCTTAAAACTAGGCTTTTCAATTAATTCTTTAATTAATGTTTCGTGAGACGATTAAATCTCGGATAAATCCAAAACTCATTATTTTGATCCCAAATTTTAAACATAACATTCTTATTATTTATTCTACTCTTCCAAATCATTATCCACATCCGTGGACCCACGGATTCAATTTTAGTCTTTATTATTTTCGAAATTGACCTTTATAGGAACACACCGAGCCATCTCCCAAAATACTCGAGCCACGCCTGAGTCACCTAGAGCCAAACCCAAGCCAACCCACCTAGGCACCCTGTGGAACCCGTTAAATCAGACTACGTATAAGCCATGCATAATTTCTAGTATTTTAAATTAAAAATGATTTCTTTATTATTTAAGGCATTTTAAAGTTGTTTGGTCATGATTATTCATTTTTAATCGCATAAGTTTAGTTTTATCTTTTCAGTTAAATAAGCGAGGCCAGACCGAAGTTGGAGTTTTAAGATAAAAAATTTAATGAAAAGAAAACATTCCTAGAATGTATTTAAGATAAATAATAATTTATTTTAGTGTAAAAGAAATTTTAAGAATTTAATTAAATAATTAGAGATAAGTAGTAAATAAATTCTTTTATGTCCAATAATTTATTTAAAAGCCTAAATTAAAATATGTGACAAATTGAGACAAGTTAATCTAGACTTATTTTAATTAAGAAATTTCAATTTAACATGTTAGTAATTTAATTTATAGATTTAGTCATGCATACAAGATAATGTTATCTCTTAATTAATTTATTAAATTACTAAACTATTTAATGGGTAGATAAAACTCTAAAGAATTAAAATACAAGATTTATGAAATATTTTCCCTTCCATTTTATTATAATTTTCGGCCATTTCATTTTTGTAGGAATTATATTTGTCAACTCACAATTTTGGGTATCTTTCTTTATCCCTTCTTGGCATAGATAATTCCTTCAACTTTAAATCTTCAATAATTAATAATTAAGCAATTTTCTTACCTCATTTAACTAAATAAAAATCGGTCATCCCCACTTTAAAAGATTTAAATTTTTGACAAGTCATTTCCTTTGATTCTTTCCTTATCCATCCTTGGTAGATAATCTCTTCATTATTAATCAACAACAATTAATTATTTAAGCAATATTTCCCCTTTTTTTTTTTGTAGAAATCGGCCAACCTCATTTTTAAATCAAATCAAATCAATCTTTTCCCTTATCTCTCAACTCAAGGATATAAAAGTTTCTACCTTGCCATTCTACCTCCCTAATATTTTGCAACATCCCCATTTCATTCGTAGCCTTCTCTCCTGTCCATATTTTCGAGCTTGAGAGCATTTTTAGTAGAGAAAAATCGAGAATAGCTAGGGAGAAAACAAGAAAGATAAACAAGAAGCAAAGCAACTCCGTCTCCTCCGCGCCGTGTCGTCGTAATCAATTTGTTTTCATTTCAAACAAATCCAAGGCATGTTTATATCTTTCCTTGCTCTTCAATCAAGTCATATATATGTTTTTAAACCATATTTTTTCATGATTTGAATAGCAAAAACCGAAATTATGGCAAGCCATTTTCAAAAATGTAGTGCAGAATTTTTCGGCTTCACCCTATGCCCTCACGGTTTGGTTGTTTTTTTTGATTTTCAGGGTGGTTCGACTCCTAGGCTCCCAAGGATGTTTTTATACATGAACTAGGATGTGTTAGGGAGGTGCTGGTCCATCGGTTTGAGTCCCTTCGCCACAAGCAAGACGAAATGGACAGCAACCCCCATAGTGCAGTTTTTGGTTTTGATTTCTTGTTTTCTTGCCTAAGGTGTGAGTTCTGATTTTGGCTACCCTAGGGGCTGTAGCCATGGTTAGAATCCCTCCTTGGTATGTCTAGGACATGACCAAGATGCCTTTTCATGGCTTGGTTCACAGTCCCATCGGTTTTAAAAACAAAACAAGAACAACGCTCCATCGGTATTCATTTTTCTGGTTTTGGTTGTGTGTTGAGTTTCAAATTTATGGTGTCTAGTGGGTTGTGGTTGGCTTCTAGCCCTTAGCCATGACTCATGCAACACCTTAGCATGTCTATCATGGACCATGGTTAACCTCATATCCATTGGATCCTTCATTTGACAGCAAAACAAGCTACACCCCCCACGGTTCAGCATGTGTTCTCGGGTTGGGCTTCGGGTTTGTCGTAGGTGTTGGCTTGAATTGTGGTTGGCCTAGGGCCCTTAGCGATGGTTCAAACCATACCTTAGGATGTTGGTAAGAGGCTCTGGTTGGTGGTTCAAACCCCAATGGCCGATAGTATCGAAATAAAGCGACGAAAGCTCAAGAGCTGCTGCTGTATTTTATTGGACAACAGGTTTGGCTTCAGTTCAGAGGTCACATACGAGTTCTTGGTTGGCTTTTGGCCTATGGCCTTGGCTTGGATAGTACCTCATTGAGTTAGAAAGGTCATGTTTTTGGCTGTTTGTGATTCGGTCAAGTTTAGAGGTCGTACGAGAATTTACGGTGCAATGTGCCAAAGTGATTCTCGAAAGAGCGTTTCATGTTTTGGCCTCCATTCATTAAAATTTTGACTTGTACAACTTTAGGAGCATTATTTCATCATTTTAGGTGTAATTTAATCATGACTAAATGATGGTTCGGTGTTGGTTCGGGTTGACACGGAGTCGTGGTTAAATACTAAGTCGTTGAGCATAATTGTCTCGTTTATGGGTTCAATTATGAAGTTTTGGTCAAGTTAAATCATTTGCATATTTTTCATGTTAGAATTAGGGAGCAGCGAGCCTGGGAACGATCCAACCCATTTGGTGAATTAATACAAGATGTTTAATTATGTTATTTAATTATATTACGTGCATAAAAATATAAAATATTCATTTTTGAGATTTATGCGATATTGCTTGTGGCCACCTCACTATCATAGGATTGCAGCTTATCATGGGATTATTACCTCACCCGGTGGTCACTAACCGGTTCATGTTCATTTATTGGTACGTATATCCAGTCCAAGTGCTGTGATGATCTCTACAGCCCAGTATACTGTGGTTTAGTCTGATCAGGCGATTCAGTTAAGTTCATGGGCCACTTGCGTAGAACATAATCTCAACAGAAAATTATTGCATGCTATTTCATGACAGGGCTCTACGGAGCAAGCATTTCACTTACGATTTTCAGTTCAGTTATGCACATATTTATAATTATTCATTACACGATTTTCATGATACGCTTTATGAAACGATATTTCAACGTTACATTTTACAACATGATATCTTTACATGGCATGAAATTTTATGATAGATGTACTTGTTATTTACGATATATGCATGCTGAGTCTTTAGACTCACTAGACTTGATTGTTGTTGGTACTGATGAGGTCGGGACCGAGGGCGGGGACAAGTGAGCCATCATGGGTCGGCAGTAGTAGGAACCCGAGGACCTCATTTTAAGCATTTACTATTTTTATTCCAAACTCAGTTTTTATTTTGTTAAAAAAAATTTTTAGTTGTTACTTTAAAACAAATATTTACTTCCGCTGCTATTTTAATCGTTGAACCCTTTTTATCAGTTTATTTTATGAATGAGGCTTTTTATTTAATTAAAGATAAAATTTTTTTTAATTATTATTCCACAAATTTCAAGTACGAAACACGGTCCTCTACAGGTGGTATCAGAGCCTATGTTCTTGTAAAGGGTTATACTACTACTGACCTCAAGAAGCTCATGAATTCACGCCTTTGGTCTGTAAGTTTTACATTTATGCATTTTGTTTAAAGCATAAGATATTTAACAGCATGTTTTCATGAAATGTTTTACGTCAAGATTTTAATTATGCAGTATTTATTTAAATTTAAAGAAATAATGGAGATTATGCATGTTAGTTACGTATGGATTATGTATGGAACAGTATGCCTACTAGACGTATCTTTGAGCGCGCGAGAGATGACGAGCCTCGTCACGAAGAAGGTGAGAATCATAGGCAGGAGAGGAATGGACCTCCACCCCCTCCACCAAATATGAATGCCCAGATGCTAGCTGGGATGACTCAGTTCTTCGCACAGTTTGCGGGGAACAATGCTGTGGCAGCCAGGCTGACAGGGCTCGAGGATACTTATGAGAGGTTTATGAAGATGCGTCCGAAGGAATTTTCAGGGACGACAGATCTCATGATTGCCGAGGGCTGGATCAAGTCCCTCGAGGTTATCTTTGAGTTTATGGAGCTTGGGGATGCGGACAGAGTTCGTTGCGCCACCTATTTATTCAGAGGAGATGCCCGCTTATGGTGGGAAGGAGCATCAGTAGGCCTGAACTTGGATACTTTGGGCTGGACGCGCTTCACGGAGGTATTTTACTCCAAATATTTTACTGACAAAGTGCGTTCTCGATTGACCAAGGAGTTCATGACCCTGAGGCAGGGAGATCTGACGGTTACAGATTTCATCTGTAATTTTAAAAGGGGCTGCCCGCCCCTGATTGCGAATGATGCGAGTGCCAAGCTGAGAAACTTTCTAGATGGACTACGGCCGGTGTTGCGCCGTGATGTTAGGGTGGCTGGCCCTACTACCTTTGAAGTCGCTGTTTCCAGAGCTCTCGCTGCAGAGCAAGATCAGGTTGACATTGAGAGGGATCGCTAGGGTAAGCGACCAGTTCCAGTACCACACCACTCTCCTCCTCAGCAGGAGCAGCAGCAGCATAAGAGGCCTCATCACGGCCCACCCAGAAACGGAGGACCACAGCAGCGGCAGCAGGGACGCGCAATCCCGATGACCTTTGAGCACCCAGTCTGTCCCAAGTGCACACGCCGCCATCCTGGAGCATGTATGTATGGCTCAGGGAAGTGTTATAAGTGTGGTAGCCCAGACCACTTGCTGCAGCAGTGCCCTTGGAAGAATCTGCCTACTCAAGGCAGAGTTTTTGCCCTTCATGCGATAGAGACGAACCCGGAGACCATGCTTATGACAGGTAACTTAACGCTTTAAGTTAATAATTAGATTTCAATGTTTTGGGAATTGGGATTAATATTTTTGGGAATTTAAGTTAGAAAAACTTTGGTCTTTGCATGTCTATAAGTTAGTTCTTGTGATTATTGGGTTCAGCTTGGTGTTCCAACCTTTCAGGGAGAATTTTTATAGCTGGCTCAGCTACAAAAGCGTTGATAGATTCAGGGGCTACTCACTCGTTTATTTCGGAGGTCTTTGCTAATTTTCTCAAGGTCAAACCCATTGGGCTAGATGTAGCCTATTCAGTAGTATTGCCTTCTGGTGAAGAGATGACAGCTACCAATGTGATCTGAGACATAGATCTCGAGCTTCATGGCAATCTCGTTTATGTGGATCTGATTGTCTTACCGATGCCAGAGTTTGACATCATTCTTGGGATGGACTAGCTACTAAGGAACAGAGTTTTGATCGATTTTCAGCGGAGATCTGTTCTAGTCCGTCCGCCTGGGATGACGCAGTTCTTATTCGAGCCAGACATGTACTTTCCTTTACCGTGCATTATACCTTGTGTCCAGGCTAGGAAGCTCATGCATAGAGGGTGTCGGGCATTTTTAGCGACTTTTGTATCCGTCCTCGAGGCACTCAGTCAGTCAGCCTCCGATGTCCCAATTGTTAGGGATTTTCTAGACGTGTTTCCTGATGACGTCTCTGGTATGCCACCCGAGCGAGAGGTGGAGTTTTCTATTGAGCTTATGCCAGGTACGGTATCGATCTCAAAAGCACCGTACCGATTAGCACTGACAGAGATTGCAGAACTGAAGAAGCAGATCCAGGAACTTCTTGACAAGGAGTTCATTCGCTCGAGTTTTTCGCCATGGGGTGCGCCAGTCTTGTTTGTGAAGAAAAAAGATGGTTCGATGCGGCTTTGTATTGACTACCGGGAGTTGAACAGGGTCACAGTGAAGAACAAGTACCCACTGCCGCGGATTGAGGAGTTATTTGATCAGTTGCAGGGAGCTTTGGTATTCTCCAAGATTGATCTGCGTTCCGGTTATCAGCAGTTGAGGGTGAAAGATACTGATGTTTTCAATACTGCTTTTAGGACTCGTTATGGCCACTACGAGTTCCTTGTGATGCCGTTCGGTTTGACGAATGCGCCCGCGATCTTCATGGATCTCATGAATCGCATATTTCAGCCAGATCTTGATCAGTTTGTGATAGTATTCATAGACGACATTCTCGTCTACTCGAAGAATCACGAGGAGCACGGCAAACGTCTGACCACAATTTTGCAGACCTTGCAGAAGCATAAGCTATTCGCGAAGTTCATTAAATGCGAATTCTGGTTAGAGAAGGTGGCATTCTTAGGCCACCTTGTTTCTAGCAGCGGTATTGAGGTAGACCAAGCGAAAGTTGCAGCAGTCAGAGATTGGGTTGTGCCGCAGAATGCATCAGAGATCCGCAGTTTTCTTGAGCTAGCAGGATATTATCGGAAGTTCATTCAGGGATTCTCTTCCATCGCAGTTCCACTCACATCATTGACAAAGAAGAATGTTAAATTTGTGTGGAGCGAGGAGTGCCAGAAGAGCTTAGATACTTTGAAGCAAGCTCTTACCTCAGCGCTAGTATTGGCCATGCCGTCAGGGTCCGGTGAGTTTGTTCTGTATACCGATGCTTCGAAGCTCGGTCTAGACGCAGTGTTGATGCAGCATGAGAAGGTGATAGCGTATGCTTCTCGACAGTTGAAAACCAATGAGAAGAACTACCCTACCCATGATCTAGAGTTGGCAGCCGTAGTTTTTGCCTTGAAGATTTGGAGGCATTATTTTTACGGGGAGAAGTGCCAGATCTTTACCGACCAGAAGAGCCTCAAGTATTTCTTTACGCAGAAAGAGCTGAACATGCGTCAGAGGCGTTGGTTGAAGCTAGTGAAGGATTACGACTGTTACATTAGCTATCACCCGGGCAAAGCTAATGTAGTCGCGGATGCATTGAGCAGGAAAGTCGCAGTGATGGCTCATTTGACGAATTCTAGACCCCTTCAGTTTGAGATGCAGATATTTGATCTAGAGACTTATCCACGAGGTAGAGTTCCTCGTCTATCTACCTTGACTATTCAGTCCTCTCTTCTAGACCGAATTCGAAGTGGGCAGTCAGCAGACGATCAGTTGGAAAAGTGGAAACATAGAGATGAGGCCAAGGGCAGTATCTTGTATACAGTTAGCTACGGTATTGTGAGATATCGAGACAGAATGTGGGTTACTAGAAGCGATTCTATTCGAGCAGATATTTTATCAGAGGCCCACATGTCGCCGTACTCTATTCACCCTGAGAGTACGAAGATGTACAAAGATCTGCAGTTGCTGTATTGGTGGCCCGGCATGAAGAAGGATATCAGACGTTTTGTATCCGAGTGCCTGAAATGTCAGCTTGTGAAGGCGGAGCATCAGAGACCAGCAGGTTTGCTCAAGCAACTTCCGATTCCCGAGTGGAAGTGGGAGAATGTTACCATGGACTTCGTGACCGGTTTGCCGAAGTCAGCCAGAGGATCAAATGCTATCTGGGTGATTGTTGATCGTCTTACCAAATCAGTACACTTCTTGCCTATTAAGACGACTTTCACCATGATTCAGTATACAGAGTTGTATATCCGGGAGATAGTCCGACTTCATGGTATTCCCATTTCGATCATGTCAGACCGAGATCCTAGATTCACATCCTCATTTTGGAAGAGTTTGCATTCGACTATGGGTACAAAGTTGTTGTTTAGCACAGCTTTCCACCCTCAGACAGATGGACAGTCAGAAAGGGTTATCCAGATTTTAGAGGATCTTTTCCGTGCTTGTGTTATTGATTTCTCAGGGAGTTGGGAGTCGAATTTGCCATTGGTAGAGTTCACCTATAACAACAGTTTTCAGTCGTCTATAGGTATGGCTCCGTATGAAGCACTGTATGGTCGCAAGTGCAGATCTTAGACAGACAGGAGAAAAAGCTTTGGAATAAGCAGGTGAAGCTAGTGAAAGTCAAATGGCTTAATCATTTGGAGGAGGAAGCTACGTGGAAGTCTGAGCTAGAGATGAGGAGTCGTTACCCTGAATTATTCGGTGAGTTTTAATTTCAGGGACGAAATTTCTTTTAAGAGGGGGGGGGGGGGAGTTGTGGAACCAGTTAAATCAGACTACGTATAAGCCATGCATAATTTCTAGTATTTTAAATTAAAAATGATTTCTTTATTATTTAATATATTTTAAAGTTGTTTGGTCATGATTATTCATTTTTAATCGCATAAGTTTAGTTTTATCTTTTCAGTTAAATAAGCGAGGCCGGACCGGAGTTGGAGTTTTAAGATAAAAAATTTAATGATAAGAAAACATTCCTAGAATGTATTTAAGATAAATAATAATTTATTTTAATGTAAAAGAAAGTTTAAGAATTTAATTACTTAATTAGAGATAAGTTGTAAATAAATTCTTTTATGTCCAATAATTTATTTAAAAGCCTAAATTAAAATATGTGACAAATTGAGATAAGTTAATCTAGACTTATTTTAATTAAGAAATTTCAATTTAAAATGTTAGTAATTTAATTTATAGATTTAGTCATGCATGCAAGATAATGTTATCCTTTAATTAATTTATTAATTCACTAAACTATTTAATGGGTAGATAAAACTCTAAAGAATTAAAATACAAGATTTATGAAATATTTTCCCTTCCATTTTATTATAATTTTCGGCCATTTAATTTTTGTAGGAATTAAATTTGTCAACTCACAATTTTGGGTATCTTTCTTTATCCCTTCTTGGCATAGATAATTTCTTCAACTTTAAATCTTCAATAATTAATAATTAAGCAATTTTCCTATCTCATTTAACTAGATAAAAATCGGTCATCCCCACTTTAAAAGATTTAAATTTTTGACAAGTCATTTCCTTTGATTCTTTCCTTATCCATCCTTGGTAGATAATCCCTTCATTATTAATCAACAATAATTAATGATTTAAGGAATATTTCCCCTTCTTTTTTTTTTTTTGTAGAAATCGGCCAACCTCATTTTTAAATCAAATCAAATCAATCTTTTCCCTTATCTCTCAACTCAAGGATAGAAAAGTTTCTACCTTGCCATTCTACCTCCCTAATATTTTGCAACATCCCCATTTCATTCCTAGCCTTCTCTCCACTCCATATTTTCGAACTTGAGAGCATTTTCAGTAGAGAAAAATCGAGAATAGCTAGGGAGAAAACAAGAAAGAAAAACAAGAAGCAAAGCAACTCCGTCTCCTCCACGCCGTTTCGTCGTAATCAATTTGTTTTCATTTCAAACAAATCCAAGGCATGTTTATATCTTTCCTTGCTCTTCAATCAAGTCATATACATGTTTTTAAATCATATTTGTTCATGATTTTAATAGCAAAACCGAAATTATTGCAAGCCATTTTCGAAAATGTAGTGCAGAATTTTTCGGCTTCACCCTATGCCATCACGGTTTGGTTGTTTTTGTTGATTTGCAGGGTGGTTCGACTCCTAGGCTCCCAAGGATGCTTTTAGACATGAACTAGGATGTGTTAGGGAGGTGCTGGTCCATCGGTTTGAGTCCCTTCACCACAAGCAAGACGAAATGGACAGCAACTCTCATAGTTCAGTTTTTGGTTTCGATTTCTTGTTTTCTTGCCTAAGGTGTGAGTTCTGATTTTAGCTGCCCTAGGGGCTGTAGCCATGGTTAGAATCCCTCCTTGGTATGTCTAGGACGTGACCAAGATGCCCTTTCATGGCTTGGTTCACAGTCCCATCGGTTTTAAAAACAAAACAAGAACATCGCTCCATCGGTATTCATTTTTCTGGTTTTGGTTGTGTGTTGAGTTTCGAATTTATGGTGTCAAGTGGGTTGTGGTTGGCTTCTAGCCCTTATCAATGGCTCATGCAACACCTTAGCATGTCTAGCATGGACCATGGTTAACCTCATAGCCATTGGATCCTTCATTTGACAGCAAAACAAGCTACACCCCCCACGGTTCAGCATGTGTTCTCGGGTGGGGCTTCGGGTTTGTCGTAGGTGTTGGCTTGAATTGTGGTTGGACTAGGGCCCTTAGCCATGGTTCAAACCATACCTTAGGATGTTGGTAAGAGGCTCTGGTTGGTGGTTCTAACCCCAATGGCCGATAGTCTCAAAACGAAGCGACTAAAGCTCAAGAGCTGCTGCTGTATTTTATTGGACAGCAGGTTTGGCTTCGGTTCAGAGGTCACGTACGAGTTTTTTTGTTGGCTTTTAGCCTATGGCCTTTCATGGACAGTACCTCATTGAGTTAGGAAGGTCATGTTTTTGGCCGTTTGTGATTTGGTCAAGTTTAGAGGTCGTACGAGAATTTACGGTGCAATGTGCCAAAGTGACTCTCGAAAGAGCGTTTCATGTTGTGGCCTCCATTCACCAAAATTTCGACTTGTAAAACTGTAGGAGCATTATTTCATCATTTTAGGTGTAATTTAATCATGACTAAATGATGGTTAGGTGTTGGTTCGGGTTGACTCGGAGTCATGGTTAAATACTAAGTCGTTGAGCGTAATTGTCTCGTTTTTGGGTTCAATTACGAAGTTTTGGTCAAGTTAAATCATTTGCATATTTTTCATGTTGGAATTAGGACGCAGCGAGCCTGGGAAGGATCCAACCCATTTGGTAAATTAATACGTGATGTTTAATTATGTTATATAATTATATTACGTGCATAAAAATATAAAATATTCATTTTTGAGATTTGTGCGATATTGCTTGTGGCCACCTCACTATCATGGGATTGCAGCTTATCATGGGATTATTACCTCACCCGGTGGTCACTAACTAGTTCATGTTCATTTATTGGTACAGATATCCAGTCCAAGGGCTATGATGATCTCTACCGCCCAGTATAATGTGGTTTAGTCTGATCAGGCGATTCAGTTCAGTTCATAGGCCACTTGCGTTGAACATAATCTCAACAGAAAATTATTACATGCTATTTCATGACAGGGCTCTACGGAGCAAACATTTCACTTACGATTTTCAGTTCAGTTATGCACATATTTAGAATTATTCATGACACGATTTTCATGATACGCTTTATGACACAATATTTCCATGTTACATTTTACGACATGATATCTTTACATGGCATGATATTTTATGATAGATGTACTTGTTATTTACAATATATGCATGTTGAGTCTTTAGACTCACTAGACTTGATTGTTGTAGGTACTGATGAGGTCTGGATCGAAGGTGGGGACCAGTGAACCATCGTGGGTCGGCAGTAGTAGGAACCCGTGTACCTCATTTTCAGCACTTACTATTTTTATTCCAAACTCAGTTTTTATTTTGTTGAAAAAATTTTTTAGTTGTTACTTTAAAACAAATATTTACTTCCGCTGCTACTTTAATCGTTGAACCCTTTTTATCAGTTTATTTTATGAATGAGGCTTTTTATTTAATAAAGAGAAATTTATTATTATTATTATTCCGCAAATTTTCAAGTACGAAACACGGGCCTCTACACACCCTCCTGACCAAGCCCAGCCCCAATAACCTAGCCCTAGCTCGCTCAAACTCTCCTGGAACTTGGCCCCAAAACCTGCGCACATGCTGCCTGTTCACTCGAGACTCCCAGCTAGCAAGGGCTCTTCCAGCCGAGCCACCACCGAGCCCTGCCCAAATCCAGCCCAAACCAGCCCAGCCCCTGGAACCCAAGCTGCGAACCCCTGAAACCAACAGAAGCTGTGTGCGTCACCTTGCTGCTACAAACTCACGCTTCCCACGTTTTTCTCGAGCCACATAGCACCCACTTACACCAACACCTTGCCCGACCCCTGCCCATCGCCCTAAGACCCCACTGGACCAGCCTGGCTCATGCCCAGGCCAGCCTCATCCCCTCCTTCCCTTGGCTGCCAAGATACGTGCGTGTGGGAGAGTCCTAGTTAGCTAGGATTCTTCCTTAGCCGCCTCCCTCGACCCTATCCACCCTAGGTCTCTACCTAGCCCTCGAACCTGACCCTGGCCAAGCCCCCAACAAGCCCTAGCAAGCCTCGTGACCCCATCCAAAAACCACCGAATTCCTTGAACCCCCAACAAGCGCACACACGCTTTCGAAAACTCTCGGCCCTACCCTTCTATTCTTCTCCCACGGTTCCAGCCTGTTTTCTATTACTTTTTATCATGTTTTCACCAATAATCATTCATATTTTATCATGTATTGGCAGCGTGTCCGTTGGATTCAAAACATTTTTAAAACAAGAGCGAAATCAACGTATTTTTGAAAATAAACGTCCCATCATAAATATATTCAAACACCTATTTTTTTCATGTATAAACAATTTAATCATGTGTAATATGATTTGCATGATGTTTGAAAGGGTTTAGAAACGTGCCTTTGCATTTATAACGCTCGAATTTTCAATCGTCGGCGAGGAAGGACGAACGGGTGACGAAGAACACAAGCTTTTCTTCCTCCTATTTTTCAAAAATATTGCAGTGTGCAAGGTGTGATTTTCGGCTGATTGGGTGTGAGTTGTGGTGTTTTCAAAGCCTAGGTAACTTATTTATAAATAAATTAACATGCTAATGGGCTTTGATTTTGGCCTTGCAAGTTTAAGGATAATTGGGCCTTTTTTAAATAATTAAATTGGGCTCAATAATACTTAATTAATTAAATAATAAAAGTTTATAAAATTAGTTTTCATAAAATAATATTTTTGATCTTTTAAAACTCCTTATTTCCCCAAAATCGATTTCCCGGGAAAAATCGAGCTGGACTCGTAAAATAATTCGAACTCCAAATTTTTAAGAAAATTAAATCATTTTTAAATCATATTGAGAAGCCTTGCCATCATTTAATGAAAAATAATTATTCTTGTCTTGGTCGTCCCCGGTCTTCTTTTCCCTGCCTGTTATCGAATATTCGAGTTAAATCCTTAATTTCTTGTAATCATGTCATATTATTATTTAATCATGCAATCATACATTTAATCATATAATAAATATCATGCTAGCATTTAAAAGAAATTAAATAAAACAATTAAGCAATTAAAATAATTTTTGCATGCATGCGGTTTACGTAGGTTGGTTTTTCGGATGTTACAATTCTCCCCCCTTAAATAAAATTTCTTCCTCGAAATTTTCCTTGACTTGATGATTGCAAAGCTTAGATTTCCTCATCCACCTCAAACTTAACATCAAACATAAATCTTACTCTTCAATTAGGTCCTCAAAATCTTGAAAATTGCAATTCTAACGCAAAATTTCCCAAAGCTGACTCCTAAATCCAGCTCAAGTATTGCATGCAGCCTATTTTTCTCTAAGTTCTTATCAATTCAATCATTTTACATGAAGCATGCAGCTAACATTTATATAATGTATCATATAAGCATTTAAAGAATTTTAAGCATATAAAGCAGTAAAAACTCACATATTTGAGGCGTGACTTTTGAGCTTCTCGAAGTGACAGTACACAACCCTTTAGGGAAAACCTTCTCTCTGATACCAATTGAAACAACCTCGATTTTTTTATACTAATCATTAATCATAAACTCGAAAATACTATCTAAATAAAATAAATTAACATTTCTAACCATTCATAAGAAATTAACATATGAAACCTCGAGTGCATACAATAAAATCCTAACCCATCGACTAACCAAAATTCCTAAATCGAACTTTAAAAAGATCGACTAACAATAAGGAAAAGCATAAAAATATCTCTAATAAAAATCATTAACATAATCTTTAAATCATAAATCTATCTAGCTAGTGCGGAAACATAAAGGGCCTCGGGTGTGTACTGCTGCACTCGATCCACTCAATTGTCACCGCCTCCCATAAATCATCAAATCCTACATCATACAAACCTAGTGAGTCTAAAAACTCAGCACGTTCTAAACATGGATAGCAATTAATTCATATAAAATCACATGCATTAAAAATCATACTTTTGTTTCAAATAGCTTTTGAACATAAATAAATCATTTAAAATCATTTAAGCATAATTAAATCAATAATAGTAAACTCATTTTAAAATAATCTTAAGCATCAATAAATCCTTTAAAAATAGCTTTAATCATCATCATAAATCATATATCATAAAATCTTTTTAATCATAAAGCTTTCAGTCATCTATCATTTTGGGTGAAGTTTGATCCTTGAAAGTGACTAGCTTTTATCCTTTGGTCGACTGCAGTCTTAGCTCCACATGGTCTATGGGAGTGGGCACTAGGCTCTACCATGGAAATACGATCGTCGGGGCTCCTTCGGAGGCTTTCTCCCATAGACGGGCTCCCTCTAGAGCCTTTTCCCATAAATGGGCTCCCTCTGGGACCTTTTTCCCTCACGACATTTCCACAAAATCATATATCATATTTTTTGTCTTAATTAATTCATATCCCTCAAAATATTTTTCATTTTCTTTAAAAATCATAGAATAACGTAGCTTTCCAAAAATAGCATTTTAGGTAGTAAAAATTGCACAGCTTTACCAAAAATCGTAAAATATCATATTATCATCAAAATCATCATAATAAATCATAAAATAACTTCAACAATCATTGTGATCCTTCGGAATGCTACCAAGCGTTTTCGTATTTTCCTAAGTGCAAAATTATCGTTTTGTCCCTGGACGTAAAAATTCTCGATTTTATATTTTTCTCGCTTTCAATGACAGGGGCATATTCTACATAATAATTTAAGCTTAAATATAATTTTTAATAATTTTATAAAGTTTAAAACTAGGCTTTTCAATTAATTCTTTAATTAACGTTTCGTGAGACGATTAAATCTCAGATAAATTCAAAACTCATTATTTTGATATCAAATTTTAAACATAACATTTTTATTATTTATTCAACCCTTCCAAATCATGAGCCACACCCGTGAACCCACGGATTCAATTTTAGTCTTTATTATTTTTGAAAGTTACCCTTATAGGAACACACCGAGCCAACTCCCAAAATACTTGAGCCACGCCCGAGCCACCTCAAGAAAATCAACCTAGGCACCCTCCTGACCAAGCCCATCCCCTAGAACCTAGCCCTAGCTTGCTCAAACTCTCCTGGAACTTGGCCCCAAAACCTGCGCATATGCTGCCTGTTCACTCGAGACTCCTAGCAAGCAAGTGCTCTTCCAGCCGAGCCACCACCAAGCCCCCACGACCCTAACCATCCTTGGACCATGCCTAGACCCAGCCCAGACCAGCCTAGCCCATGGAAACCAAGCTGCAAACCCCTGAAACCAACAGAAGCTGAGTGCGTCACTTTGCTGCTACAAACTCACGTTTCCCTCGTTTTGCTCGAGCCACAGTGCACCCACTAACACCAACACCTAGCCCGACCCCTTCCGATTGCTCTAAGACTTTACTGGACCAGCCTGGCTCATGCCCAAGCCAGCCGCAACCCCTCCTTCACTCGGCTGCCAAGATACGTGCGTGTGGGAGAGTCCTAGTTATCTAGGACTCTTCCTTAGCCGCCTCCCTCGACCCTAGCCGCCCTAGGTCCCTACCTAGCCCTCGAACATGACCCTGGACAAGCCTCCAACCAGCCCTGGCCAGCCTCGTGACCCCATGCAAAAACCACCGAAGTTTTAGATGCATAATTATTGCATGATAGAATTTAATTCATGAAATTTTAAAAGTTCACGCATTAGGGTTTCTAGACGTATTTCGCGCTCGAACGTGGAACGAAGACCTGTGATTTATCAGGAAATGGGCTTTGTTGGGTATTTTTACCTGCCATAGCATATTTTTCAACAGTACGTAAATTTTATAGAATCGAGAGACTTTTTGAGGGTTCGGCTAATATTTTCAAAAACTTTCCAACACGATATATTTTTCGGGGTTACATTTGGACTTAATGGGTCTAATTTTAAGTTTATTGGGCTTAAAATGCTTTTTAACTTTTTAAAAGACCATTTAGGACCCATTATCTTATTAAATAACTACATAATAAATACCTAGGCTCCACTAAACCTAACACTATCCTCCTACTAGCGACACCCCCCTCCACAATCACTTTTCCTCTCGGTTTCAGCACAAGCATCAGCTGAGTAGCTTCGGCTATCACTTGTTCTCGAAACAAAATTCTCCGGCTTATTTCCTGACGCCCGTTCTTCGGTTTTCATGCGATATATTTACCAGGCACGCTTGTACTGTTACTTTCTCTTTACTTACTCCCTAAGTACGCTGTAATATATGTATGTGTTCGGTTGTTCTTATATCTCTTATATGGCTGCATTTTTGGTGATGTTTTGACATGAAACTTGCATCATGTGGTTTGTTACTCACGTTTTTATGTTTTGCGTGCAAGGGGACTGTCGAGGGCTTGCTGAGTGTTGTTATATCAAGTTTATGATGCCTAATGGTTGAGGTTGAGGTGTGATATGGTTTAGTAGGAGATTGAGCGAACCTAGGTGCGATCGGATGCATGATGTTAGATCGGCTGTTGGGGAAGTCTCGGCTGTGCAAGGGTATCTCGAGACCTGGAACAGATCGTGAGGGGTTTGAACCATGGTCAAGGGTGGTTCGAACACAGCTGGGAAGAGGAGGAGAGTCGCTTGAGCGTCGGGCATGGGGTGATGATCGGGAGCACTACGTGAGAAGCCAGGGGCTGGGTGAGTTGCGGGGGCTGCATGGGGCAGGGAGCTGATGTGGATTCGGTCCAGAGGGTTCTTGAGTGTCCTAGGGAGGCCGAGACAGGGCTGGACTAATCGGTTGTGAGCAAGGGAGCAAAAATGGGAAGTAGTGCACTAAGGTTTGGAAGAATAAGGAGCCACAAAATTTCAACAGCTGGTGATAGGATCGGTTATAGGATAAGGAGTGTTTAGAAGCGGGGGTTGAATAAACACTCACGGTTTTTAACTCTTTCTCAAAAGTTTGAATCAGGTTGGTGAAAAACTGATTCTCAAAATCTTGTCAGTCGATCACAGTCAGTTAAGAGTTAAGTGCGGAATATAACTGACTGAAAGATAGAATATAGTAACTGAAAAGCTTGTAAAAGATGCACAAGGTTTGTTTCTGGATGTTCGGAGATTTCAATTACTCCTACGTCACCCCTTCTATCACGAAGATATGATTTCCACTAAAAGACTTTGATCAATACAAAACTTGTACAGACCCACTTCATTTTGAACTTAACAATGCCAAAACTGAAACTCTTAGTTAACAACTCAATTTACTCGATTGAAAAACTTAGCACAACTGATCTCTAGTATCAAGTTTCACAGTAATCTCAGTGTGCTAAAATTCTCGAAAGATAGACTAACAGCTATGAATGTATATAATAAGCGTGAGGGTAAGTTTCAGTAGAGTAACAGTAAGAAAGATTGCTAGTTCACTCTTCGCAACTCATTTTAAATATTCGTGTATACTTTAGTTGCTTCTCTCTGCTATTTATAGGCTTCTCTCCAATGGTAAAACTTTCTATCCGGTGATGTGCCACGTCAAAATTCTTCTGCCAATAGTACATTGCGCCTTTTCTGAAATGCGGCGTTTCCACTAACAGTTGCAGACTGTTGTACTATTTGTCGATTGTTGAAATCAGCTGATGACGTGTCCAGCTGAAAGATCAGCTGAAAGGTAGAAGCTTATGAAGTTCACAACTGCAGTCAGTTGACTGCCCATCCAGTTACATAGATCAGTTGGTTGAATTCAGATGAGGCGTCCGATTATGATTAGTTTATATGATCAGTTAATTCAATCTTTTAGTCCTTCGGTTTGTCAAACATCCGAAATTTAGCTTCCAACAATTTTTCTCTTTTTGGTGTTTGACAAAACTAAGCAAAAAAAAACTGATCAACTGAGCTCGTTGTAGATAAAATAAGATCTTGGACAACTGAACTTTTTAATAGATAACTGTCTGAGTGTACATATTTATACAAGGAATGAAAGAGTACAATAATCTTCAATATTCTGCTAAAACGAATCAATCAACTGCTAAACGTTCTTTTGTGAGACCCCTTCTCTTTGTCTTGCTGTAGCTGTTGATCTAGTTGAGCTTTAGCTGTAGTCACTTCCCCCTTTTTGTCAAACGCATCCATCTTGATTGATAACTTCCGAACATTGGTTGATAAGATCTTGACAGTAGTGGATACGTCTGAAACAGCATTGAGCATAGCAGTTTGCAGCATGTCTATCTTTCTGGAAACAGTTGTATCCAAAAATTCAACTCGTTTGCCAATTGCATCTTGAGTTAGGGAAAGACTTTGAGCCATACCTCTGTTCTTTTTGATTTCTTCCATTGTAAAAGAGAGAGATGTCACAGTAGCTTGAATTTGCTTCAGTCTCCCAGAATTAAATTCATTTGAAGAATTCAGCTTTAGAGTATGAGCAAGCTGAGTAGATTGGATTTCTGAAATGGCGGTCATCATATTTGACAGGTTGTGCTGGATGACCTGAATCTCTTCAAGTACTGAATCAATATCCATCGAAGGATGAGGAGATATAGTTCCAGATGTCCTTGGTTCCTGTTCTCTGGTAGCTTGATCAAAGATCACCAGAGTCCTATCAGTTGCTACTGTTTCTGCATGTACCATTTCTGGAGCATCTTCTACACGGGCTTCCTGTTGAAGCTGGGGAGGAGAAGAACGATTCAGATCAGAAGAAGTAGTTGGTTTATCAGTTATGTGATCAACTGAAACTAATGGTGGCTCTTCAATTGGAATATCTATAGTTAAGCACTGCTGAACCTCCATTCTTACAGCAACTACCTGTTCAGTCATGACAGGTGACTGAACCGGCTCTTCAGGTGGAACTTCTTGTTGTTCAGTTGGGATGAAGGACTAAACAGGTTCCTCAGTTGCATCAAATGTAGCCTCCACGGCTGCTGGATCAATTGAAGCCACATTGGGCTGAAATGCTGCGGCGACTGATTGGATAATTTCATCGATATTTTTCAGAGATAATTCAGCATCAGTGTATGTGAGAGGATCAGTATCAGAAGATGATTGAGGCACATCCTTGACTGGCTCAGTTGAAGTAGTAGCCGGTTCTTTGGATGGCTTTCTGTTCTGAGATAAAGTTTCTGCTTGGGATCTGTTGGAATTACCAACTCTTGATCCAGTTCCTAATGCTTTATCTCCATTTGTAAAGCAATAAGGTCCGTATCCAACTGAGTAAACACAGCTCTGTCATTGTAATAAGTTGCACTAGTTGGGTTGTAATTGTTCTTCAGTTTATCAACCAATTGAGACAACTTCTTGGCTCTTATTTGATCAAAGGAATAATTTTTTCTATGCAGTGCCTGAACAATGGTAGCAGCTTTGACAACTTTGAAAACCTACTGCTTCCAGTTTAATGAATTTTTCAAGTTAAGAATTCCTCCTCAACTGTTAGCAAGAACGTGAGTTCTGAATCTCACCCACGCATCATAAGTTTTTAGGTGAGACTCAGCAAAAGCATTGACCTGTTCCCAAATGAGGTCAATGTGATTCTGAATGGCATTAGTTGGCTTGCAATCTTCAATTAATTTTCCCTTGCCTTTTTTATCAGTAAAGACATGAGGAATGCTAAGTCCTGATTGAGTATTAACCACCAGTTCCTAAATTACAACTCTTTTTGGTCGTGCACGAGGAAAAATAGTAGGGCGATTAATATGAGTCATAGAAACTTTGGCTCCTGCTGATTTAATCTTTTCACCAGATGTGGTGATGGACTTTTTAGATGGAGCAGTTTGAGGAGGTAACTGAACCGCAGTTGAGACTTCAGCTGGAATAGCTTTCAGTGGAATGGCCTGGATAGGCTGTTGGGCCTCTGACTGCTTCAATCGTTCAGTTGGGATTGCTTCCAGCATAGTTGCTTGCTTGGATTTCTGTGTTCTCAGCTTCTTGGCAATCTTTGGAGAGTGTGTCTTCTCAGAATCTGATTCAGTGACAATTAGTTTCCTTTTTGCCGTCTTCAGTTAAGCCAGAGTCTTAGCCTTTTTGACTGATTTTGGAGCCTCCTGTTGCGTCCCAATCTCTTGTTTCACTTTCAAAAACTGCTCAGGAGATATGTCCAGTTTCTGCTTTGATGGCTGGACGTTCTTAGCATTGAAGACTTTGAACTTGGATGATTTCTCAGCCGTATCACCCACTAGCCCCTTCATCTTCAGTAGAAAACTGATTTGCACGGCATATCCCCGTGACTGCTTCATTGACTGAAGCATATTTCTCAGAATAATGAAAATAATATTCATCCAGTTCATCTTATTCTCAGCCATGATCACCGTCATGAATCGAAATTATTCAAGAGTAAGGGCAGCAAATAAACCAGCCTTAGCTAGTATCTCTTTGGCTGAAATATCATCCAGCAGTTAAATTTTTGGCTTGAGTTCTTTCTTGGGATCGGACACTTTGGTTTTCCGACCATCAGCTGACAGAAGAGAATGCATCTCCTCAGTATCAGAGGTTTTCACCTCAAAGAAATTGTTAAGCCCATCAGTAGGCAATTGAAATAGTTCATCAAAAGATTCTTCAGCAATGATCAATAACTGATCATTGACAGTAGCAGCGAAGTTTCCATCAACAGTAACGTAGCCATTAGAGTAGAAGTCACGAAACTCCTTTGGATAAATTTCCTAAGAAGATTGTCCCAGAAATGTCTTTAAGCCGGCTGCTTCCAATTTCAGAAATACATTCTTGACATCGGCATCATTGACTGCTATAGAACAGATTCAAAGTTGACAGCCATAGCATTCAGAATATGTGTGGGAACTTGGTTTGCCATTTCTGAGAGTTAGAAAACCTGAAATTTTGCAAGGTAAAAGCTCTGAGTATGAATTTGCTCTGAAAAGTAATGTTTGCGTAAGGAAGAACTGAATTGGAGCGGGGAAAGGTACATATGTAAGTGACTGTTCAATTTTTTGGACACGTGTCAGTCCACAAAAATTTGAATAAAAAGGTGTGTATGTGTGCTAAAAATGTGTGTACAATTTTAAATGGTTCAAGTGGGTTCACGTTTTAAAACAATATTCATTATTTCATTCGAAAAATAACAGTCACATCACTTGATTTGGAATAAAATACGATTAATTAGTTAACTTATATGAGAAGATTCGTTTAATTATCAGCTGAACGATCAGTTGTGAGACTGAATCATTTCAGATGAAAATTCACTAACTACTGTCTTCTCATTTACCCTCTTAAAACCGATATTCCCCCTTAATAAATGCATGTTTAAATTGGAAATCTAAACGACAGTTAATATAACGTGTAAGTAAAGAAAAGGAATCTTATGCTCAAAAGATGAATCTTCTAGTGTAATGATTGCGTCTCTTTAGCTTCCTTGAGCCTTGGCTATAAGTAGACATATCATGGTTAATCACAAAATATCATCAAGCAAATATCAGTTCAAACGCTAATGGCAGGAGCAAGTGGTTCAAAGAGACCAGATATGGCTAAAGCTTTTCTACAGTTAGCTATGGAGGCCAGGAAGTCTGCAATGGAAGACGAAGTTTATGAGAAGATTCTGCATTACTGGCTAAAGCTTCAGGACCTCCAATCCTTCCAGCATGAGGGTCCAATCCTTCCAGCATGAGGGATTAGTTTCTAAACCCAAACGGTTAGCAACGATGAGGAAGTATCGACGGCACCTTCGCATCGCCGATGAGGTGGACATCTTCACTGATGAAGGTGTCTACATTCTGATACTTATAAAAGAAAGGAGGACTATGAAAAAAATTGCTATTTCAGAGGGCTTCCTAAAGACTTTCGCTGGGAAAGTGGCCAACTGGCTATCCCTGTGGAGGTCTACAGTAAAAAAAGAAATATCCAATGTACGCACCACTTATTATAAATAAAATGTTTATTTTAGTTTATCGTTGTCTTTTACTTATCTGCAGCACTAACTGGCATCAGTTGATAAACAGAGAACTAACTGAAATGTTATTAATTGGCAACTAACTGACTGAGCAATTAACATATGATAAAAAACTTAGTTACGACTGATAATCAAACAAAATGATAATAACCATGATAAAATCAAGTTAAATCAATTAAACCAAGTATATTGCGAAAGTAAGAAAACTTAGTCTCGGGCAATGGTTTGGTGAAGATGTCAGCGGCTTGTTGTTCAGTTGAAACATACTCCAGTCTGATAGCTTTCTTCAAGGCATGATCTCTGATGAAGTGATGCCTGACATCTATGTGCTTGGTCATTGAGTGAATAACTGGGTTGTAAGTGATAGCAATCGTGCTAGTATTATCACAAAATATGGGTGATTCTTTGGCAATAACTCCGTAATCTTTTAGTTGTTGCTGGATCCAGAGAAGTTGAGCACAGCAGCATCCAGCAGCAAGATATTCTGTTTCAGTTGTGGAAGTAGCTATGGATTTCTGCTTTTTACTGAACCAATAAATCGGTCTGTCTCTTAGAAACTGACATGATCCACTTGTACTTTTACGATCAAGCTTACATACTGCATAATCTGCATCTGAATATCCAACTAAATTGAAAGAAGAGTCTTTAGAGTACCATAACCCAACATTTGGCGTGCTTTTAAGATATTTTAAAATACATTTGGCAGCGGAAAAATGCGATTGCTTAGGGTTTGCTTTAAATATAGCACACATACAGACATCAAATACAATATCAGGACGACTAGCAGTTAGGTACAATAATGAACCTATTAAACCTCTGTAGAGTGTCGTCTCAACTGATATCCCCCCTTGATCAGTGTCCAGTTTTACTGATGAACTCATGGGAGTGCTTGCCGCTGAACATGATTCCATGCCAAATTTCTTGAGCAACTCCTCCGTGTATTTAGTTTGACTGATAAAAATACCAGTCTCCAATTGCTTCACTTGCAGTACAAGTAAAAATGTCAGTTCACCCATCATGCTCATTTCAAACTTATCCTGCATCAACTTAGAAAATTTCTCGCATAATTCGGGGTTAGTTGACCCAAATATAATGTCATCAACATAAATTTGAACGAGTAAAATATGATCATTCTTAGAGAATTTGAAAAACGTCTTATCAACTAATCCAACAGAAAAATCGTGATCAGGTAGAAATTTTGAAAGAGTTTCATACCAAGCTCTTGGAGCTTGTTTAAGACCATATAAGGCTTTGTTCAAATGGTAGACATGATCAGGAAAATGCTGATTGATAAAACCAGGAGGTTGTTCAACATAGACTTCTACTTGCAACTGACCATTCAGGAATGCACTCTTCACGTCCATCTGGTAGACTTTAAAATTCTTGAATGATGCATAGGCAAGGAATATACTGATTGCCTCCAGTCTTGCAACTGGTGCATATGTTTCATCGTAATCAATTCCTTCTTCTTGCCTGTATCCTTGTGCTACTAGTCTTGTTTTTTTTCGCACAACTGAACCATCTTCGTTCAGTTTGTTCATGTACACCTATTTTGTACCTATAATAATTTTTAAACTGGTCTTGGAACTAGGTTCCAGACATTATTATGGGTAAACTGATTTAACTCTTCTTGCATTGCATTTATTCAGTTAGGATCAGCAAGAGCTTCATCAGTTTGCTATGGTTCCAGTTGGGAAACAAAAGCTGAATGAATAAATAGATTAAGCATTTGATTGCGAGTTTTTACCGGATCAGATGAATTACCTATTACCAATTCCAGAGGATGTGATTTTTTCCATCTGTACTCTGTATTTGTTGCATCCAAGTTAGCAACTACTTCAGTTTCCAACTGAGTATTTTCTTCAGTTTCAGTTGCTGCTGCATCAGTTGGTAACTGAATATTTTCAATAGGCTCCACCAACTTATTTTCCGGAGCAGATTCCTGCTCAACTGGTTGATCTAACACTTCTGGTTCAGGTGTTTGAAGGATGTTTCGATTGATAAGGTTTTATTTTTCATTATCATCCTCCAAACTGATATCTGTAAATCTATCAACTAGCTCAATTGGATCAGTTGGCTTATCAGTTAGTATAGATTCATCAAAAACAACATGAATAGATTCTTCATCATTTAAAGTATTTTTGTTGAAGACTCTATAAGCTTTACTAACTGATGAATATCCAAGAAATATTCCCTCTGCAGATTTAGCATCAAAGGCTTTTAAATGATTTTTGCCATTATCAAGAATAAAACATCTGCAGCCGAATATTTTGAAATAGGAAACCACACTTTTTCTTCCATGCCAGATCTCATAAGGTGTTTTAATATGATTCTTATTAATCATTGATCTGTTCTGAGTATAAGATACAGTGTTTACTGTCTCTGCCCAAAACCTTTGAGAAATATTAGAATCAGCAAGCATTGTTCTAGCAGCTTATTTAAGTGTCCGATTTCTTCTCTCAGCTACACCATTTTGCTGAGGTGTTCTAGCTTCTGAAAGCTCATGCTTAATTCCAGTATTTTATAAAAAATTTGAAAGAATTTGATTGATGAATTCAGTTCCTCGATCTTACCTGATTCTATCTGATAGGATCTGTTTGGGGGAAAATAGTTGAGCTACAATAGCTCAGTTCTTGAAATATTGAACACCAACGAACTAAATCGAGTTTGATATAAAATCAAGCGGAAAACACTCGAAATAATCCTTCGTAGAAACCGATTAAATATTTTGTAAATCATTTAAAATATATGCAAGTTGAATGTGTAAAAATATTTTAGTTGAAGCATTTTATCAAACACTTGTATGAAATATTTTGGTATATGAAGAACATATAAAATGCTTCAACAATGCATCGTTAAAACTATGATAATTATAAGTAAATGGAATAAAAAAATAGACACGAATTTGTTTATTGATGTTCGGAGACTTCAAATGCTCCTACGCCACCCCTTCTTCCCCTTGGGAAGGATTCACTAGAAGACTTTGATTTATACAACTCTTTGTACAAACCCACTCAGCTAGGACTTACCCACTGCCTAAACTGAACTCCTAGCACTCAAGATTGTATGCAACACCTTGCAATCAGCATATTGTTTAATTTCTCATATGCAATGACTACAAACACATTGTTTTACGTCTTTGTGTGAAGAGTCACTCAACTAAACTTTGAAGTTCAACTCTCTTGTATATGTGTGAGTGATTGTGTGTGAGGAATTTACCTTTACAGTGTACATCTCAAATGTATCCTCACACAAGGGCTTGTGCTCTGAACTGTCCGTGCTTGGAATCCCCTTTCAAAAGCTCTTGTTTGATCTTCAAGATGATGTATTTATAGGCTCCAACAATGATATATACGTTGGACACAGGAATATGACCGTTTGGAAAGTTTCTGTACTGTTTCTGAGATTGCAACGGTCAAATTCGCCTAGCTGGACAATTTCTCCACTGGTCAACTCTGGTAAACTCAACTGGTCATTCAGTTCAACTGATTAGCAGCTGCTTCAGTTGAGTTCAGCTGGTCAGCTGCTGGTTCGGTTCAGTTGGTCTGGTTCAGTTCAACTGGTCTGGTTCAACTAGTATTCAGCTGGTCTGGTTCAGTTCAACTGGTCTGGTTCAGTTCAACTGGTCTTCAGCTATTCTGGTTCAGTTCAACTGGTCTGGTTCAGTTCAACTAGTCTGGTTCAGTTCAGTTTCAGCTGGTGTGCTGAAATCATCCTAGCTGATTTCAGTTTGTGTAGAACCAGTAGCTTCATTGTCATTTATCAGCATCTTAAGATTCAATTCAAACTTTGACTTATGAAATTTGTAGATCATCGTCTTATCTTTTTAACGCATACTGAATCGCTTTATTTCGATAACCGAGCTAATAGATATGACAAAAATACCGCAGCTGCTCAAACCTAACTGATTGCTATTTTCGTGTGTTCATTTCGGTAATTCTGTGATCAGTTAGACCTTGATAACATCCGAATTTTCCAAACTAACGTGAAATACGATTTTGTTCCAAATTGAGTTTTCTGATCAATCCAGTTGGAGGATTATCATTTGGATCATCCAGCTGGGAGATATCATCAAAATACCGAAACTCGCCAGAAATTTAGTTTGTGCAAAATTCAGTTTCAGCTTGCTTCTTGTGTTTGCAATTTCACACGTAAGTAAATATGTTAGAAACACAATAACAAGTTTTGTTAAAATCAAAATCAAGATTGCGAACATGAAATGTTACAATAATCTCCCCTTTTTTGATGATTACAAAACTTGGATAAACAATCAATTCAACTAACACATTTCTCCCCCCTTTTTTTGTGAATCAAAAAGTCATATTTTCAAAACTTTTTAAGAACAAAGTTTTCTCCGCCTCAATATTTAAGAATAATAACTGCATTAAAATTTTAATGAGTTCTCTCCCTATATTTTTGAAATTTTGAAAATTATATAAAGAGGGATACCTAACAAATTTTCTCCATGGCTCATTTTCTGCTGCAGCACATATGCTCTGCCTTCAACGAATAAACTGTATTTTCTCGAGCATATTTAGGCTGAAAATTTTATACCGCTGTAAACCTCTACGAGTCTAGTTTGAAACGCAAAAAGTGGTTTGTCATTTGGACACTCGAGCAAGGAGATATTTCATTTTTCCTATGATTGCTGGAAGCTGCACGAAAATTCAGTTTTGCACATATATGTTTAAAAAATCTGAAATTTCGAATTTTAAACACCAAAATCATTTTCAAAGTTCTTTCAAGAACAACCCGCTCTGACACCAATTGATAGAATCGGTTTGGGGGAAAATAGTTGAGCTACAATAGATTGGTTCTTGAAATATTGAACGCCGATGAACTAAATCGAGTTTGATATGAAATCAATCGGAAAACATTCGAAATAATCCTTCGTAGAAATCGATTAAATATTTTGTAAAGCATTTAAAATATATGCAAGTTGAATGTGTAAAAATATTTTAGTTGAAGCATTTTATCAAACACTTGTATGAAATATTTTGGTATATGAAGAACATATAAAATGCTTCAATAATGCATCTTTAAAACTATGAAAATGATAAGTAAATAAAATAAACAAATAGACATGAATTTGTTTATGAATGTTCGAAGACTTCAAATGCTCCTACGTCACCCCTTCTTTCCCTTGAGAAGGATTCACTTGAAGACTTTGTACAAACCCACTCAGCTAGGACTTACCCACTGCCTAAACTGAACTCCTAGCACTCAAGATTGTATGCAGCACCTCACAATCAGCATATTGTTTAATGTCTCATATACAAAGACTACAAACACATTGTTTTACGTCTGTGTGTGAAGACTCACTCAATTAAACTTTGAAGTTCAACTCTCTTGTAAATGTGTGAGTGATTGTGTGTGAGGAATTTATCCTTTACAGTTTACATCTCAAATGTATCCTCACACAAGGGCTTTTTCTCTCAACTAGCTGATATATTCATGCTAACAGCCCATGCTTTGAATCCTCTTCCAAAAGCTCTTGTTTGATCTTCAAGATGATGTATTTATAGGCTCCAACAATGATATATACGTTAGACACAAAAATATGACCGTTTGGAAAGTTTCTGTACTGTTTCTGAGATTACAACGGTCAAATTCGCCTTGCTGGACAATTTCCCGACTGGTCAACTCAACTGGTCATTCAGTTCAACTGGTTAGCAGCTGGTTCAGTTCAGTTCAGCTGGTCAGCTGCTGGTTCGGTTCAGTTGGTCTGGTTCAATTCAACTGGTCTTCACCTGGTCTGGTTCAGGTCAACTGGTCTGGTTTAGTTCAACTGGTTTGGTTCATTTCAACTGGTCTTCAGCTGTTCTGATTCAGTTCAACTGGCTTGGTTCAGTTCAACTGGTCTGGTTCAGTTCAGTTTCAGCTGGTGTGCTGAAATCAGCCTAGCTGATTTCAGTTTGTGCAGGACCAGTAGATTCATCGTCATTTATCAGCATCTTAAGTTTCAATTAAAACTTTGACTTATGAAATTTGTAGATCATCGTCTTATCTTTCCAACGCATATTGAATCGCTTTATTTCGATAACCGAGCTGATAGATATGACCAAAATACCGCAGCTGCTCAAACCTAACTGAATTGTCATTTTCCTGTGTTCCGTTCAGTAATTCAGCGATCAGTTTGACCTTAATAACATCCGAATTTGCCTAACTGACGTGAAATACGACTTGTTCCAAATTAAGTTTTCTGATCAGTACGGATAGCGGATTGTCATTTGGATCATCCAGCTGGGAGATATCATCAACATACCAAAACTTGCCAGAAATTCAATTTGTGCAGAATTCAGTTTCAGCTTGCTTCTTGTGTTTGCAACTTCACACGTAAGTAAATTTGTTAGAAACACAATAATAAGTTTTGTTAATATCAAAATAAAGATTGCGAACATGAAATGTTCCGACACTATAAATTTTAACTGATTTTTCATTTAGTAATCTTTTGAAAAGCTTCATCAGTTGTGCAGCAGTTTGGTCTTTGGATTTGAGAAATATAACACAAGTAAATCTTGAAAAGCATCTACAACCACCAAGGTGTATTTCATTCTCCCTAAACTCATTACTAGTATAGGACCAAATAGATCAATATGTAACAGTTCTAAGCATCGGGAAGAAGATTTACAACACTTGTTTTTAAAAGAAGATCTTACTTGTTTACCAAACTGACATGCTGAACAAATTTTATCTTTGGAAAAATCCATTTTGGGCAAACCAGTTACAAGATCATGATTACTCAGATATGCAATAGATTTAAAAAGTTCAGGTGGTTCAGTCTCTTACGCCACAACAAGTTTTTAGATGATTTTGAAGCTAAAACAAACTGGTGCATAAGGTTGATCATCCCAACTAACTTTGTAAGTGTTCCCACAACGTTTGCCAGTTAGGATGACCTCATCAGTTGAATTTTTGACTGAACATAAATGTTTGTCAAACTGAACTGAGAATCCATTATCGCATAACTGACTGATGCTAATCAACTTATACTTAAGATTCTCAACTAATAAAACATCTTTAATGGTGAAGTTACCATGGATAAGCTTACCCCTTACCCACAGTTTCACTTTTGGAGTTGTCTCCAAAACTGACGTTTGGTCGATTATATTTGATCAGTTGAGATAGCAAACTTGCATCTCCTATCATGTGCCGTGAACAGCCACTGTCTAGATACTAGGTGGATTCCTTGCTTGTACCTGTTACCTGCAATAACACATAGTATATAATTTTTGTACCCATATTCATTTGGGTCCGAAACAGATTAGTCCTTTAGGAACCCAGACTTGAACCAGTCTAACTGACTTCCCAGTTGATGTGTTCCAAATGGTCTTTCTCGAATTCTTGGCAATGTGTGTGTGATGTGAGGATGAAACTCTAGAGGCCCGTATTTCGTACTTGAAAATTTGCGGAAAAATTTAAAATTTTCTCTTTAAATAAATAAAATGCCTCATTCATAAAATATACTGATAAAAAGATCCAATGTTTAAAGTAGCAGCGGAAGTAAATAATGTTTTGAGATTAACAACTTAAAATAATTCGACAAAATAAAAACGGAGTTTGTAATAAAAATAGTAAGTGCTGAAAATGAGGTCATCGGGTTCCTACTACTGCCGACCCACGGTGGCTCACTGGTCCCCGCCCTCGGTCCCAACCTCATCAGTACCTACAACAATCAAGTCTAGTGAGTCTAAAGACTCAGCATGCATATATCGTAAATAACAAGTACATATATCATAAAATTTCATGCCATGTAAATATATCATGTCGTAAAATGTAACGTGAAAATATCGTGTCATAAAGCGTATCATGAAAATCGTGTCATGAATAATTATAAATACGTGCATAACTGAACTGAAAGTCGTAAGTGAAATGTTTGCTCCGTAGAGCCCTGTCATGAAATAGCATGTAATAATTTTCTGTTAAGATCATGTTCTACGCAAGTGGCCCATGAACTGAATTGAATCGCCTGATCAGACTAAACCACAGTATACTGGGCGGTAGAGATCATCACAGCCATTGGACTTGATATCCGTACCAATAAATGAACATGAACCGGTTAGTGCCCACCGGGTGAGGTAATAATCCCATGATAAGCTGCAATCCCATGATAGTGAGGTGGCCACAAGCAATATCGCATAAATCTCAAAAATGAATATTTTATATTTTTATTCACGTAATATAATTAAATAACATAATTAAACATCACGTATTAATTTACCAAATGGGTTGGATCCTTCCCAGGCTCGCTGCGCCCAAATTTTAACATGAAAAATATGCAAATGATTTAACTTGACCAAAGCTTCATGATTGAACCCAAAAACGAGACAATTACGCTCAACGACTTAGTATTTAACCATGATTCCGTGTCAACCCGAACCAACACCAAACCATCATTTAGTCATGATTAAATTACACCTAAAATGAGGAAATAATGCTCCTAAAGTTGTACAAGTCGAAACTTTGGTGAATGGAGGCCAAAACATGAAATTCTCTTTCGAGAGTCACTTTGGTACATTGCACCGTAAATTCTCGTACAACCTCTAAACTTAACCAGATCACAAACGGCCAAAACCATGACCTTCCTAACTCAATAAGGCACTGTCCGGTCCAAGGTCATAGGCTAAAAGCCAACCAAGAACTCGAAACACACGTCTGAACTGCAAGTACAGTTGCTGTAAAAAATACAGCAGCTGTTGGTGCGTTTCCTTGCGTCGTTTTCGGTACTATTGGCCACTGGGGCTTGAACCACCGACCATAGTCTCTTACCAACATCCCAAGGTGTGGTTTAAACCATGGCTAAGGGCCCTAGGCCAGCCACAATTCGAACAACAACAGCAACCACTCAAAGCTCCCACCCGAGAACGCATATGCATGCGTGGGGTGTCTCGCTTGTTCTTGCTGTCACGGACCATTCTTGTGGTCATTTGATTGACCATGGCATGATCTAGACATCAAGAGGTATGGTGTGAACCATGGCTAAGGGCCAGAAGCCAACCAAGATCCACCTAACACCCTAAATTCGAAACTCAAACTCACACACAAAAATCAGAACTTGAAAACCGAAGGGACACTTGTGTTGTTTCTTTTAAAATCCGATGGGACCGTGAACCAAGCCATGAAAGGGCATCTTGGTCACGTCTTAGACAAGCCAAGGAGAGATTCTAACCATGGCTACAGCCCCTAGGGCAGCCAAGATCAGAACCCTCCCCCCTTTGACAGCAAAACATGAATACCGAACTCAAAATGACATTAAGGAAGAGTTGCTGTCATTTTCCTTCTTTGCGTGCATGGGGCTTGAACTAATGGACCAACATGATCCTAACACACCCTAGTATGTGTCTAGGTGCAGCCTTGAGAGCCTGGAACCGAGCCAACCCCTGAAATCACCAAAAACAACACAACCCGTGAGGCATAGAGATGGCCGAGAAAAATGCTGTGCAGATTTTTCAGAAAAGATGCTGTCATATTTCGGTTTTGATCCTTAAACCATGAGTATAAAGTTTTTAAAAATATTTTTAGGACTTGATTGGAGAGCAATGAACAATATAAACATGCCTTGGATTTGTTTGAAATGAAAACAAATCGATACGACGACGGGGCGCGGCGGAGACGGAGTTCTTTTATTTTGTTTTCTCTCTTGTTTTTCCCTCTTGCTTCTCACGTTTTTTTGAGAGGTTTTGCTACTGAATTTCGGTGGAAGTGGTGAGGGAGAGAAAGGTAGGAAATGAAGGGAATGATTGCAAGATAAATGGGATTTGAAATGGCCAACCAATCTTTCTATACTAGTGTTTGATAGATAAGGAATGAGGAGTGATTTGATTTGATTGAGGGGTGGCCGATTTTCTCCTTTCAAAATAACGTAGAAAAGTTATTAATTAATAATTATTGAAGATTAAGTGTGATGGAATTATCTCCCAAGAAAAAAAAGGAAATGAATTAAAGATTGAGAGTTGCCAAATATTTTAAATCCTATCAAGGGGGTAGCCAAAATCTAATATTAAAAATGGGGTGGGATATTGCTTAATTCAAAAATTATTGGTGATTAAAAATGAAGGGATTATCTACAAAGAATGGATAAGGAAAAGAATCAAAGGAAATGAGTTGTCAAAAATTTAAATCTTTTAAAGTGGGGTGGCCGAATTCTTTTAAATAAATGAGGTGAAATATTGCTTAAATTATGAATTTTAAATCTTTAAAGTTTTATCTACCCATTAGGTGTTTTAGTGAATTAAATAAATTAGTTTAGGATGGTAATTATCTTGCATGCATGTCTAGTTTTTAATTTAAGTTCACTAACATGTTAAGTTACAATTTCTTAAATAAAATAAGCCTAGATTATCTTATCTTAATTGGTCACATATTTTAATTTAGGCTTTTAATTAAATTATTGGACATAAAAGAATTTATTTACTACTTATCTCTAATTAGATAATTAAATTCTTAAACTTTCTTTTACATTAAAATAAATTATTCTTTGACTTAAATTAAATTTAAGAATATTTTCTTATCATTAAATTTTATCTTAAAACTCCAACTCCAGTCCGGCCTCGCTCATTTAACTGAAAAGATAAAACTAAACTTATGAGATTAAAAATGAATAATCATGACTAAACAACTTTAAAATGCCTTAAATAATAAAGAAATCATTTTTAATTTAAAATACTAGAAATTATGCATGGCTTATACGTAGTCTGATTTAACGGGTTCTACAGAAACAGTATGATTTGTATCCTTCTTCAATTGACTATTTTTTTGTTATCGTTTCTGAACCGGCTTAAAGTTGTAGTAATTGTATTAGCCATTCTTGAGTACTGATTTTCGCGACTGAATCGTTTAGGTGACCAGTTTCTTTCATCAGTTAAACTCTCAGAGCTATATCCAATTCCATACCATTCGCCTTTGTTCTTACTTTCAGTCAATTGAACAGCTGGTTTATTTGGTTCTGAGAATTCATTTACCATAGTTGATTTTACAAAGGTAATGTACTTTTTTTTGTTTTCATTCAATCTTGGCTATGTATCACTTGCAGAATTTTCATCATGATTATTAAAACCCAAACCAGTTTTATCAGCAACAGATTTTATAGAATTCTTCATATCAGTCAATGCAACTGAAGACTTGTTCCGAGCTTGAATCAGTCCAGTATGTTTTGAAATTTCAGTTTTTAACTGACATATCAAGGCTTGATTTTCAATCATTTTAGCTTTTTGCTGTGCAATCTCCCTTTTTAGACTCAACAGTTCAACTGACTTATCAGTTTCTGTTTTGTTGACATTGGGATCATTTTGCTCAGTTCTAACCTTCTGAAATGATCGAGCAAGTTTGTGATACTCATTTACCATGTCATGCAATGTGATAATGAGTTCCTTTCGAGTGAAATCAGCTGAAATCAAATACATGTTCACTTGCTGAATCCAATTCTTCATTGTCAGCCATCAAGAATTTGACTTCTTCTTCCTCATCACTTGAACTGCATAAGGTTTCAGGCACTGACTCCTCACTGTCAGTTTCTGCCCACTTAGATTTACTTTCCTAATCTAAAAGTACCTCATGTTTCTTTTTGAATGTCTTTTTGTCATCCTTGGTCCTTCTTTTGTGCTTATAGGGCTTTTTCACTCTTTCAGATGAAATTCGACTGTCCTTCTTTGGTTTGGGATAGTCAGCAATAAAGTGACCAGCTTTGCCACAGTTGTAGCAAGTATACGGTTCTTCTTTAGAATTGTTTCTCTTGTATTGCTTCTAGAAGTTTCCTTGATTCTTCCTCATAAACCTTCCAAACTTTTTGACAAACAATGACATTGCATCATTACTCAGTTGATCGGCATATTTGTCAACTGAACCAATTGGTTCCAATCTGACAGCAGTTAAAGCAGTTGTAGCTGCTGGTGTTGAAGGTTCTCCTTCTCTAGTCTGCAGCTCAAACTCATAAGCCTTTAGATCAGGAAACATGTCATGGAGCTCAACCTTGTTTAGGTCCTTTGACTCTCTCATCGCCATGGTCTTAACATCCCACTCCTTGGGAAGACCCCTGACAACTTTCAGTGCAACCTCTTTGTTGGAATACACCTTTCCAAGTGCATTTAACTCATTGATAATGCAACTGGCTCTTTCGTCATATTCATGCATTGATTCTCCAGCTTTCATCTTGATTTATTAAATTTTTTAACAGCAATTGATAGCTTATTCTCTTTAGTCTGCTCGTTTCCTTCACACAGCTGTATCAATTTCTCCCATATTTCCTTAGCTGTTTTGCACATTTTGATTTTGCTGAAAGTGACTTTATCCAGCGTTTTGTATAAGATATTCTTCGCCACATTATCCAAGTTGGATTTTCTTTTATCCTCAGCTGTCCATTCTTCTCTGGGATTTTCTATTCGATGAGGTGCCCCATCAGTTATGGCAACAACTGTATTGGCTTTCAATATCTTCATGGATCCATCAGTAATGATGTACCACATATCTTCATCTTGTGCAGCTAGGTGAGCCTGCATTCTGATTTTTCGGTCATCAAAGTCTTCTCTGGAAAACATATGAATCTTGTTGAATGTCATAATGTTCAGTTTTGTGGATAAGAATATTCAAGGACAAGATCAAACTGCTCTGATACCACTTGATAGGATCGGTTAGAGGATAAGGAGTGTTTAGAAGGCGGGTTGAATAAACACTCACGGTTTTTAACTCTTTCTCGAAGGTTTGAATCAGTTTGGTGAGAAACCGATTCTCAAAATCTTGTCAGTCGATCACAGTCAGTTAACAGTTAAGTGCGGAATATAACTTACTGAAAGATAGAATATAGTAACTGAAAAACTTGTAAAAGATGCACAAGGTTTGTTTCTGGATGTTCGGAGATTTCAATTACTCCTACGTCATCCCTTCTATCATGAAGATAGGATTTCTACTAAAAGACTTTGATCAATATAAGACATGTACAGACCCACTTCAGTTTGGGCTTAACAATGCAAAAACTGAAACTCTTAGTTAACAACTCAATTTACTCGATTGAAAAACTTAGCACAACTGATCTCTAGGATCAAGTTTCACAGTAATCTTAGTGTGATAAAATGCTCGAAAGATAGCCTAACAACTATGAATGTATATAATAAGCGTGAGCGTAATTTTCAGCAGAGTAACAGTAAGAAAGATTGCTAGTTCACTCTTCTCAACTGATTGTAAAGATTCGTGTGTACTTTAGCTGCTTCTCTCTGGTATTTATAGGCTTCTCTCCGGTATTTATAGGCTTCTCCCCAACGGTAATATTAAATGCGGTTTAAACTTTCTATCCATTGATGTGCCACGTCAAAATTCCTCTGCCAATAGTACAGTGCGCTTTTTCTGAAATGCGGCGTTCTCACTTACAGTTGCGGACTGTTGTACTATTTGTCGGTTGTCGCAATCAACTGATGACGTGTCCAGCTGAAAGATCAGTTGAAAGGTAGAAGTTAATGAAGTTCACAACTGCAGTCAGTTGACTGCGCATCCTGTTACGTAGATCAGTTGGTTGAATTCAGATGAGGCGTCCGATTATGATTAGTTTCTATGATCAGTTAATTCGATCTTTTAGCCCTTCAGGTTGTCAAACATCTGAAATTTAGTTTCCAACAGCTGGATATCTTAAAATTCGAAAGTTTAGGGGCTGATTTTTGAGGTTTTAGGACCTTCTAGATGGGTTTACGGGGTGGTAAAAATTTGGGAAAATTTTAGTCGAGTTTCGATTCGATTCGGGTTAAAACCGGGACCCCGGTCCAATTTTTAAAACTAATCGATTAAGTTATGAAATGTGCTTGAGTTTACATCTAGGAATGCTTATAAGTATGTTTTGGGGTGTTTTAAGGAGTTTGGTAAGCTTCGGGTCAATTTCAGAGGTACAGGGGTAAAACGGTAATTTTTGAGTTTTTAGGAGGCAAAATGGTCATTTTGTACCTAGGGTGAGATTTTGGTACTAGCAGCGCCCTGAGCACAAATTTATGATATTTTAAATATTTATGCATCATGTTCATGATTTTTACGTAATTACGATAAATACGTTGCATGCTTGGTTTAAAGGAAAAATTAAGTATATGCATGCTTTTATTTAAGTGGTGATTATGATGACATGTTTTTGAAGGAAGTGATTTAGTTGTGACTAACACGATGAGACAATGACATGTAAGGCCGGGACTCAGTGGGCGGGTAATGCTGTCGCTGATGTCCTCGCCGTCGGGTACCACAGTTACACATAGATGGATCCAGCGACTGACATGATGATACAAAAGTCACAGCTAATGAACGGAATTCAAATTAAGGAAATTAACACGTGTATGTTGGCATGATGGCACATGCTATGATTTTTACCATGTTTTGACAGGTCACATTTACGCATACGATTTTACTGTAGACATGAAATATATGTTGATTATGCTATTTTTCACTGCTGTTTGCTATGTATATGTACTTGTTATTCCTGATACAGGTGTGTTGAGTCTTTAGACTCACTAGGCGTGTGTGATGCAGTGAGCTTGATGTTGAGGAGACTGGGGGTGCTGGACTCTGAGCAGGCAGCCCTGGTATGGTGACACGACCCTTGGACCGCATGATTTTCCGCATATTGATCCACGAGTTTTTGAGAGGGTTAAAGTTTTTATACGTTGATGATATTACGATCTTTACTCGTTTATGGTTACGTTGGATTTTGGATGATGTTGGTTATTTTAAACTGCGTTATTTTTATTGTCAAATAAATACGATTATTTTAAATTTTATTTTGTAAACGGAGCTTAAAAAAAAAATATTTTCGCACTTTTAAAACGAGTAGATGTTACACGCCCATGGGAAAAAACTAGGGCGAATAAATCCATTGTCTAACAGCTCTTGAATTTGTCCTTTAATTCCTTCATTTCAGCGGGTGCTAATTGATATGGTGCTTTAGAGATTGGCACTGTATCGGGCATCAATTCAATAGCAAATTCTACTTCTTTTTCGGGTGGGATAACAGAAATATCGTCAGGGAATACGTCCAAGAAATACTTAACTACCTCCACATCCTCGATAGATCGACTGTCAGTGTCGGGTGCAGATATAATATTAATAAGGAAACTTTGGCAGCTTTTTTGAATAAGCTTTTTCGCACGCATGCATGAAATAATATGCGGCATTTGTTTGTTTTGTGCCGCCTCAAAGATAAATGTTTTCTCATTTGGTGGTCTAATAGATACTGTCCTCCATCGAAAATCAATAGTGGCCCCATTCTCTGTAAGCCAATCCATGCCCAAAATAATATCGAACTCGGGCATATGTAGTATGATAAGGTTCGCTTGTATAATATTCTTTTGTAATTTAAGTTCCACATCCTTAACAACACTACTAGAAACCATATGTTCGCCAGAAGACACTGTAACTCTGAATCCCAAAGTTCTCGGATTATTCGATTAAGCCTAACTTATCGCATTCCTAGCTTCTCAAACTATCGAATTTAAGGCAAAACGGCTCCCATAGATTTCAAAAATATCTAAAATGACCCCATAATTCTCCTAAAATTTGCAATCAAGACCCAAAAATTCTCGAAAATATGTGGTGATGTGTGTGTAGTGTTTCGACTGGTATGGTGCCAACAATACCTAGGTTTTTATTTTTATTTTTATAGGTTTTAATTTACATGACAATGGGCTAGGGTTTTGGGCTTTAGGGTTTAGGAGAAATTAAGCCTACTTATCCTAGGTAAATTAGGCTCAATAACACCTATTTAATTGAAAATAAAAATTTATAAAAATTAGTTCTAAAAAATAATGCATTTGATATTTTAAAAGTCCTTCGTTTGCCCAAAACCGCTCCCCGGATAAAATCGAACTCGTCTCGTAAAATAATTTGAACTCTATCATTTTTAGAAAAATTTAATCATATTAATAAACCTTGAAAATATTTATTGAAAAATATTTATTTTGTCTTTGTCGTTCTCGTTCTCCTTTCCGCAGTCTATTATCGAATATTCGAGTATAATCCTTCAATTTCATGAAATCATTCACATTAAATATTTAAGCATGTAAAATATTAATTAAGTATTTAATGTCAATTAAGTAAAATAAATATACAATTTAAATCATTTGCATGCATGCGGTTTACGTGAGTTGGTTTTTTGGAAAGAATAGTTGGCGTCCGCGCGGTAGGATTTTATTGCTCGCGCGCGAGTTGGTTCCTTTGAAAAGTGGAAAACAGAAGAGTCGGCACTCAAGTGGTATAATATTACCGCTCGAGCGCGAATGCTGCATGATGGAAGAAAAAAGGCAAAGGAGTCGGCGCTCGGGCAATAGAATCTTACCGCCCGAGCGGGACTCAAATTGTAAAAAATTTTGAGGATGAATTCTTACCTTCAGCTGAATGGTTACCAAGTGGGGCTGTAAAGTTGGCATATGGCGAAAAATAAGCACGAAAAACAGACAATTTTCAGCAGCCAAAAAGTTTGGAAGAGAGAAAAAAGGCTTGGAGTGAAGAAATTCAAGATTTCCAAGCACTGTTCTTCTCGTTCTCATCACATCTTGTATTTCTAGCTTAAAACTTCTTGTTTAAACATTGTTTTACTTATTTTTATCATGAAATTTAGCTAATTTGTTGGAATTTACGGGGATATTATCCAGAAATCGTGTTTAGTTAATTTATTTCTTGAATTTTGATTTATTCTTGAGTGTGCTATTATTTTCATTGCATTATTATAGCGTCGCTAACTTTAATAACAATATCATATTGCGAGTGAGTTCGAGATAATAGCTTGTGATAGGAACGAGTAGCATAGTCCGTGGATTTAAAATTTTCATAGAGATATGAAGTTGGATAATGTCGATATTCATAGTCCAATAGGTCGAAAGCTAGGGGATTTCATATAAGGACGTGCAATTCACCTTTGATAAATCAATAAAGAGATTTAATTACTTTACTGAGTTGAATTAGTTTGGCATAGCTCGAGAGGGCCTGCTCAATTGTTTAGGAACTCCTGTCGAAGGCGTGGATGATAGTTGAACGAATTAAGTAAATGAACAAGGTGTAGCTGAACCAAGATTCCCAACAAATTCATTCATCATTGAATCTTTGATTAATTATTTTAGTTTGTTAAAGTCATCATTTAATCTAGAAAATATTTAATAATTGTTTATTTAATCATTTTGTAGTAAGTAATCATTCAAATCATCGTTGCTAGAAGTTTAATAATTGGGAATAATAATTGTGAAATACAGTTTTTGGAAGAACGATTCTCGTACTCTTGTCCACTATATTATTACTTGACATCGTGCTCTTGTGATATTATCGAGCTTGAGTTTATTCGATTTTTTATCGAGGATTTTATAGTGCAAGTTATGTTCGATCAAATTTTTGGCACCGTTGTCGGGGAGTTTTTGTAACACCCTTCTTCTATAGTTGACACGATTAATGATACTTATACTCATAGTAAAAATAGGGTTTGAATGACATACTTATATTCTAAAGCAATTCAAACAAGGGATATCAATTTGACGGTTTATAAAAAAATTTGGCATGATATCCCCACATTTTGTAAAAGCCAAAACTCAAGCAACAACATCTATACATACATAAAAGCATATTTTCATATACAAACATATATCGTTTCGTTATACATATAGTAATAAACATCGTGAAACTTGTTTCAAACACTAACATAAAATCCATTATAGTACATATGCGGAAGCTATACAATAAGATGTCCAGGTTCTCGTCATGGTAAGGCACGTCACAATCATCTATTGGCGAACCGTCATCCTATATATCTTCATTACCTGATCCTGTAATACATGAGCTACGTGAGTTTATAAAACTCAATAAGTTGGCACTTATATGTATTAATATGCATCGAAGAATTATACATATCAAGTTGTGATCAACAATGAACCTTTAAACCATGTCATACCATAGCATATATTCATGTTCATTTCTGTACTTGAGCCTCATTAGTTGACATGAACTACCGTGCTTGCTTTATTATATAGCTATTACCGTGTTGGACGTCAGGGTGCTCTGTGACAACCCCACGCCCCATGAACATATATTGGCCAATAGGTTTGGTGGACTTAAAACCGGCCAAGATGTCAACAAGCTCATATATCCTATAAAAATCAGTCATTTTCCTTTTCTTTCATGATCATGTTCATGACATAGCACCTATCTTCAATATTCATGAATTTCTTTAATATATAATACATAACAATGGAATATGGTGCTATGTTTTCATCAATAAACATACTAACAATGTACATATAGCAATAATCAATGGGAAGCATTTGAAATACATAATATTACTCATGTATTAATTCAAGAACATGACAACTTACAGTCCAAGCGTAAGAATACTGGTTTGAGACAATGTTTCTCGCTCCTATACTATGAAATACATAAATAAGCCAATCTCTATGTCTATACTAGGTGAAACAATCATTAAAGAGATGAATACTTACCACCCTATGAGGCTTTTGTGATGAAGAATTCAATTCTAACTTCAAGATAAGGAAGAAGAAGAGCGAAAGATCACTTGGAGGAAGTTTTCTCGAGTTTTTACTATGCATTGAGGTTGTGGAATGGTGGAGATGCTTAGAAAATTCAAAACTTATCTTTCCATATACAAAGCGGAACTCGGGCGGTAATATTCTACAGCTCGGGCGCGGAATTTTCTGTAAAAATAGTGAAAATGTCGTGCAGTGACGCTTGGGTGGTAATATTCTACCGCTCAAGTGCAGAACTTTATGTAAACATGTTGAATTTGTGGTACAGGGGCGCTCGGGCGATAATATCTTACCGCTCGGGCGCCAAAAATTATGTCCCTGCACACAGTTGCATCCAAGATTGCTCCAGAAACCTTTCTTCCTTTCATAATTTGAAAACGTAGTAAACATGAAAATTGTAGCCCTATGTCTTGGCTTACATCTCCTATTGTTTTTATGTCATTTAAATGTCTGAGTAAAAAATTATGCTCATTCTCCCAATATGTGTCAGTGCAAGAACGACGATACACACTACACACTTCGGGACGATTTTGGCCTTGTTCCCAATGGATATGGACAAAACTCAAAATATAAAAGTTGTAGCCCTACTCATTGGATTTCTAATGAAAATGACCTCATATCAATATGATTCATATTCAAATAATGATGCTAAAAACCGTAAGAAGTGTCATAGTTTTCATTCTCGTTTCGTGCATTTCAATATTAATGTTTATGACACCATTTCATTCACACATCTTATTGTCACTATTCAATATAGTCACCATATTCAATCTCATTATCGATACTTCAATCAGCACATGAAACATAATGAGCCAAATAACCATATAATAAATGACATAAACGTATTATTAATAATTTGTATGAGTAACCGGGCATTTCAGTGCTAAACCCCAATTTTATTCTCAATTATTTACTTTAGCATTCTTTATTTTGTTTTATTTGAATTTACACCTTCAATTTATTTGCAGATATCCCTTTCGGTGCATGCCAAGGTCTCTAGAATCTGAACTAGAGATATTCGATCTCGAGATTGAAAGAATCGTCCATAGACGAAGACAACAACAGAGGCTTAGAGTGTAATGTCCAAAATTAAGAAGACGTAATCCAACTGCATGCGAATCTAGAAAATATGAAAAATAGCTAATTAACTGATTTTAATTGCTAATTGATTATGTGACATACTGCTTATATGTTAAATATGATGTTATTATCATCATGCATAAAATTGTATTTTAAGGAATATTCAAGTTGCGATCGAGGAACTGAGACCGAGGGCTGAAAAAAGTAAAATATTTTTATTAAATAATTATGTTTAATTTTTTAAAATATAGTTGTTGGTTTGTCATATATTTTGAAAATAAGGGGTTTTTGAGGTGATTTTATACGACGGGACGTAAATTTTTTATCGGTATTGGTTTTTCAAAAAACAAAATACGAACTTAATGGCATCCCGGCTAATAAATTCACAAACTAGTCTAAACAAAATAATTTTTGTTATTTAATTAAAGGTTTTTGGGCTTAATTAGGAGGTTTAATAGGCCTAAGACCTATTAATAGAATGATTTAATATACAATATGTTAAAACCCTTTCCCCATCACACATAACTCACGCCTCCCACTTTTAAAATTCAGAAACTCTCCCAAAAACAACATCAACATACACGGCACACGACCCAAGGACCAGTGCTTCTACTTTTTCGCATTTAAAAGTTATGATTCATGATTTACGTTAAAGATTTTGAGACTATTTATTTATGCTTTTGAGAGATTTTTGAGAGGTTTAGTATGTGTTATATTTTTCAAATTTATTGCTTTTTAGGTTTGGTGAAACATGCGACGATTTCATTTTTATGACTATTTCACTTGATTTTGAAGTACTACTTGGTTGATGTTTTATTTTAAGGGGTAAAATATTTTATAAAAATATTTTCATGTGGTTAATGTACGTGGCCAAAAATGGAGTGTTTTAAAAAAATTAAAAATTTCTAGTACTTTTTAAGCAATAAAAAGGGCAGACGTTTCAGTTGGTATCAGAGCAAAGGTCCTGTAAATGGTTGTGCCACCTTCAGCGCTCGGAAGATCAGTTGTCAAGCCTCAAACTTGTAAGTTTTTACATGCTTTATATGATTTAGTATGATGTTACCTGCATGACGACATGAATATTATGTTTGTGCTACATGTTTATTAGCTTTTTGAGTAATTATGCTTTGCATGCTTAGATTGCTAAAATGAGTTAGGATATGTCATATGATTAGAGAACTTAGATTTAAATGCATGTTGGTTACGTTAGAATTTGAAAAACATTCAGATAAAATGCCTCCTAGACGTGCCCCCGTTATTGAGAATCAAGAAGAGAACAGCGTGAATCATCAAGGGAATGCACCACCACCACCACCACACACTCGTGCTTTAGAGGGGATTGTTCATCTTTTCGAGCAGCAGACACAGCAGCAGCAGTTACAATAGCAGCTGTTACAGCAGATGCAACAGGCACCTAGGCCACAACATGACGTTTATTATCAGTTCCGGATGCTAGGGACGAAGGAGTTTTCTGGCACCATCGATCCCTTTGTTGCTGAGAGTTGGATCCGTTCACTTGAGGTACACTTTCATTATCTGGATATGGGGGATGCGGATCGAGTGAGGTGTACTACTTATCTATTTAGGGACGACGCTTCTTTATGGTGGGAAGGAGCCGAGCACAGTGTTAAACTTGCTACTATCACTTGGGCTCAATTCAAGACAATTTTCTACGAGAAATATTTTTACTGCTGATGTGAGAAGCCGCTTAAAGAGAAAATTTATGACTCTCCGTCAGGGAGACACTACTGTGGCGGAATTTGTGAAGAAGTTCAATAGGGGTTGCCACTTTGTACCCTTTATTGCCAGGGATGCCGAAGAAAAACTTAGACACTTCATGGATGGTCTACGACCTACTATACGAAACAATGTTATGATGATGCGTCCTTCGGATTATGCTACTGCAGTTACTTATGCATACCAGTCTGAGCAATCCTTGAAGGACCTCGAGTTTAAGTTACAACCCAAGAGGAAACAGTATCAGAACAATAGTAAACCAAATAAAAATCCTTAAACGGGACCTCCTAGACCTCAAGGGCCTCAAAAGCCCCAAGTTCAAGTCAAGAAACAAGCACCACAAAAGCCACAGAATCCTGGAGCACCAAAGCCTGCTGAAAGGAAACAATGTAAGGAGTGCAACCGTCTACATCTTGGCAAATGCGAATGAGGATCCTTTAAATGTTTCTACTGCAAAGAGGCTGGACACAAAGCTATTGATTGCACAAAGAGAAAAGCAGCTACTACGGCACGAGCTTACGTTATGAATGCCGAATAAGCTGAGGAAGAGGAAGACACTACACTCATCACGGGTAACATAGTCATTTAACATTTTATATTGCTTATTATTCCATGAAATGTTAAATTGGTTATTATAATTGATTTGGTAACAAGATTTAACCTAGTGAAAATTAGGTTGCATGCTCTACTTAGTTGGATTTAAGTTATGATTTTAGGAACCATGGAAAATTATATTAATTTTGTGCTTTATTTATGTAAAGGATGAATAAATTCCAAATAAAAAGTTGAGGGCCAAGATTTAGAGAAAATCATAACTAAGGAAATTATAGGGTTTCAAAATTTTAAGAATCAAAGAAACAATTTTCGAAAATTTGAGGTCCAAAATGTAATTTTCGATAATTAAGGGACCAAAGCCCAATTAACAATAGGATAAGGGGCTTTAATGCAATTACCGAATTCTTAAGGACCATGATTGTAATTTAGGAAATCTTAAAGGACTAAAATGAAAAATTTCGAAAACTTTAAGAGTCGTAATGCAAATATCCAAAATTTTGGGGACTAATGTGCAAATTTCGAAAAAAATGAAGGGCTAAAACGCAATTTTTCAAGAAATGCTTAAGTTCAACATGCAAAATACATATAGTTTTGGGAATTAATGATAATAAATCTTTAAGCTTCAACACGAAAGATTTAAAAGACATCTTTCGCCACAGGGAGGATTATCATTCTAGGTGTAGCTACCTATGCATTGCTAGATTCAGGAGCTACACATTCCTTCATATCTGAAACCTTCATCTAAAGATTGAATATTACTCCTCAAGATATGTGTTTGGGATTCAAGTTTCTATTCTTTTTGGTGATCAAACGCTCACATCTAAGATTGTTAAGAATCTGGAGCTTCGTTTATTCAAAGATGTTGTGCGGGCAGATCTTATTGTGCTTCCTATGCCCGAATTTGATATTATACTTGGGATGGATTGGCTATCTACAAATGGAGCTTCGATTGATTGTAGTTAGCGATCAGTATCTATTCAACCACCTAGTGGTAAACCTTTTGTCTTTGAGGCGGCGAGAAACAAGCAAATGCCACACATTATCTCTTGTTTGTGTGCGAGGAAGTTTATTAGGCGTGGATGCCAAGCTTTTCTAGCATGTGTCACTACCGCACCTGCCCCTATCAGTCAGAAGTTAGAAGATGTTGATATTGTCAGAGATTTTCCTAGCGTCTTTCCCGAGGACGTTTCTGGTATTCCCCCCGATCATGAAGTGGAATTCTCTATTGATCTTATGCCGGGCACTGTTTTTATATCAAAAGCACCTTATCGTCTAGCACCCACTGAAATGAAAGAATTAAAAGTTCAAATCCAAGAATTGTTGGACAAGGGTTTTATTCGCCCTAGTTATTCTCCATGGGACGCACCAGTATTATTTGTGAAAAAGAAAGATGGTAGTATGTGTCTATGCATTGATTATCGAGAACTTAATAAGGTCACTATCAAAAATAAATATCCACTGCCAAGAATTGAAGATTTATTTGATCAGTTGCAAGGAGCATTGGTATTTTCTAAAATTGATCTGCGATCTGGATACCATCAATTTAAAGTGAAAGAGTCTGATGTACAAAAGACAGCATTCCGTACTAGATATGGGCATTACGAGTTTATGGTCATGCCATTCGGTCTGACTAATGCGCCAGCGATCTTCATGGATCTCATGAATCGCTTATTTCAGCCGTATCTGGATCAGTTTATTATAGTCTTCATTGATGATATATTGATTTATTCGAAGAACAAAGAGGACCATAGTCGTCATTTGAGGACATCACTACAAGTACTACAAGACAGAAAACTTTATGTAAAATTCAGCAAGTGTGAGTTTTTGCTTGATAGAGTGCCATTCTTAGGCCACATCATTTCTAGCGATGGCGTTGAAGTTGATCCAAGCAAGGTTGAGGCAGTGAAAGAGTGGCCAGTACCGAAGAGTGTTAACAACCAAGATTCGTAGTTTCTTGGGACGGGCTGGCTATTATCGCAAGTTTATTCAGGGGTTCTCATCTATAGCGGTACCCATGACCGCTTTGACAAAGAAGAATGCAAAGTTTGTTTGGGGACCCGAGTGTCAAGACATTTTTGACAAGTTGAAGCAAGCCTTGATATAGGCACCAGTGTTATCTATGCCATCTGGGCAAGGGGAGTATGTTCTTTATACTGACGCTTCTAAACTTGGATTGGGCGCAGTTCTGATGCAAAATGACCGAGTTATAGCCTATGATTTGAGACAGTTGAAGACTCACGAGAAAACTACCCTACTCACGATCTTGAGCTTGCAGCAGTAGTCTTTGCACTAAAGATTTGGAGACACTACCTTTATGGGGAGAAGTGCAAGATATTCACCGACCATAAAAGTTTGAAATACTTCTTCACCCAAAAGGAGTTGAATATGAGACAGCGTAGATGGCTTGAGTTCGTAAAGGATTATGATTGTGACATTAGCTACCATCCGGGAAAAGCTAATGTAGTGGCAGACGCGTTGAGTAGAAAAGCAGTAGTTATCACTCATCTATCACTCCAAAGACAGTTGTAGTCCGAGATACAGCGGTTTGAGGCCCCTAACCTTGCCACATTGTGGGGACCCGGGCTCTAACTCTATTATCTTGGGATTAATTGGATCGTTACTAGAAATTGTGGGTCAAAATTTTTTTGCTTTTAACATTTATTCAAATGTATATAAACAAGCACAAGACATCATATAAAAATACTGTCATCTTATTTAACTCCAATTAACATTCACATGTTCAACTACAATTAACATACTAGTGTTTAGAAATTCAGTACATGTCTAGTAAGAAACAACTAGTGATCTTCTACGCCAGTAATCTCCACGCTATCTCGATCTCTCATCCTCTGCGTGACCCTGATCCTGCCCCACCTGTTGTTATGCACACATACAGACACAACAACAGCCGAAAACTCCGGTGAGAACAAATCCCAGTATAAGACATGTATACATGCATGTCATGCAATTCAATACATAATCATAAACATGCCATCATGAATAAAATTCAATAACAATATGTTCCATAGTCTATGAAACAAGATCAATGCAACATAACTCAAACTCATGTCTTGACTCAACTCGACTCTAACTCTAGGGATACCAGTGTGAATAAGACGTCACAGTCTGCCACCTACCCTCCCAATCGGGGTGACGGTACGTCTTATTCCTAGACTTCGGTCATGTCTGTATCGAATGTCTACAATCGGAGGAAATCTGCTCCTATGCGTCGATACCACCGAACATCTAGAAATTTGACAATTTTTCCAATGACTCTCCTATCTTAAATGCTTGAATATAAATCAATAGACAAAGCGCAAACATATAAAAAGGTAAACAGTCTAGTATGTGATTTTGGGAAACTCGAATCAAGTCTAATTCGAGTTGTATCTTCCCGCATTCACATGAATTATACCTTTCTCGTCGTAGTCCTTAGAAATGTCGAGGTCTCGATGTCGAAGCTTGTCACAACAAATCTGAAATGACATTTTCAAAATGCATTCTATCAATCTCTAACCCAACTCAATACATATATGTATCAATATTCATTCCCGGTACATTTTGACGGCATAACGGCATAATCTCGCAATACCGGTCAACTCAAACATCAATACTCGATAACAATAACTCATAATTCTCATCATAACACAATCTACCATGCTGAAATCTGCATAATTTCATACACATATATGCTGGAAAATCGTAATAATCGCATACGGTATCATTACTTCAATCCGGTTTCAAATATACTATCACCGATATCACAATAACACATAATAGTAATCAAAATCTGATTTCCTCAATCATCTCCACTCCAAAACATGCTAAAATGTAATAATACTTACATCCTTCGATAGCTTGAAACAAGAGGAGTACGGAACCGAAGTCGGATCGAAATTCGGGTGGTTAGATCTTGCCTACCTAAATTCCTAAGAGATAAAGAAGCCTGAGAATAGCTATGGAGTTCTCTCGGTGCTTTGCTACTGAATCTCTGAAGAAATGAAGATTGATATATATATCTTGCATGCCATATCATACGTGTCTTCCTCTAAATTTTCGTGCGTTACAATCGGCGCTCGGGCGGTAAAAAGTTACCGCTCGGGCGCGGCATGTTCTGTTTGAATGCTACACTTAGCATGCACTGGCGCTCGGGCGGTCGTTTCCTACCGCTCGGGCGCCAACTTTTCTGTCCGAGGCTTCTTGCCATTACACTTCTTCACTTTTCCTTTCCTTCCTCATGCCTCCATTAACAATAATTGTTCAAAAGAGTGTTATCAAATTTCAGGCATTACAATTCTCCCCCTCTAAGAGATGAGTTCGTCCTCGAACTCGCAGGCAATCAATCAAAGCAAGTAAAGGAGTAATATAATCAAAACTGAATCAGTACTCACATCATAGAAACAACTCGGGATATCTCTGTCTCATCTCTGATTCTGTCTCCCAAGTGGCTTCTTTAGTGCAATGACGACTCCACTGGACTTTCACCAACGGAATATTCTTCGTTCTGAGATGTTTCTCTTTTCGATCAAGAATCTGAATCGGCTGCTCAACGTAACTCAAAGTCTGATCTAGCTCGGCTTCTTCAGGCTGAATTACATGAGAACTATCTGGCATATATCTACGCAACATTGATACATGAAAAACGTCATGTATCCCATATAAAGATGGAGGAAGAGCAAGTCTATACGCACGATCGCCAATCTTTTCAAGAATCTCGTACGGACCGACGTATCGAGGAGACAATTTCCCACGTTTGCCAAATCTGACAACGCCTCTGAAAGGAGAAATCTTCAAGAATACTCTGTCTCCCTGCTCAAACACTAACGGTCTACGTCTGATGTTCGCGTACTTCGCCTGTCTATCTTGTGCCGTCTTCATTCGCTTCTGAATTATCTTTACTTTCTCAGTCATCTCACGAATCATATCAAGCCCAAGTTCTGGTACCTCTGAGATGTCATCCCAGTACAACGGAGATCTGCACTTCTTTCCGTATAAAGCTTCGAACGGTGCCATCTCGATGCTAGTCTGGTAGCTGTTGTTGTACGAGAATTCACAAAGAGCTAGTGAATCTTGCCAACTAGTACCAAAATCTAGTACTACAGCTCTCAGCATATCTTCTAAAGTCTGGATAGTCCGCTCTGACTGTCCGTCTGTCTGGG
>NC_133318.1:11227363-11313567 GCF_012295235.1 Primulina huaijiensis
TCGTAAGTTTGCAAATTCTGCCCCTTTGTCTTTTCGATACGACACTGGAAAGAAACGTTGATAAAACTCATCTTTAAATACCTTCCAAGTAATATCGATACCTCGATGCTCCAATGCTCTTTTCGTGGTAAGCCACCAACTCTTCGCCACTTCTTGCAACTGATGCCCTATCAATTTCACTCTTCTTTCATCTGTATAGGCAAGAGATTCAAACAACATCTCTATATCGTCTAGCCAACTCTCACAATCCACTGCAGTCTCAGTACCCTTCAAGGTCGGAGGATGAAATGACTGAAACCTCTTCAATAAAGTCTCCATCGATGTTGCAGTAACGTCCATCTGAGTGCCTGACGTACTACCCTGTTCTGGCACTTGACCTGCTGCTGGTTGTGGTATTCTTCGAGGAGGCATATCTAATTATCAAACGGATTAGTACACAATCTATACAATCTGTCTCAGCCCTCCTCTGATCAAATACCTCTGATCTAGAATCGGTTCTGATTCAGGCTTGGCAATTACATGCTGTAATCAACTCAGATAACAAGACAACATGTAATAGGGAAAAGCAATAAATCATGCTAGCACAACAAAAGCAAGGAAGAGACTCAATTTACCCCGCTCATTCTATTCTATCTCAGTCTAAAGGATATATGGTTCTGATACAACCTGTTGTGGGGACCCGGGCTCTAACTCGATTATCTTGGGATTAATTGGATTGTTACTAGAAATTGTGGGTCAAAATTTTTTTGCTTTTAACATTTATTCAAATGTATATAAACAAGCACAAGACATCATATAAAAATATTGTCATCTTATTTAACTCCAATTAACGTTCACATGTTCAACTACAATTAACATACTAGTGTTTAGAAATTCAGTACATGTCTAGTAAGAAACAACTAGTGATCTTCTACGCCCGTAATCTCCACGCTATCTCGATCTCTCATCCTCAGCGTGACCCTGATCCTGCCCCACCTGTTCTTATGCACACATACAGACACAACAACAGCCGGAAACTCCGGTGAGAACAAATCCCAGTATAAGACATGTATACATGCATGTCATGCAATTCAATACATAATCATAAACATGTCATCATGAATAAATTTCAATAACAATATGTTCCATAGTCTATGAAACAAGATCAATGCAACATAACTCAAACTCATGTCTTGACTCAACTCGACTCTAACTCTAGGGATACCAATGTGAATAAGACGTCACAGTCTGCCACCTACCCTCCCAATCGGGGTGACGGTACGTCTTATTCCTAGACTTCCGTCCTGTCTGTATCGAATGTCTACAATCGGAGGAAATCTGCTCCTATGCGTCAATACCACCGAACATCTAGAAATTTGACAATTCTGCCAATGACTCTCCTATCTTAAATGCTTGAATATAAATCAATAGGCAAAGCGTAAACATATAAAAAGGTAAACAGTCTAGTATGTGATTTTGGGAAACTCGAATCAAGTCTAATTCGAGTTGTATCTTCCCGCATTCACATGAATTATACCTTCCTCATCATAGTCTTTAGAAATGTCGAGGTCTCGATGTCGAAGCTTGTCACAACAAATCTGAAATGACATTTTCAAAATGCATTCTATCAATCTCTAACCCAACTCAATACATATACGTATCAATATTCATTCCCGGTACATTTTGACGGCATAACGGCATAATCTCGCGATACCGGTCAACTCAAACATCAATACTCGATAACAATAACTCATAATTCTCATCATAACACAATCTACCATGCTGAAATCTGCATAATTTCATACACATATATGCTGGAAAATCGTAATAATCGCATATGGTATCATTACTTCGATCCGGTTTCAAATATACTATCACCGATATCACAATAACACATAATAGTAATCAAAATCTGATTTCCTCAATCATCTCCACTCCAAAACATGCTGAAATGTAATAATACTTGCATCCTTCGATAGCTTGAAGCAAGAGGAGTACGGAACCGAAGTCGGATCGAAATTCGGGTGGTTAGATCTTGCCTACCTAAATTCCTAAGAGATAAAGAAGCCTGAGAATAGCTATGGAGTTCTCTCGGTGCTTTGCTACTGAATCTCTGAAGAAATGAAGACAATTGATATATATATCTTGCATGCCATATCATACGTGTCTTCCTCTAAATTTTCGTGCATTACAATCGGCGCTCGGGCGGTAAAAAGTTACCGCTCGGGCGCGGCATGTTCTGTTCGAATGCTACACTTAGCATGCACTGGCGCTCGGGCGGTCGTTTCCTACCGCTCGGGCGCCAACTTTTCTGTCCAAGGCTTCTTGCCATTACACTTCTTCACTTTTCCTTTCCTTCCTCATGCCTCCATTAACAATAATAGTTCAAAAGAGTGTTATCAAATTTCAGGCCTTACAATTCTCCCCCTCTAAGAGATGAGTTTGTCCTCGAACTCGCAGGCAATCAATCAAAGCAAGTAAAGGAGTAATATAATCAAAACTGAATCAGTACTCACATCATAGAAACAACTCGGGATATCTCTGTCTCATCTCTGATTCTGTCTCCCAAGTGGCTTCTTTAGTGCCATGACGACTCCCAAGTTGCTTCTTTAGTGCCATCAACTGAAGGAGTGAAATCAGTTCAACTGACGAGTCAACCGATTTCACTAGCCCAACTGAAGATCAGTCCAGCTGACCAGTTCAAAGAATCAGTTAGAATCTTTCAGTTGCAGATCAAGACAAGCCTACAGTAAAAGGATTCCAGCTATGCGAGAAGGTACAAAGCCATTATCCAGTCAAAGGACAATAATGGACGTTGCATCAGAGCATTAAAAACAAAACGCTCCAGAAAGGCAGTCAAAAATCGAAGCACAAAGTCCAAGGAGCCGATTCAAATGCAACGGATACAATAATTGAGTATCACTGTACGATCAGCTTTTCCCGTCTATATAAAGAGAAGATCAGTGAAGACTCAAAGAAGAGACACATACGAGAGTGAAAAAGAGTTGAGAAGAAAAACAGCAAAAGGGCACGCTCAGTTCCATATCAGCTTTCAGAAACACTTAAAGCCCAGAGGGAATTCTTCATCGTTGTATCAGCTTAGTTTAGAAGCCATTTTCCCTCAGTGTGTGAGAACATTCTTGTTCAGTTCTCACACACATACTCTCAAATCAACTCAAAAATCGTCTTGCACAAAGACGTAAAACTTATGTATGCAGTCTTTGACACATAGACGTTAAAGAAGTGTTGGCTGAAAGGTGCTGCCTTCAGTCATAGCTAGGAATTCAATTTAGGCAGTAGTGTAAGTCCTAGCTAAGTGGGTTTGTACAAGCGTTATATAAATCAAAGTCTTCTAGTGGAACCTACCCGTGGTGGTAGAAGGGGTGACGTAGGATCAGTTGAAGTCTCCGAACATCCATAAACATATCTTCTGTATTTAACTGATTAACTGCTGTTTTAAAATTGTTTCGATCATTTAGCGCATTCGTCAGTTCAGTTGTCACCATAAATGAATTGAATAAAGCAAGAACTAATATGTCTTTCTTCAGTTATTCAGTTTACATAAGTTAAAATGTTTTCTAATAACAGTCTTCTTTACGAAGGATTACTTCGAGTTTCTTCCGCTTGGTTTTAAACCAAACTCGATTTAATTCATCGGTGTTAATATTCTTAGAAAACGAGCTATTGCAGCTCATTGGAGAATATAGTGTTCGAAATGCCTTCGATGGCACTAGCACACTCGATCTTTCAATTGGTATCAGAGCAGGTTGTTCTAAGAAGAACATTTGAAGAAAATAGTGTTTTAAAATTTGTTACTTTAAAATAGTGTTAAAAGCTCTTTAAAAGTATTTCATACAATTTTCAAAACTATTTGAAAATATTTATATGTCGCTCTTTAGCAAAGAGTTGAGAGAATTGGCTCTGCAAGTAACATCTCAACCACTTCTTTAGATTCCTAGCTTTGGGGTTTTAATCAGCCTGCAGGGGACTGAGGAACATATGCAAAGATTCATAGCTAAATTGCTCACTGAACAAGAACTCAGTTGCAAACCTAACAAGTCAGCTGTTCTTCTGACGAAACTCATCCATGTTGGTCGATTTCATCACCAGCTGAACTCCACGCGAGCCTAGTCAGAGTCTGCTCGACCAGTTGGGTGAGCACAGAGTAAAAGTTCAAAGTTGTTTAACTCATTTCTCTAGCAAATTGAACTCACAACTAATGCGGCAGTCAAGACAAATAGCTGATGGTATATCCAGTTCCGTCATAGAAATTGACTGATATCTGATGTTGTTTAAATTATGCTATTATTGTAGCAACTTTTTCTTTTAAACTGATGTATGCACTCAGATGTAAATACATGGAAATTAATTTAACTAAAACATCATGTTTATTCAGTTATGTTTCGTTGTGATTGAATAGATATTCTCAGTTCTCTTGTCTACGACGCTTGAATGATTAAATGACTAGATAAATATCTTTCAAATATGGGTCTTTATTCAGTTCTAAGGGGGAGCTTTTCTTTATCCTCAAACTGAAAAATCTTTTTTCAATCAGTTTTTAATTTCAGTTGTTTAGAAAATATTCTTTCTTTTTCGTTAACTGAAAAGTGTTTTAAATACATTTAAGGATTTATCCATTCAATTTTGAAGGGGGAGTTCTTCTTATCCTCTATCTCTAAAATGGTTTTCAAAACTTCTTTAATTCAGTTCTTGAGGGGGAGCTTTTAACGATGTTTGAATGTACTAACCCTTGAACTGAATATATTACGCTTAAATGTTCAAGTTTTGTAATCATCAAAAAGGGAGAGATTTTTGGAACTTTTCAAGTTCGCAATCTTGATTTTGATGCTAACAAAACTTATTATTTTGTTTCTAATAATCTACCTTAGTGCGCAAACAGCTAAAACTGAATTAATCAGTTTACAAAACCAACTGAAGCCATCAGAGATGCCAACTGATTGAACCAACTGATTGCCGAGACTAAATCAGTCTAACTGGTTCTTCAAACAAACAGTTCAGTTGATTGTCCAAACTGATAGGTGATTCAGCAGGAAGATCTCAAAAGCTTGGCCAGCCTATGATTTGTCCAACTGACGAAGAAACCAGCTAACCAATTCAACTGAAGGAGTGAAATCAGTTCAACTGCCGAGTCAACCGATTTCACTAGCCCAACTGAAGATCAGTCCAGCTGACCAGTTCAAAGAATCAGTCAGAATCTTTGAATTGCAGATCAAGACAAGCCTACAGTAAAAGGATTCCAGCTGTGCGAGAAGGTACAAAGCCATTGTTCAGTCAAGGACAATAATGGATGTTGCTTCAGAGCATTAAAGACAAAACGCTCCAGAAGGACAGTCAAAAGTCGAAGCACAAAGTCCAAGGTGCCAATTCAAATGCAACGGATACAATAATTGAGTCTCACTGTACGATCAACTTTTCTCGTCTATATAAAGAGAAGATCAGTGAAGACTCAAAGAAGAGACACATACGAGAGTGAAAAGAGTTGAGAAGAAAAACAGCAAAAGGGCACGCTCAGTTGCATATCAGCTTTCAGAAGCACTTAAAGCCCAGAGGGAATTCTTTATCGTTGTATCAGCTTAGTTTAGAAGCCATTTTCCCTCAGTGTGTGAGAACATTCCTGTTCAGTTCTCGCACACACACTCACTCTCAAATCCACTCAAAAACCATCTTGCACAAAGACGTAAAACTTGTGTTTGCAGTCTTTGACACATAGACGTTAAAGAAGTGTTGGATGGAAGGTGCTGCCTTCCTTTGTAGCTAGGAGTTCAGTTTAGGCAGTAGTGTAAGTTCTAGCTGAGTGGGTTTATACAAGCGTTGAATAAATCAAAGTCTTCTAGTGGAACCTACCCGTGGTGGTAGAAGGGGTGACGTAGGAGCAGTTGAAGTCTCCGGACATCCATAAACATATCTTTTGTATTTAACTGATTAACTGCTATTTTAAAATTTTTTCGATCAATTAGCGCATTCGTCAGTTCATTTGTCACCATAACTTAACTGAAGAATGCAAAAACTAATATGTCTTTCTTCGATTATTCAGTTTACATAAGTTAAAATGTTTTCTAATAACAGTATTCTTCACGAATGATTACTTCGAGTTTCTTCCGCTTGGTTTTAAACCTAACTCGATTTAATTCATCGGTGTTAATATTGTTAGAACACGAGCTATTGCAGCTCATTGGAGAATATAGTGTTCGAAATGCCTTCGCAGGCACTAGCACATTCGATCCTTCGGTATATTTCGTTATCGAGATCGGTTATGGGTTCCTATTGACGATTATTTGAGAGATCTTATTATGAAGGAAGCTTATGACTCACCATACTCCATCCATCCGGGAAGTACAAAAATGTACAAAGATTTGCAGTTGTTATATTGGTGGCCAGGCATGAAGATGGACATTCTGAGATTTGTATCCGAGTGTCTGACTTGCCAGCAAGTAAAAGCAGAGCATCAAAGACCAGCGGAAAAACTTAATCCACTCCCTATTCCCGAGTGGAAATGGGACTTTGTTGTGGGATTGCCAAAGACAGTTAAAGGATTCAATGCTATATGGGTGATAGTTGATCGTCTTACGAAATCAACGCATTTTCTATCTATTAAGAATACTTTCACCATGATTCAGTATGCCGACTTATATATTCGAGAGATAGTTCGCCTGCATGGGATTCATGTGTCTATTGTTTCCGACAGAGATCCGAGATTCACGTTGTAAGGCTTAAGATTTATTCTTATTCATTGACATGATACGCGAAGATATGAGAATGCATGAATTGATGCAAATATTGACGACAGCAGAAACGATGTTGCGATTTGAATTGGATTGCAAACGATGGTGGTGAAACAGCCAAGACAGTGCACCTGCGGTCCAGGAGAGAGTGCACCCGCGCTGGTATTGCCTCTGAAATGGTGAAAAATTACAGAAGCCACGCCGCACCCGCGCTGAGCAGTGCACCGCACCCGCGGTAGATGGACAGTAGGTTTTGAAATTTGGGCCGAAGCATGAGCGCACCCGCGGTCCCTGAGCCACCGCACTCGCGGTCGTGCGTGTTACACGAAGAAATGGCCATGTGTTACTCAACATGCAAGATATATATATATGTGTAACCTTCATTTTGCTGGCATTTCAGACCACCGAGAAAACCCCTTAGCATCTTCAAGTTTCTTCAAGGCTTTGAAGTAAGATTTCTCAAGAGCTAGTTATCAAAATTCTAATCCAAGTAGAGATTATTGATCCTTGCATCATTGGCTACAAGAAGATGTAAGTTTCTTTTCATTTCAGCATGGTTTGAAGTTAAGTGTTGGGGAAAATCGGATATGGTGGTTATTATGTATTCTTGATATGTTGAGCATAGTATAATTGCAATCGGATCGATTTTCGGATACTGCATGAGATGGGTTCGATGTTCCAGCATATAGTATGGGGAAATTATACAGATTTCAGAGTATATCTTTGTGTTTTGATGGGATTATGAGTTGATTGTGATTGATTATGTTGAGTTGATGTTATCGGTATTGAGAACTACGCAGTTATGCTGTCGAATTATACTGAGAATGATTATTGACTTGTTCAAGACTTGATGTGAGTTATATATTGATAAACGACTTCTATATATTATCATTTCAGATTTGATTGACAGATTTGATCTTCGACTTCAATATCTTGATCAATTCCTACGACACGAAAGGTATAATTCATGTGAACACGGGAAGACATGACTCGATTCAGACTGGATAAGAGTTTCCCAAAATCACATAATAGATTCTTATTTATGTTTGATTATGATTATGTCTTGTTTATAGATTTATATTCAAGCATTTGAGATAGGAGTCATTGACAGATTGTCAAACTAGACGTTCGGTGTATCGACGCATAGGAGCAGATCATCTCCGATTGTAGACATTCGATACAGATATGACCGAAGTCTAGGAATAAGACGTACCGCCACCACGATTGGGAGAGTAGGTGGGAGACTTGTTACGTCTTATTCACACCGGGATCCCTAGACTTAGATATGAGTCGAGTCAAAGAATAAGAGTCGTATTGTTTTATCTGTATTCACTAATGTGTCATGATTACTGATTCATGTATTATGATTTTGTATTTAATTGCATGACATGCATGTATACCATGTTTTATACTGGGATTTATTCTCACCGGAGTTTCCGGCTGTTGTTGTGTCTGTATGTGTACATAACAACAGGTGGGGCAGGATCAGGGTCGCGAGCAAGATGAGAGATCAAGATATTGTGGTGATTTCGGGCATCGCAGATTACTAGTTGTTTTGTACTAGACGTGTACTGGATTTTCTGAACACTAGTATATGATTGTACTAAAACAGAGTTGTATGTACATTATGTTTGTTTAATCGAATAAAGAATAGTTTCATGCTTCATTTATACATTTGATTTAATGTTAAAAGCAAAATTTTGACCCACATTTTCTAGCAAAGATCCAACTAATCCCCAAACGAATTGAGTTAGAGCCCGGGTCCCCACAACAGGTGGTATCAGAGCGATAGATCCTTTAGATTGAAATAGACTAGATTGAGCGGGGTAGATGAGTCTTCTTCCTTGCTTTTGGGTGTTAGCATGATTTATTGCTTTCCTTATTACATGTTGTATTGTTATCTGAGTTGATTTCAGCATCTAATTGTAAAGACTGAATCAGAACCGATTCTGGATCAGAGGTATATGATCAGAGGAGGACTGAGATAGATTGTATAGACTGTATACTAATCCGTTTAATAATTAGATATGCCTCCTCGAAGAATACCACAACCAGCCGCAGGTCAAGTGCCAAAACAGGGCAGTACATCCAATGATCCGATGGATGTGACCGCTACACCGATGGAGACTTTGTTAAAGCGGTTTCAGTCATTTCGACCACCTACACTGAAGGGCACAAAGAATTCAGTTGAGTGTGAAAGCTGGTTAGATGACATCGAGATGTTATTTGATTCTCTTGACTACACCGACGAACGACGGGTTAAACTGATTGGGCATCAACTGCAAGAAGTTGCCAAGAATTGGTGGCTTACCACAAAGAGGGCCTTGGAGCATCGTTGTACAGAAGTTACTTGGAAGGTGTTCAAGACAGAGTTCTATCAGCGATTCTTTCCCGTCTCCTACCGAAAAGACAAAGGTGCTGAATTCGCCAACCTGAGACAGGGACAGCTGAACGTCGAGGAATATGTGGCTAAGTTCTCTACATTGCTCAGATTTGCTCCGCACGTTGCTGGGAACGACGAGGCCGTTGCGGATCAGTTTATCAATGGCTTGAATCCGGAGATATTCACCTTGGTGAACACGGGACGACCCAACAATTTTTCTGATGCCTTCAACAGGGCGAAGGGAGCAGAAGCCGGGTTGCTTAGGCAACGAAGTACTTCTTATACCACTCAGACTCCTAGACAACCCCAGCCCTTGGGTCAGTATCAGCAACCACCTCCCAAATTCGAGAGTTGTGGTAGCGGCAGCGGGAGGAAAGACAGTTTGAAAGTGAAGGGGAAGCAGTTCAAGAAATCAGGGAGCAGTTCGTCGAGCTCCAGTGGGCCGAGACAGACAGGGTCGGGCCAGAGATCAGAGTATACAGGGGTTTACTGTAGTTCTTGTGGAGGTAGACATGCCACCGAGCAGTGTCAGGGCGTGCTGGGTCGCTGCCACATTTGCAGACAGCAGGGCCACTTCGCCAAGGTCTGTCCACAGAGAGGTGCACAGCAGACTCAGAGTGTAGGAGCATCTGGCTCTGTAGCTCAGCCAGAGAGGCAGGCATCATCTATTCATTCATTCCAGCCAGCCCCTACATCAACACAGCCCAGAGCTAGGGGTAGCCAGACGGTGGGCCAGCCGTCGAGACAGCAGGCTCGAGTGTTTGCGTTGACAGAAGAGCAGGCTCAGGATGCCCCTGAGGACGTGATAGCAGGTAATTGTTTGCTTTGCGGTTATTCTGCTTATGTTCTGATAGACACAGGTGCATCACATACATTCTTATCTGAGCATTTTGCATTGACATATGCATTGCCTATTGAGTCGTTGTCTACTGTAGTGTCTATCTCTTCTCCTTTGGGGACAGGGTTGATATCAGTGACATCTGTTAGATCGTGTTTACTACAGTATGATGGGCATGAGATAGATTTAGACTGTATTGTACTTGAGTTATCTGATTTTGATTGCATTATTGGTATCGACATGCTAACCAAGTACAGAGCGACAGTAGACTGTTTCCACAAGATTGTTAGATTCAGACCAGAGATGGCTGAAGAGTGGAAGTTTTACGGCAAAGGGTCTAGAGCTAGGATTCCTTTGATTTCAGTATTGTCTATGACTCGATTACTCCAGAAAGGAGCAGAAAGATTCCTGGTCTATTCAGTAGATTTACTGAAATCGAGCCCAGTCTTGGCAGATGTGCCAGTGGTTAGCGAGTTTGCAGATGTGTTCCCCGATGAGATTCCGGGATTGCCTCCAGTTAGAGGGGTAGATTTTAGCATTGACCTAGTACCAGGTACGGTTCCTATTTCTAGAGCTCCGTATAGAATGGCACCGATAGAGTTGAAAGAATTGAAAGAACAGCTTGAAGATTTGCTGGCCAAGGGATATATCAGACCGAGTGTATCTCCTTGGGGCGCACCAGTGTTATTCGTGCGAAAGAAAGATGGTTCGATGAGATTGTGTATCGGTTACGGGCAACTGAACAAGGCAACAGTAAAGAACAAGTACCCATTGCCTCGCATCGACGATTTGTTTGATCAGTTGCAGGGATCCTCTGTCTATTCCAAGATCGATCTGAGATCTGGATATCACCAGCTGAGAGTTAAAGATGTGGATGTACCGAAGACAGCATTCCGAACCAGGTATGGACATTATGAGTTTATTGTCATGCCTTTTGGTTTAACGAATGCGCAAGCAGTATTTATGAGTCTGATGAACCGTGTCTTTCAGAAGTATCTGGATGAGTTTGTGATTGTTTTTATTGATGATATTTTGGTTTATTCAAGAAATGAGACTGATCATGCTGAGCATTTGAGAATTGTGTTGCAGACGTTAAGAAATGAGCAACTGTATGCTAAACTGTCAAAGTGTGAGTTTTGGCTGAGACAGGTTGTCTTCTTGGGTCATATCATATCTGGAGACGGTATTTCTATTGATCCGAGCAAGGTCGAGGCAGTGATTAGTTGGCCTAGACCAACTTCTGTGCCAGAGATACGCAGTTTCATGGGTCTGGCAGGATACTATCGACGATTCATTCGAGATTTTTCCAGTATAGCGAAGCCAATCACTCAGGTGACTCAGAAGAATGCGCCTTTTATTTGGTCTGAAGCTTGTGAGTCGAGCTTCGTAGAGTTGAAGAAGAGATTGACTAGTGCTCCAGTCCTGACGATGCCTGCAGGTACGGGTAATTTCATTGTATATTGCGATGCATCTCACAGAGGGTTAGGATGTGTTCTTATGCAGCGACAGCATGTTATTGCCTATGCTTCGAGACAGTTGAAGCCACACGAGACTCGATACCCAATTCATGATCTTGAATTGGCGGCTATCGTGTTTGCACTGAAGATATGGCGACACTATCTCTATGGTAAGAAATTTGAGATCTACTCTGATCACAAAAGCCTGAAGTATCTGTTTTCTCAGTCAGAGTTGAATATGAGACAGCGACGATGGCTTGATCTGCTGAAAGATTTTGATTGCGAGATCAAGTACTATCCAGTGAAGTCAAATGCAGCAGCGGATGCCTTGAGTCGAAAGGTATGTTCCCTATCCTTATCGACGATAGGTGTTTCGAATTTAGTTGAAGATTGCTGTTTGTCTGGATTAGAATTTGATACAGATAGTAGACCATTACAACTTGCTACAATTCAAGTTCAGCCAGATTTGATTTTGAGAATCAAAGAAGCACAAAGAACTGATCCAAATGTTCAGAAGTCAATTGAGATGGTCCGATCAGGGCATTTGTCCGAGTATCAGGTACTTGATCATGTTTTGTATGTGAATAACCGTCTTGTAGTGCCAGATGTTTCAGAGTTGAAACAACAGATACTGTCAGAAGCGCACTGTAGTCGGTTCAGTATTCATCCTGGTGGCAGGAAGATGTACAATGATCTGAAGACACAATTCTGGTGGAAACAGATGAAGACAGATATTGCAGAGTTTGTGTCTAAATGCTTAAATTGCCAACAGGTGAAGGCCGAAAGAAAGAAGCCCGGAGGGTTACTTCAGAGTTTAGCTATTCCTGAATGGAAATGGGATCACATTTCCATGGATTTCGTCACGAAGTTACCACGATCATCCCGAGGCTGTGATGCGATTTGGGTTGTGATAGATAGATTGACCTAATCCGCATGCTTCATTCCGTACAAGATGACGTACAGATATGATCAGATGGCAGATATATATGTCCGAGAGGTTGTCAGATTACATGGGGTGCCGAAGTCGATCGTATCAGATCGTGATCCCCGATTCACTTCACACTTTTGGCACAGTCTACAGTAGGCTCTAGGTACGACTTTACACTTGAGTACTGCTTACCATCCATAGACAAACGGACAGTCAGAGCGGACTATCCAGACTTTAGAAGATATGCTGAGAGCTGTAGTACTAGAGTTTGGTACTAGTTGGCAAGATTCACTAGCTCTTTGTGAATTCTCGTACAACAACAGCTACCAGACTAGCATCGAGATGGCACCGTTCGAAGCGTTATACGGAAAGAAGTGCAGATCTCCGTTGTACTGGGATGACATCTCAGAGGTACCAGAACTTGGGCCTGATATGATTCGTGAGATGACTGAGAAAGTAAAGATAATTCAGAAGCGAATGAAGACGGCACAAGATAGACAGGCGAAGTACGCGAACATCAGACGTAGACCGTTAGTGTTTGAGCAGGGAGACAGAGTATTTTTGAAGATTTCTCCTTTCAGAGGCGTGGTCAGATTTGGCAAGCGTGGGAAGTTGTCTCCTCGATACGTCGGTCCGTACAAGATTCTTGAAAAGATTGGCGATCGTGCGTATAGACTTGCTCTTCCTCCTTCTTTATCTGGGATACATGATGTCTTTCATGTATCGATGCTGCGTAGATATATGCCAGATATTTCTCATGTCATTCAGCTTGACGAAGCTGAGCTTGATCAGACCTTTAGCTATGTTGAGCAACCGATACAGATTCTTGATCGGAAAGATAGACAGCTCAGATCGAAGACTATTCCGCTAGTGAAGGTTCAATGGAGTCGTCATAGCACCGAGGAAGCTACTTGGGAGACAGAGTTCGAGATGAGACAGAGATATCCCGAGCTATTTCCATGATGTGAGTCTTCCTTTAGTTTTGATTATATTGCTTCTCTTATATGTATGCTATGATTAATTGCCTGCGATTTCGAGGACGAAATCATTTCTTAGAGGGGGAGAAATGTAAGGCTTGAGATTTTTTTGTATTCATTGACATGATACTCGAAGATATGAGAATTCATGAAATGATGCAAATATTGACGACAGCAGAAACGATGTTGTGATTTGAATTGGATTGCAAACGATGGTGGTGAAACAGCCAAGACAGTGCACCTGCGGTCCAGGAGAGAGTGCACCCGCGCTGGTATTGCCTCTGAAATGGTGAAAAATTACAGAAGCCACACCGCACCCATGCTGAGCAGTGCACCGCACCCGCGGTAGATGGACAGTAGGTTGTGAAAATTGGGCCGAAGCTTGAGCGCACCCGCGGTCCCTGAGCCACCGCACCCGCGGTCGTGCGTGTTACACAAAGAAATGGCCATGTGTTACTCAACATGCAAGATATATATATATGTGTAACCTTCATTTTGCTGGCATTTCAGACCACCAAGAAAACCCCTTAGCATCTTCAAGTTTCTTCAAGGCTTTGAAGTAAGATTTCTCAAGAGCTAGTTATCCAAATTCTAATCCAAGTAGAGATTATTGATCCTTGCATCATTGGCTACAAGAAGATGTAAGTTTCTTTTCATTTCAGCATGGTTTGAAGTTAAGTGTTGGGGAAAATCGGATATGGTGGTTATTATGTATTCTTTATATGTTGAGCATAGTATAATTGCAATCGGATCGATTTTCGGATACTGCATGAGATGGGTTCGATGTTCCAGCATGTAGTATGGGGAAATTATACAGATTTCAGAGTATATATTTGTGTTTTGATGGGATTATGAGTTGATTGTGATTGATTATGTTGAGTTGATGTTATCGGTATTGAGAACTACGCAGTTATGCTGTCGAATTATACCGAGAATGATTATTGACTTGTTCAAGACTTGATGTGAGTTATATATTGATAAACTACTTCTATATATTGTCATTTCAGATTTGATTGACAGATTTGATCTTCGACTTCAATATCTTGATCAATTCCTACGACACGAAAGGTATAATTCATGTGAACACGGGAAGACATGACTCGATTCAGACTGGATACGAGTTTCCCAAAATCACATACTAGATTCTTATTTATGTTTGATTATGATTATGTCTTGTTTATAGATTTATATTCAAGCATTTGAGATAGGAGTCATTGACAGATTGTCAAACTAGACGTTCGGTGTATCGACGCATAGGAGCAGATCATCTCCGATTGTAGACATTCGATACAGATATGACCGAAGTCTAGGAATAAGACGTACCGCCACCCCGATTGGGAGAGTAGGTGGGAGACTTGTTACGTCTTATTCACACCGGGATCCCTAGACTTAGATATGAGTCGAGTCAAAGAATAAGAGTCGTATTGTTTTATCTGTATTCATTAATGTGTCATGATTACTGATTCATGTATTATGATTTTGTGTTTAATTGCATGACATGCATGTATACCATGTTTTATACTGGGATTTATTCTCACCGGAGTTTCCGGCTGTTGTTGTGTCTGTATGTGTACATAACAACAGGTGGGGCAGGATCAGGGTCGCGAGCAAGATGAGAGATCAAGATATTGTGGTGATTTCGGGCATCGCAGATTACTAGTTGTTTTGTACTAGACGTGTACTGGATTTTCTGAACACTAGTATATAATTGTACTAAAACAGAGTTGTATGTACATTATGTTTGTTTAATCGAATAAAGAATAGTTTCATGCTTCATTTATATATTTGATTTAATGTTAAAAGCAAAATTTTGACCCACATTTTCTAGCAAAGATCCAACTAATCCCCAAATGAATTGAGTTAGAGCCCGGGTCCCCACACACGTCATTGTTTTGGGAGAGCCTACATGCAGCGATGGGGATCAAGTTATTATTCAGTACAACATTTCATCCTCAAACCGATGGACAGTCATAAAGAGTTATACAGATTTTGGAAGATCTACTTCGAGCATGTGTTATTGACTTCCAAGGCAGTTGGGAACCAAAGTTACCTCTAGTGGAGTTCACCTACAATAATAGTTTCCAATCATCAATCGGGATGGCTCTTTTTGAGGCACTTTATGGAAGGAAGTGTAGATCTCCTATTCATTGGGACGAGGTTAGGGAAAGAAGAGATATTGGTCCGGATGTGATCAAAGAGACTGCCGAGCTTGTAGTCAAAATTCGTGAGAGAATGAAGACTGCACAAAGCCGACAAAAGAGTTGTGCGGACAAAAGACGTAAGGACTTAGAGTTTGAAGTGGGCGACCACGTATTTGTGAAAATAGCACCTATGAAGGGTGTTATGCGCTTTGGCAAGAAGAGCAAGCTTAGTCCAACATTTATTGGCCCGTTTGAGATTTTGGAGAGGATTGGGACACTAGCTTATAGAGTGACATTGCCACCAATACTTTCAGGAGTTCATAATGTGTTCCATATTTCGATGCTGCGGAAGTACATGTCGAATCCGTCACATGTACTAAATTATGAACATCTTCAATTAACTCCAAATATGACATATGAAGAAAGAACTGTCCAGATCTTAGCAAGGCAAGAAAGAAGATCGCGAAACAAAGTCATTCCAATGGTCAAGGTCAAGTGGCTGAATCACTCGGAAGAGGAAGCTACTTGGGAAACTAAGAGGGACTTGAAGGGTCGCTATCAAAAATTATTCGGTAAGTTCTAATTTTGAGGTCGAAATTTTATTTAAGGGAGGGAGGAATTGTAAGGTCCAAAATTAAGAAAACGTAATCCAACTGCATGCGAATCTAGAAAACATGAAAAATGGCTAATTAACTGATTTTAATTGCTAATTGATTATGTGACATACCTGCTTATATGTTAAATATGATGTTATTATCATCATGCATAAAATTGTATTATAAGGAATATTCAAGTTGCGATAGAGGAACGGAGACCGAGGGCGGAAAAACGTAAAATGTTTTAATTAAATAATTTTTTTAATTGTTTAAAATACAGTTGTTGGTTTTTCATATATTTTGAAAATAAGGGGTTTTTGAGGTGATTTTATACGCCGGGACGTAAATTTTATCGGTATTAATTTTTTAACAAAAATACGAACTTAATGGAATCCCGGCTAATAAATTCACAAACTAGTCTAAAAAAAATAATTTTTGTTATTTAATTAGAGGTTTTTGGGCTTAAGTAGGAGGCTTAATAGGCCTAAGCCGTATTAGTAGAATGATTTAATATACAATATGTTAAAACCATTTCCTCATCACACATAACTCACGCCTCCCACTTTTAAAATTCAGAAACTCTCCCCAAAACCCCATCAACATACACGGCACACGACCCAAGGACCAGCGCTTCTACTTTTCCGCATTTAAGAGTTATGATTCTTGATTTAAGTTAAAGATTTTGAGATTATTTATCTATGCTTTTGAAAGATTTTTGAGAGGTTTAGTATTGACTATAATTTTCAAATTTATTCCTTTTTAGGTTTGTTGAAACATGCTACAATTTCATTTTTATGACTATTTCACTTGATTTTGAAGTACTAGTTGGTTGATGTTTTATTTTAAGTGGTAAAATATTTTATAAAAATATTTTAATGTGGTAATGTATGTGGCCAAAAATGGAGTGTTTTAAAAAAAATTCTAGTACTTTTTAAGCAATAAAAAGGGCAGACGTTTCATAGAGACATGATGAACAGGAAAGAACGTGAGAAAGAGCATCATGAAGCTCTAAAAGTCGAAGAGCCAAGGCGCATACCCGTGTTGGAGTACACACAACCTTCGCTTGATGAAGGGTTGGAGGCTACTTTTTCAATATCCAAGGCATGGCATGCACATGCTCACTTTAACTCTTTCAAGCACCAAGAAAATTTCTCCACCCTCTCTCCTCCATGATAGTGGCCGAAACTTCTTCAAAAATTCCTCTCAATTTTTCTTCATTTTGGTTGAGGAAATATACCTTCCTCAAAAGAAAAATCCTCTAATTTTTCTAGTTCAAAATTAGAAGGGATCTTCCTAGTTTGTGGTGGACCTAATTTGAAGGAAGGAGTCCAAGAGCAAGGAAAGCTTTTAGAGGGTCAACCATTCAAGAGCTAAGTTGTTTACAACTTAGTTGGAGCCATCATCAATATTTTGAAATTGATAGGTAAAAATCTTAAAACACCCTATGAATGTCATTTTGTTTTTTATGGTATTTGCTACACACTACTAGTAGAAGTGCTCGGTTTCATGCTATGAAAATATTTTTGAAACTTCCGTTGCGCATCCGAGAACCATAACTGATCCGCTTTCACGTATGCTTTTGTTCGTATTTTGGAAACTTGGAATATATTAATGTCTTTCTAGCCCTAATTACATGCTTAAACTATTTCTTTCTCAATTACAATATAGTTGAGGCCTAAGACCCTTGGACTTTCCTCATTGAAACGAATGTCGCATTCTTAGGCATCCTCCATGCTTAATTAATACTAGCGTATAAAAATTATTAAGTTCTCCACTGTTAATGATTGAGTAACTCTAATAAATCAACTTCACTTATAACCCATTGAGTTCTAGAATCCCCATATCAAGATTTTAGATTTTTTACTCGATAAAAATCTTAATATTCGTTCATTGGTAATCTATGTTGAATACAACTAATTCTTTTTTGTTTTTATTTCATTCAAAATTTTCTTATAAACACTTATCTCATAAGCTTGAAATTCAAACTTACCCAACCCAAGTAGTAATAGATAGTATCTCCAACACACATATCCGCTTAGTCACAAGTTTATTAATGACTTTCGAAAATTTCTCAAAACAAGGTGTCTGCCTCAATTCTTACTTGAGTCTATCAAGGAACCTAACCATCAGTCATACCCAACCTTCTATAAAAATTTTAACCAAAGCAAAGACACAATTTCAACTCTTAGGATCATGATTAAAAATTATGCTACATCAAACCTCAATCTCTCAAAAATAAATTAACTTACTGTCTAATCTTATAACTTAACTAATTGATAAACTTTATCTTAAATTGTTATCACTCAAAATTCCTAATTTGCCACAGTATTATCTCACCAGCGCTTAAATTTTCAAGCCCAATATTGATTCATCCTACAATGCTCTTGATTATCATTCCTCATAACATTATAACTAAGATGTTTCAAGGTTCTAAATATCCCTTCAAGTCTAAATCATCGAAAATTCATATCCTTTAAACCATTCGATTCTCACTTACTGCTAAACTAGTTCCCCCAAATTTCTTAAAAATTGCAAAATTAATTCTTAATTTCCTCGAAAATTATCCACTTTTCCTTAAATTTCGAAAATTCCTCAATCACCCATAAGTTCTGTGCATTCTTAATTCCATTTTATAGGTTTTCCATATCATAAAGTTCAATAATTTTAAGCTTATTAAACCCAAAATTAATTCTTATAACCAATCTTACATTTCCATCAATATTTAAAAGCCCAAATTATACATTTATATACTTCTAACGTCGCAGTTTCCGAATCATTATTCCTTACATGAAATCCTAAAAAATTAACTCAATTAGTAACTACGAACCATTAATATTTTCTTAGAAAACTTACATGCCCCAAAAGCATTCATAATTTTCAAGATTAACTTATGACCCCCAAGTATGACATTAGTACTACTAACCAAAAATTAACATAGTCAAATCATTTTCAACTTCTCTTAATGCCCAATATTCGAGTTCTTAAACATGTCCAATTCCAAACGTAGCCAACATGAAATCCAGTCTAGTTTTTAAAACATATAATCCTTAATCGTGTAGACAACTAAACATGTACTGTAAATCACTGTAAATCATATATCATGTAAACATGCAGGTGATAGCAGTAAATCATTTAAAACACAAAAGCTTACAGACTTGAGGCTTGAAGTCTGAACTGCAGAAACTGGCGGTGGCACAACCCTATATAGGACCCTTCCGTAGATACCAACTGAAACATCTGCTCATTTTAAAATTCTACTGAACATTTTTTTTCTTTTAAAAGTTAAGGCGGAAAATACACACGCTCAAAAATTATTTAAATATTGAACAAGCTTTTAAAAGGTCATCCAACCTCTAAATAAAAATAACCTCACTTAGTTAAATCTTAAAATGAAATCAACAACGTAAACCAAGAATCAAAACTTTTAACCATATTTCTTAAAACCATGTCTCGTAAACACAATATGCAGAAGAATGCAAAATCCTCGGGTTATCCAGTGCACCCCCAGCTCAGCCTACTCAGTCTTCGACGCCTCCAGTCTCCTCATCGATATGCTCACCTGCATCATTCACACCTAGTGAGTTTAAACACTCAAGACACCTGTAACGTTATAAAAAATACATATGCATAACATGCAACAATGAAAAATATTGTAATCAACATACATTTCATGATCTTAAAAGCATGACGTAAACATTTCATAGAATATCATAACGTGTAAAAACATGTCTCATCATATCATCATATACATATACATTTTTTTTAATCGAATTCAGTTTATTAGTTGTGACTTTCGTATCAGCTCTATTGTATCAGCTCTATTCGATGGATCCATCTACGTATAACCACGGTACCGAACGATGGGGATATCAGCGACACTCTCACCCATCAACTGAGCCTTGGCATATCATATCATCATATCATGTCAATGGAAATACGATCGTCGGGCTCTTTCTGGGCCTTCTCCCGTAAACGAGCTCTCTCTAGGGCCATTTCCTTCATGATATATCCAATCATATCATCGTATACATATATCGTCAGTCAAAATCAAGTCCCATCCATAAAAAACATTATCATATTCATCACTTATCAAAATCATGCATATACATAAATTTTCTTTAAAATCAAACATGCAACATATTTTCATAATTTGATAAAAATTTGTATTCGTGATAACATAAATATTTAAAACATGATAAATTTGGGCTCAAGGCACTGCCAGGACAAAAATATCGACTCCCCAAAATGACCGTTTTAACCCTGGACCCCAACATTTTGACTCGGAGCTTTGTGACACAGAAACTTGATAAAATTACGAAATTTCTATCAAATGGAAGATAACACAGAGTGTTACAAATCATATGTTGAACACATTTTCAGAAAACCAACCTATAAGTAGCATAATTCAAAATAACCGAGGGTGACAGGTTTTGTGACACAGAAATTTCACGGCTTACGCGGCTTTACGATAAAAATCATATCTCCTTCGCTTCTTATCAAAAAATTACAAATTTACTATCGAATTGAAGATAACAGAGAGTGCTACAAATAATATGTTGAACACATTTCCAGAAAACCAACCTATAAGTCACAGAATTCAAAAATACCGAGGACGATGGGTTTTGTGACATAGAAATTTAACTGCTTGCGCGGCTTTACGGTGAAAATCCTATATCCATCGTTTCTTATTATCAAATTACTAATTTGCTATCGAATCGAAGATAAACAGAGTGTTACAAATAATATGTTGAATACATTTCCAGAAAACCAAGCTATAAGTCGCAGAATTCAAAATAACCAAGGTTGACGGGTTTTGTGACAAGCTTCAACAAAAAAAACGATGGACCCTCGAATGAACCCATCTAACCATCGACTCCATCCTATTGACACCCTCTCACCATCTTGTACAGCCCTTAGAAACACAAAAATCGATAGCCCCTTGCACATATAGCATAACATGTCAAAATATGTCTCATCATATCATCATATACGTATACATTTTCTTTAATCGAATTCAGTTCATTAGTTGTGACTTTCGTATTAGCTCTATCGTATCAGCTCTATTCGATGGATTCATCTACGTATAACCACGGTACTGGACGGCAGGGACATCAGCGACACTCTCACCCGTAAACTAAGCTTTGGCCTATCATATCATCATATCATGTCAATGGAAATACGATCGTTGGGCTCCTTCTGGGACCTTCTCCCATAAAAGGTTCTCTCTAGGTCTTCTCCATCACGATATCTCCACTCATATCATCGTATACATATATCGTCAGTCACAAGCAACTCCCATCATTCAAAAATATCATCATTTTCATCCTTATCAAAATCATGCATATATGTAAATTTTCTTTAAAATCAAGAATGCAATGTATTTTCATAATTTGATAAAAAGTCTTATTCGTGATAACATAAACATTAAAAACATGATAAATTTGTTCTCACGCCAAGAAAAAAGTTTCGACTCCCCAAAATGACCGCTTTAACCCTGGACCTCAAAATTTTGAACCGAAACTTACTAAACTCCTTAAAACATTCCAAAACATATTTATAAGAATTTATTAGACGTAAACTCAAGCTCGTTTCAAAACTTAATCGATTTGTTTTAAAACTTGCACCGGAGTCCCGATTTTAGCCGGAATCAACCCGAAACTTAACCAAAATTTCTCCAACTTAAAACGTGACTTAAACCTAGATGACCAGCCTATAAACAACCCATTCTAGACCACTTATGACCTACGAAACAAGCCCAAAGGTTGCTGGAAATATTCAACGTATGCACACAATTTTCACAGCTTGAGGGATTTTACGATAAAAATCATATCTCTCTCATTTCTTATCAAAAAATTACGAATTTACTATCGAATCGAAGATAACATGATGTGTTACAAATCATATGTTGAACACATTTCAGGGAAACAAACCTATAAGTCGCAGAATTCAAAATAACCAAGGGTGACAGGTTTTGTGACACATAAATTACACACCTTGTGCGACTTTACGGTAAAAATCATATCTCCCTCGTTTTCATGAAAAAATTATGAATTTGCTATCGAATCTAAGTTAACACAGAGTGCTACAAGTCATATGTTGAACACATTTCCAGAAAACCAACCTATAAGTCGCAGAATTAAAAATAACCAAGGGTGAGAGGTTTTGTGACATAGAAATTTCACAGCTTGCGCGGGTTTACGGAACAAATCATATCTCTCTTTTTTCTTATCATAAAATTACAAATTTGCTATCGAATCGAAGATAACACAGAGTGCTACAAATTATATGTTGAACACAATTCCAGAAAACCAACCTATAAGTCACAGAATTCAAAATAATCGAGGGTAATGGGTTTTGTGACACAGAAATTTCACAGCTTGCACGGCTTTACGGCAAAAATAATATCTCCCTTGTTTCTTATCATAAAATTATGAATTTTCAATCAAATTGAAGATAACATAGAGTGCTACAAATAATATGTGGAACAAATTTCCAGAAAACCAACCTATAACTCACGGAATTCAAAATAACCGAGGGTGATGGGTTTTGTTAGAAACTTCAAAAAAAATGATCAACCCTCGACTTAACCAATCTAACCATCAACTCCAGCCTCTTGACACCCTCTCACCATTGTGTACAGCCCTTAGAAACTCAAAAACCGGCAGCCCCTTGCACATATACATTAACACGTGAGTTTTTTAAAAAAAGAGTGCACATTCATGTCAATTCTTGCATAAAACCAAAGCTTTAACTAGCCAAAATAAATCCTCATGCATTCATATAAATATCAGCAATAATATTGGTGTGAATGAATAAAAAACAAAGATAAATGCGTGCCTTTGCGATTTTATGCGATAAAACTTGTAGGAATGCGCGTCGGGGAGTCACCAGAGAAGCGGGGATGCTCTTTTCTTGAAGGAAAATGGAGGAATGAGGGCTGCTTTATTTTTCTTAGCCAAAATCAAAGGGAGGCTTCTGAATGGAGGGGGCGGGGCGGCTGTTATGTAGGAATTAGGTTTAGGGTTAGTTTAATACATTATTTAAATAAGTAATCAAGTGATAATGGGCCCTAATTTGGATTTAAAAAGTATTAAAAGAGTTTTGAGTCCAATAAGCTTAAAAATAGGCCCATCAAGCCCAAACACACTCCCGAAAAATATTTCGTTTAGGTACGTTGATAGGATCGGTTAAGAGGTGAAAGAGTATTTAGAAGGGGAATTGAATGAACACTTAACGATTTTCACAGCTTTTTGTAATATTGAGTCAGTTTAGTGATAAACTGAAACTTGGGAATCTTGTCAGTCGATATCAGTTAGTTAACAAGTAATGTGCGGAAATAAACTGACTGAAAGATATAATATAAACTGAAATAAGAACACAAAGAATTTATGGATGTTCGGAGATTTCAATCACTCCTACGTCACCCCTTCTATCAGAAGGATTTGATTTTTACTAAAAGACTTTGATTGATACAAATAATTGCAAAGACCCACTTCAGTCTTGGACTTAACACTGCCAAACTGAAAATCTTAGTTTACAAACGAAATTCTCAGTATTCAACTGGACTTGAAAAAGATTTAGCACAACTGATCTCTTTAAGATCAAGTTTTACAACAGCAAAGGTTTGTGCTAGAAAGCTCGAAGTATAGATCAGTAAATACGATAACTGTGAGCTTTGAATCTTCGTATAATTTCAGCAGAGTGATTGCAAGTAAGTCAGATATTTTGTTGCTTCATCTTTGCTATTTATCGGCTTCTCTTCCAACGGTAACAATTAAAACAATTTGAATTTTTTTATCCGTTGTTTGCCATGTCAACATTCCTCTGACATTCGTACACTGCAGCTTTTTTTGAAATACGGCAATCCCACTATTAGTTGCAGTCTGCTTTGTACTGTTGTTGGTTGAACGTCCTTATTCTTAACGTGTTTAGTTGAAAAATCAACTGAAAAGCAATAGCTGATAAGTTTACAACTGTTTGTAGAAACCCATTAGTCAGATGTCTACGTAGTTCAGTCCAGCAGGTTCAGTTTCCCTTTATTATCTTCGCATTAATCTTCATTTAAGGCAACTGTCAGTTTCCATATTTTGATCAGTTACCGTTAGTCTTCTCGATCAGTTAGTTCGATCTAATAAACGTTCAGGTTGTCAAACCATCGAAATTTAGTTTCCAACAATTTTCCCCTTTTAGGTATTTGAAAAAACTTAGAATAAGTTAACTGATCAACTGAATACTTTGTAGATAAAATAATTTCTTTATTGACAACTCTTCCGATGTATAGATTCGTACAAATAATCAAAGAATAAAGAATCTCGTAACTGATTAAAATAAGCCAAGATCTGCCATAATCTTTGACTGAATAAGTGTAGAGACTGTCTTCTAACTGATCTTCTATTTCTTAGCTCTTTTATCAGTTGGTCGTTGATCAGTTGGTTGACTTGATCTCTTTATAGATTCCTTCTGTTGAGATTCCTTCTGCTGATCTTCTTTTTCCCCCTCTCGGTCAAACGCCTCCACCTTTTTGGATAAAGTTTGAACTTTTGAGCTGATGTTTGAAACGACATTCATCAGAATATCGTGCATTAAATCCATTCTCTTTGTGAGAGTATTTTGAAAATAATCGAAGAGTTTGTTGAACATTTCCTGAGTGTTGAAATGTGCTTCAGTTGATGCTCTGTCTTTTAGGATTTGATCCATATGGAAGAACATGTTCGTAACATGCATTGTGAGCTGTTGTAGACTCTTGAACGTGTTCTCCTTCATGGTATCAATGTTCATTGTATGCGCCAGTTGATTTGATTTGATGTCAGAAATAGAATCATTATACTGACAAGGTTGGTATGAATAGCCAGAATTTCTTCGAACATTGGTTCAATTTCTATAGGTATACCAGGAGACATGGCTCCAATGCCTTGTCAATTGTTTCAGTTCTACCAATTTCTGAAACATCTTCTGTTATTTCTTCCTGATGCTGTGGAGGAGAAGAAAGATTTGGATCAGCAGCGATACTGGAAGGTTCTTCAGTCTGAGGATCAGCTGAGATAGTAGATGGCTCTTCAAAAAGCTCATCAGCTGATATAATAGTTGACCTTTCAGTTGAAAGACTAGCATGTTGAGTCGCGACTTCCGACTGAACTGCTTCTTCAGTTGGCATCAACACAGTCTGTGTGACTGGTTGTTCATATAGGCTTGGTTCATCAACAGGCACCTCTTCAGTTGTTACGAGCACCACCTGTTCAGTCAAGGTGATTGGCTGAACTTGCTCGTTGACTTCTGTGACAGCTGCTTGTTCAGTCGTGGTAGACGAGTGAACTGGCTCTTCAGTTCGAATCAAATTAGCCTCTTCGGCTGGTTTTTCTGTTTTCTTAGGCTCTTCAGTTTCGACTGTAGATAAAATATTCAGCTGAATATCAGTGGCGACTGATTGTATAACTTCTTCGATATTTGCCAATGATAAATAAGCTTCAGTGTATAGCTGAATTTCTGCAGTGGAAGATTGAAGAGCAGAAATAGTTTGTTGCGCATCCTTGGACGAAGGAGCAGTTACTTGTTCAGAAGATTCAGCAACTGGTTCTTGGGATGGCTTTTGTTGTTGGGCTGAAGGTTCAGTTTCTTCTTCTGATGAATGATCATGAGAACCCGTTGGAATAATCAGTTTTTGATCCAGTTCCCAATGTTTGATCGCCATCTGCAAAGTGTTAAGATCCGCGTCCAACTGATCATAAATGGTTTATCATTGAAGGCAGTTGGACTGGTGGGATCATAGTTTTGCCGCAACTGAGCAATCATCTGGCTTAACTTCTTTGCATGGACTTGATCAAAGAAGTACATTTTCTTTTGCAACTCCTGAACCACTGTAGGAGCTTTAACTATCTTGAGGACTATGGTTTCCAGGTCAATGAATTTCTTCAAGACTGATTTTTTTTGAAGTTTCTTGGCAAATACTTCAATCCTGAACCCGACCCATTCCTCATAAGCTTTGAGCTTATTCTCTGAAAACTTATTGATCTCTTGTCAAATTAGATCAATGTGAGTTTTGACCACATTAGTAGGTCGGGGCTCTTCTATCATTTTCCCCTTTCCTTTGGTGTCAGTCAGAGCATGAGAAATATTCAGCCCTGATGTGGTGGTGTCGATCATTTCCCTGATCACTATTCTTTTTGGTCTGGCAAATGGCAGAGAAGTGCGGCCAGAGATAGAGATCAAAGGAGCTTGAATTTCAGCAAGTTTCTTCTTATCACCAGATTCGGTGATAAACTTCATTTGTTGAGCAGCTGAAGGAGGTAACTGAACCTCAGTTGCAGTTTTGGTTGCCACAGTCCTTAACGGTATGGCCTTGATTGGCTGTTCAGCTACAAGTTGCATCAGCCTCTCAGTTGGAACAGTGGCCAGTTCAGCTACTGGTTTGGTTTTTGGCGTCCTCGGCTGCTTGGGTATCTTTGGAGAAGGAGTCTTCTCATATTCTGTTTTGCTGACAATCAGTTTTTGCTTGATTGTCTTCTTATGAGATCGTTTCTTAGCTTTCTGAGCCTTCTTCATCCCGATTTCTTTCTTCACTTTCAAGAATTTTTCATGGGAGATGTCCGGTTTGGTTTTTGGTGGCTGGACATTTTTGGCATTAAAGATCTTGAACTTAGATGATCTTTCAGACTCATCACCCACCATCCCTTTGTTTTCAGTACATAGCTGAGCTGAATAGCAAATCCCTTGGATTGCTTGGAAGATTGAAATATGTTTTTCAGGATATTGAAGATGATGCTTCTCCAATTCAGTCTTTTCTCAGCCTTTATACAGTCATAGCCTGAAATTTTTCCAACGTAAGAGCAGCAAATTACCTTGCCTTAGCCAATATTCCTTTGGCCACTATATTAGCCAGCATCTGCACTTCAGGCTTCAGTTCCTTCTTTGGATCGGAAACTTTGATTTTCCGTCCGTCAGCTGATAGAAGTGTTCGCATCACCTATATGTTAGAAGCTTTAGCTTCAGAGATGTTAGCTGGCCCATCATTAGGCAGCTGAAATAAATTGCTGAAAGATTCTTCATCGATTATCAGCAACTGGTTGTTAACAGAGGTGGTGATATTGCCATCGGCAGAGATAAAACCATTGGGGTATAAGTCTTGAATCTCTTTAAGATAAATCTCTTGGGAAGATAATCCCAAGAATGTCTTGAGACCAGTCGATTCTAGTTTTTAAGATGTTATTCACGGCTTCATCAGGAACTGACAAAACTGAGGCAAAATCGAATGCCATTGCGTTCAGGATATGAGCCGGAATTTGGTTTACCATTTTTTATTAGTTCGATCTTCTGCGAAAAAGGAGTTTGAGTTTGGATTTGCTCTGTAAATCGAAGTAAGCGTAAAGAAAACTGAAATGGAGCGGGGTGTAGTACATATGTGTGTGACAATTCAAATTTTGGACACGTGTCAGTCCATGATAATTTGAATAAAAACATGTGGTTGTGTGATAAAAACGTGTGTGGAACACGTGGGTCCACGTTTTAAAATGTTATTCAATGAAATACAGAAATTAATGCGCACACAAACAGTCACATAACTTATTATGGAATATTTAACGATTAATCAGTTAACTTATTGGAGAAGATCAGTTGGGTCAGCAAATGAGTGATCAGTTGAGAGCTGATTCAGTTCAGTTGAAGACTGACTGACTATTGTCTTCTCAGTTAACCAACTTCCCTGTTTCTTCATCAACACTCCGTCGATTGGAGAGTTTGAATAAAACCATAGAGGAATATGTCTGGTCAAAAGTCATGCCCTCTTGGATCAAGGTGCAACAACTCCAAATCGTTTATCTTAATGGGATGGTTCCTACTGACAGACAGTGGGCTGTTGCAAGAAAGTACATGCGGCGTTTTGAAGTCAGCCATGTTTCAGAGCTTGCCACTGATCAAGTTCTGTTGGATGTGATGCTGAGGAAGGAGTGGAATATGCTCGAGAAGATCTCCTCTTCAGACGCCTTTAGAAGACTTAATTGCCATGATATGTATAATTGGATGTCCCTCTGGCAAGATGCCGTTGAGAGGGAAATGAATCATGTAACTTGGTTTCGATCTTATTCAAGATAAATGATGTTACGATTCATTGTTGTCTCTTTTCTTATCTACAAGATTAACTGACATCAGTTGATAAATAGTTCACTAACTGAATGGATAAAAACTGATAAATGACTAATTGCTAAAATTGAACATCAACTGACATAACAACAATAAAACTTATATATGACCAACTGACTAAAAGTGAACAGCAACTGACATAACAACAATAAAATGATATAATTAAGATAAGTCAATTAAACAAAATATATTGCGAAAGTGAGAAAACTTAGTCTCTGGTAACAGTTTGGTGAAAATGTCAGAAGCTTGTAGTTCAGTTGGTACGTATTCCAGTCTGATTGCTTTCTTCAGACCATGATCTCTGATGAAATGTTGCCTGACATCAATGTGCTTGGTCCTTGAGTGAAGAACTGAATTGTATGTGATCACAATTGTGTTGGTATTATCACACAATATGGGAGATTCTTTTGCATCGATTCCATAATCTTTCAGTTGTTGCTGAATCCGGAGCAGTTGGGCACAGCAGCTTCCAGCAGCAAGATATTCTGCTTCAGTTGTAGAAGTAGCTATGGATGTTTGCTTCTTGCTGAACCGTGAGATCAGTTGGTCTCCTAGAAACTAACAAGACCCACTGGTGCTTTTTCAATCTAGCTTACATTCTGCATAATCTGCATCTGAATATCCAACTAAATTGAAAGAGTAATCTTTAGCATACCATAATCCCACATTTTGTCTATCTTTAAGATATTTTAAAATGCGTTTGGCAGCAGTAAACTGCAATTGCTTAGGATCTGCCAGAAATCTAGCACACATACAAATAGCAAATATTATATCAGGACGACTAGCAGTTAGGTACAATAATGAACATATTAAACCTCTGTAAAGTGTCATCTCAACTGATATTCACTTTTGATCATTGTCTAGTTTAATCGATTAACTCATGGGAGTACTTGCAGCTGAACATGTTTCCATGACAAATTTCTTCAGCAGTTCCTTCGTGTATTTAGTCTGACTGATAAAAGTACCAGTTTCCAGTTACTTCACTTGCAGACCGAGGAAAAATGTCAGTTCACCCATCATACTCATCTCAAATTTTTCCTGCATTAACTTAGCAAATTTCTCGCATAATTTGGGGTTAGTTGACACAAAAATAATATCATCAACATAAATTTGAACAAGTAAAATGTGATCATTCTTTGAAAATTTGAACAAGGTCTTATCAACCGATCCAACAGTAAAATCGTGATCAGTTAAGAATTTTGAAAGTGTTTTATACCAAGCTCTTGTAGCTTGTTTAAGACCATATAAGACTTTGTTCAAATGATAAACATGATCAGGAAAAGAGTGATTGATAAAACCCGGTGGTTGTTCTACATAAACTTGTTCTTGCAACTGACCATTCAGAAATGCATTCTTCACGTCAATCTGGTAGACTTTAAAATTCTTGAATGATGCATAGGCAAAGAACATTCTGATTGCTTCCAGTCTTGCAACTGGTGCATAAGTTTCATCGTAGTCTATTCCTTCTTCTTGCCTATATCCTTGGGCTACAAATCTTGCTTTGTTGCGTACAACTGAACGAACAATTGAACCATGTTCGTTCAGTTTGTTTCTGAATACCCATTTTTTACCAATAATAGTTTTAGACATCGGTCTTGGAACTAAGTTCCAGACATTCCTATAGGTAAACTGATTTAGCTCTTCTTGCATAGCATTTATCCAGTTAGGATCAGCAAGAGCTTCATCACTTTTCTTCGATTCTAGTTGTGAAACAAAAGCTGAATGAATAAATAAATTAAGCATTTGATTCCGAGTTTTTATCGTATATGATGGATTACCCATCACTAATTTTGGTGGATGTGATTTCTTCCATCTGTACTCATCAACTATTGTGTCCATTTCTGCAACTGCTTCAGTTGGCAACTGGATGTTTCTTCAGTTTCAGTTGGTGCTATATCAGTTGGTAATTGAATATTTTCATTTTGCTCCACCAACTGATTATCAGTAACAATTTCCTATTCAACTGATTGATCCAGCACTTCTGGTTCTGGTGTTTGAAGGATATTTCGATTAATGTGATTCTCTTCTTCACTATCATCCTCCAAACTAATATCTGTATGGCGATCAACTAGCTCAACTGGATAAGTTGGCTTATCAGTTAGCACAATTTCATAAAAAAACAACATGAATAGTTGTTAAAAACTCTATAAGCTTTACTAACTGAAGAATAACCAATAAATATTCCCTCTGCAGATTTAGCATCAAAAGCTTTTAAAAGATTTTTGCCATTATCAAGAATAAAACATATGCAGAATATTTTCAAGTATGAAACCACACTTTTGCGTCCATGCCAGATCTCATATGGTGTTTTCAAATGATTCTTATTAATCATTGATATGTTCTGAGTGTAACATGCAGTGTTTACTGCTTCTGCCCAAAACTTTTGAGAAATACCAAAATCAGCAAGCATTGTTCTAGCAGCTTCTTTAAGGGTTCGATTTCTTCTCTCAGCTACACCATTTTGCTGAGGTGTTCTCGCTGCTGGAGCTCATTCTTGATTCCTGTATTTTCTAAAAATTATGATATATTTTGATTAATGAATTCAGTCCCTCGATCAGACCTTAGTCGATCAATCCCAACTTATTTTTCATTTAAAAATCTTTTGAAAAGCTTAATCAGTTGTGCAACAGTTTGGTCTTTGGATTTGAGAAAGATAACCCAAGTAAATCTTGAAAAATCATTCACGACCACCAAAGTGTATTTCATTCGCCCTAAACTCATTACTGTTCTAGGATCAAATAGATCCATATGTAGTAGTTCTAAGCATCGAGAAGATGATTTACAACCTTTGTTTTTAAATGAAGATCTTACTTTCTTACCAAACTGACATGCTGAACAAATTTTATCTTTTGAAAAATATATTTTGGGCAATCCAGTTACAAGATCATGGTTACTCTGATAGGCAATAAAATTAAAGTTTAGGTGGTTCAACCTCTTATGCCATAACCAGTTTTTTGAAGATGGGAAGCTTTAAGACAAATTGGTGCATAAGGTTGTTCAGTCCAACTGACTTTGTATGTGTTTCCACAATGATTTTCAGTTAGTATGACCTCATCAGTTGAGTCTCTAACTGAACAAGTATGTCTGTCGAACTGAACTGAGAAGTTGTTGTCGCATAACTGACTGATGCTAATCAAGTTATACTTCAAATTCTCAACTAGTAAAACATCTTGGATAGTAAAATTACCATGAATAAGCTTACACTTACCCACAGTTTTATCTATGGAGTTCTCTCCAAAACTGATGTTTGGACCATTATATTTGATCAGTTGGGATAGCAGTTTTGCATCTCCTGTCATATGTCATGAGCATCCACTAGTTGTGTGTACCTGTCTCCTGTAATCACATACAATATATAATTTTGGTACCAACATCTATTTGGATCCTGAACTGATTAGTCCTTTAGAAACCCAGACTTGGATCAGTCTAACTGACTTTCCAGTTGTTGTGTTCCAAATGGTATTTCTTGGCTTGTGTGTGCTTCGTGTGTAGTGTGTAGATGAGACAATTTGAGCTTTAACATTTTTCAACTGGTTGTTCAGCCGATATCTTTTCTGAACTGGCTTGAAGCTATAGTTATAGGGATAGCTATTTGAAAAATTATTTTTGTACCTTTTATGTCACCAACTACGTGAAACATTTGGAGTTTTGGGGCTATAACAAATAACATACCTCCTGGCCTTGTTCTCATTTATAGTATGTTGTACCACTGGTTTACTTGGCTCAAATTATTCTTGTACCACAGCTGATTTTACAAAATGGATATATTTACCTTTGCTTATGTTCAGCTTTGGCTGAGTATCACTGGTGGACGTTTCATCTTGGTTGCTGAACCCTAAGCCAATTTTATCATCAACTGATTTTTGCTTACTTTGCATTTCAGTTAACGCAGCTAATGCTTTATTCCATGCTTTAATCAGTTCAGTTTGCTTTCAATTTTAAAGCACCAACTGTTGAATCATTAACTGATTCTTGCTTTTTTCAGCATTGAGCTCAGCAATCTCCCGTTTAAGACTCAACAAATAACCTTATTCATCAGTTTCAATTTTATCTTCTTTGGGATCATTTTGCTTTGCTCTGGCCTTCTCAAAAGATAAGGCAAGCTTGTGATACTCATTAACCATGTCGTGAAGTATGGAAATGAGTTCTTATCGTGTGAAATCAGTTGAGCTAAAGTCAAATACCTGCTGAATAGTTGACTCCAGTTCTGTGTCATCTGCCATCAGACACATGACTTTTTCATCATCGTCACTGGAGCTGCTCAAGATTTCAGGTTCTGAATCATAGTTTTATTTTGCCCATTTCGAATTGCTTTCCTCAGCTAGAAGCACCTCATGCCTCTTTCTATAAGCTTTCTTGTCATCTATTGGTCTTCTACTGTGCTCATGAGGTTTCTTTCCTTTTTCAGTTGAGCCTCGACTGTCTTTCTTTGGCTTGAGACAGTCAACAATGAAATGACCAGTTTTGCCACAGTTTTAGCAAGCATTAGGTTCTTCTTTAGAGTGATTCTTCTATAATAAATCAAGGCATCCACTTTAAATGATTGGTAATACCAAACTAACATTTAAATGGTTCCAAGAATTTAGTGTAACATATAGCAATAATAAATCAAAACTCCCACTTATAAGTAGGGTATAAAAATGCTTAAAGAAATAAATATAACATAAACAATAAATGATGATTAAATAATATAAAACATAGATTATTACCTTTTAATAACCTTATTATCATACCAAGAACTTCACCTTTTCATCTCAACCTTGAGAAGTTAGCTACTCATTATTCAAAGTATAAAACTTCGAATATGAAATTAACATGTTAATTATATTTAAATGAAGAAATAGAGGAAAGACAAAGAGGAAAATATTATGAACACAAAGATTTGTTCATAGAATGAAAGATATCTCAATTCATTACAATGCACCCCTATTTATAGCCAAATTTGGAGAGACAACAAAAAATAAAATATTATTTTTTACATATAATTCTTCATTGGTGTTTCAAGAAATTATATCTTAATACACATCATTTTTGAAAATCTTCCCATCTGAATTTTCTTTTCCACATAAAACAAAACATGTAGATAATTGAGTTGTTTGAATTGTGGTATTTTTTAACCATTTGACCAAGTAATTTGAGAGATATGGTCAAAATGCTAGAGCATGGTAAAAATGTCACTTCTTTGGTAACTTTATTTGTTGCTTAATTTGATCCCACTTGTGAGAAGATTTTGATCTCATGCTTGCCACCAATATTGTAGATATTAACATCAAATTTCTACAGGTCCAAAAATCATCTTAATCTCATTTTCAACGCCAAGGTTATTCTTGTTTAATCGAACCTGTAAAAATAGTAAAAACTTATAATTACACAACAACTTATATTTTATACAATTTATTATAAAACATATAATATTTAAACATTTAATAAAACAAAAACTATAAATTTATATTATAAAACATTTAATTAATATACAATTTTTTATCTTGATCACACTTCATAACCAGTTTATTGCTAGTCTCTAGAAATTTAATCGTTAATAGCAGCACAAAACATATTGATTAATTTAAATAGAAATATAATCGGAAATATCCAAGTATTTAAATTAAATTTGAAAACTGTCAAAGTTATATCAAGATCATTATAATTATAATTTATGAAATAATCTGTACTGATCAATTCAAAACTTATTTTCAGGTAGTTAAATGTGCACGGCCTTCAGAAACTTCTAGTAAGAGTCTCAACGAGCCAAACTAATCAAAAGATAATAAAATCCATTAATTCAAAATCTAGTTGTTCTTATTATATATTTTTTCCTGATAATTTTTTTTCATAACATCATGGAATCAGACTAAGTTTATGATTCTTGACCCCATATTTATTTAATCTGTACAATAGATTTATCTCTTTCTTTTTTTATGATAGATAAATGGGTCGTAGCATATAACTTTAAAATTACATAGATCTTCAACATCTTTTTTTTTCTCTTTTTTTTCAGGAAATATAATTTTTTATTAAATAAGAACTTAAAATCTAAACAATAGATAGCCTCTCTCATCATCAATAAAAGCTCGCAAGCTGTTTTCTCACTCTCCATTCACTCACAAAATATGTGTGAGTTTAAAAATTTTAGGCACTCTTATCAGGTATATCTGGAGCCATATAATTTAATAACTGATTTTATCAATGGTAAATCATTCAAAAATATTTCATAAATCATATTTTTATAGTGATCAGAATATTAAAATTGACTTTTTTTCAAATAAAAATTTAAACATCCTTAGATAGATTAATACATTTCTAATTTAAACCTTTCAAATATGTAATGTAATGATATTTTTTTTTGCTAAAATTAGTAAGATACAAACAATTAAAATAATTTTATTTTAAAATAATATTTTTAAAAATATATTTTTTTAATTATTTTTTTTAAGTTTGTTCTCCCCCAATCAGAATATGACATTGTCCCTAATGTCAAAATAACTATTAATAAATAGTACATAATGAAAGAGATATCACCTGGAATTTTATTGAAAATAGAAAATTGAAGCAAACGCAAACCAATCCACGACTTTTGAATCAATGATCCAACTTTCTTTTCTTACTTCTTGATTGCGACCCATTAATCTTTGTTATCATCGGATCAGGCTTATAAACAAAAGCTTCCAAATCATCAATTAATTGGTCAGCAGTCGAAGCAGAGATGAGCATCTTTCGCGAATTTTTTGAAATGAAATTCTGTTCCACAGCTTTATCAAAAAATGTCAACAAACTGTCATAATAATTATTGATATTCAACAAGCCCACAGGTTTATCATGGATATTAAGTTGTGCCCAATAAACAGTGTGAAAAATTTCTTCTAATGTACCAAAACCACCTGGTAGTAAGATAAAAGCATCAGAATTTTCAATCATTTTGGTGATTTTTTCATACATAGAAGAAACTTTTAATTCCTCCCCAATTGCAACATCTGTAATATTTCCTTCAGCTAAAACTGTAGGAATAATACCCAAAACCTGGCTACCTCCAAGATGAGCAGATGTTGAAACAGATATCATTAACTCAATATTACCTCTCCCATATGCCAAGTGAATTTTTCTCTCAGCCAATATCTTTCCAAGATTATTCGCTGCTTCTACAAACACTTCATTTATTTCCAGGACTCGACCCACAAAATACAAAAATATTTTTCAATGTTTGTGCAGAGGATCTAGCCATGTTTTTAGTTTCTTTTTGGTCTGCAAAAATAGACAGAAATATGAGAGATTTTATAGGGATAATATGTTATCATGACAAAACTATGGGTAACAGCTGTAAGCAGAATAAACATTAAAAAAAATAATGACACTCATGCATATAAATAGTAGTGTGATTGTGGCTCACAATTTTCCTCTGGTTTTACATCCAGAAATGGCTTCAACACCTTCTATGAGTCGAGGATATGCTTCCCATCCATTTTTCTTATAAATTGGCAAACATGGTATTTTTTAGTCGGATTCCCAAGACTATTACGATGACGCTCATCTTGGAATTGTTTCCATAAGCGAAGAAGTTCAATATGCATGTGTCCATTAGAATGCATCTCAAGAGTCAATAAGATGTTATCTAAAAACTCCTTACTCAGCCCATTCTTAATGAAACCAATTTTATCTTCTCTGTTATTGGAAACACATCCCAAAGATCTGCATCGTTTGTCACAAGTCCATCTTGCACACTTATGACAAACCCATAACCTTTTGGCCCTTTGTTTTTTCGCATAAATGCTTTTTCCTAACCTAGGCAAATACCGAATGAACAATGATTGTGAAACTTCTCCTCCTAATCGGACCTTAGCTTCTATTACAAGAAGAATATCTTCTGGAATTCTTTTTTGCATTAGAAATCTCAATCTTTCACACCCTCCTGCATAAATTTGTCTTATAACATTTTTAGAAACCGAGGAAAAATATTTACAAATTTTTGAGAGAATTTCATCCATTTTGAAAAAAAAAATGATTTTTTTTAATTTTTTGTATCAACAATTGTGGGACACTGATTTAACCGACTTTGAGAGTCACAGAGTACCGTTATCCGCCATTTAACCGAGAAAATAAAAAGATTAATGACACCTCAAATAATAACAAACAAAATTAAATACAACACAAAAAAAAATCAAGGTTCAGAAAAGGAAATAAACTCCTCTTGAAAGATTTTATTTTCTAAAAATGGTTTAAGCCTTTGTCCATTTACTTTAAAAACATAACCATTTTTTGGATTTTCAATGTCCACAACTCCATAAGGATATACATACTTTACAACATTTGGGCTTGTCCATCTTGATCGTAATTTTCCTGGGAATACGTGAAGTCGAGAATTATAAAGCAAAACTTTTTTACCAATCTCAAAAGATTTTCTAAGAATTGTTTTATCATGAAATGATTTGATTTTTGCTTTATAAATCCTTGAATTCTCATGCGTCATTTATGAGTGCATCAAGTTCATTAAGTTGCAATTTGCGCAATTTGTTGGCATCATCCATGCTTGAATTAAAAGTTTTGATCGCCCAATAAGCTTTATGTTCTAATTCCACAGGCAAATGACAATGTTTTCCGTAAACCAACCTATAGGGAGACATATTCAACGATGTTTTAAAAGTTGTTCGATATGCCCAAAATGCATCATTAAGTCGCAGAAACCAATCTTTTCTATTTGGGTTAACAATTTTTTCTAAAATTTGTTTTATCTCCCTATTATCTAATTCAACTTGTCCATTTGTTTGAGGATGATAAGGAGTAGTTACTTTGTGAGTAATACCATATTTTTTCATTAATGAAGCAAATGGTTTATTAACAAAGTGAGTTCCCCCGTCACTTATCATGGCTCGAGGAATTTCAAATCTAATAAAAATATTTTCTTTCAAAAATTTGATGACGATTTTATGATCATTTGTTCGACATGAAATTGCCTCTATCCATTTGGATACATAATCAACTGCAAATAAAATATACAAGTATCTAAACGACGGTGGAAAAGATCCCATAAAATCAATTCCCCAACAGTCAAAGATTTCAATTTCAATGATAGGATTCAAAGGCATCATGTTTTTTTATTGAAATCACACCCAATTTTTGACAATTTTCACAGATCTGGCAGATTTTGTGGGTGTCTTTAAACAAAGTGGGCCAATAAAATCCACACTGCAAGATTTTTGCAGCCGTTTTCTTTGAAGAAAAATGTCCTCCGCATGCTTCTGAATTACAAAATTTAATGACACTACTTCTCTCATTGTCGGGTATGCAACGTCAAAAAATTTGACCTCGACAATACTTGAACAGATACGGATCATCCCAATAAAAGTTTTTTACCTCATTCAAAAATTTTCTTTTATCTTGGGAACTCCATTGTGGTGGCATTTTTCCTGTCACAAGAAAATTTACTATATTAGCAAACCAAGGTGTATTAGTAACTGAAAATAGATGTTCATTAGGAAAATTATCATTCATTGGTGTCATTTCACAAGATGATCCTATTACTAGTCTCGATAAATGATCGGCTACGACATTCTCGGTTCTTTTTTATCTTTGATCACGATGTCAAATTCTTGGAGCAACAAAATCCATCGTATCAGTCGTGGCTTTGCATCCTGTTTGGTCAACAAATATCTAATAGCAGAATGATCAGTAAACACAATAGTCGTTGATCCAATCAAATAAGAACGAAATTTATCTAATGCAAATATTACAACAAGTAGTTCTTTTTCAGTTTTGGAGTAATTCATTTGAGCATTGTTTAAAGTTCTACTTGCATAATATATCACATAAGGCTTACTATTTCTTCTTTGACCCAATACTGCTCCGACTGCATAATCACTCGCGTCACACATGATTTCAAATGATAAAGACCAATCAGGAGGTTACATGATAGGAGCTGATGTTAAATTTCGAATGATTTTATCAAAAGCATTTTGACATTCTTGAGTCCTCTCAAATGCAATGTCTTTTGTTAAGAGATTACAAATGGGTTTAGAGATCAAATTAAAGTCCTTTATAAACCTCCTATAAAATCCAGCATGTCCCAAAAATGAGCGAATTTCTTTAATGGCTTTTGGAGGGGGTAAATTGGCAATGACATAAACTTTTTCTTTATCAACTTCAATTCCATGAGATGACATGCCATGTCCCAAAACAATCCCAGAAGTAATCATGTAATGAAATTTTTCTCAATTTAAAATAAGACCTTTTTCCTCACATCTTTTTAAAACTTTTTCCAAATTTTAAAGACAATTATCAAATGTATTCCCAAAAACAGTTAAATCATCCATGAAAATCTCCAAACAATTATCAACCATGTCACTAAAAACGCTTAACATACATCTTTGAAATGTTGTAGAAGCATTGCATAAACCAAATGGCATCCTTCTGAATGCAATGTTCCAAAAAGACATGTGAATGTAGTTTTATCTTGATCTTCGAGTGCAATGAGAATTTGATAATAGCCTGAATATCCATCAAGAAAACAGTAGTAGGGATGACATGCTACTATTTCTAAAATTTGATCCAAAAATGGTAATGGAAAATGATCTTTTCTAGTGGCGACATTTAATTTTTTTATAATCAATACACATCCGCCAACTAGATAGGACTCGACTTGTTAACAATTCACCTTTTTCATTTTTTATCACTATGCTGCAAGATTTTTTGGAACTACTTGTGTTGGACTTACCCACTTACTATCGGAAATAGGGTAGATAATTCCAACATCAAATAGTTTGATAACTTCAGTTTTCACAACATCTTTCATGTGTGGATTTAATCTCCTTTGTGGTTGTTGAGATGTTTTAGTATTTTCTTCTAAATGAATTTTGTGAGTGCAAATTAGTGGATTAATGCCCTTGAGATCTTTTATTGTCCAACCAATTTTATTTTTATGTCTTTTAAACATATCAACTAATTTACTTTCTTGATCACTTGTTAGTTTTGAAGAAATTACCACCGGATATGTTTCATCTTCTCTAAAGAATACATGCTTTAATTCTTCTGGCAAGGGTTTAACTCCAATATGGGTGGTTCATCTTTGTTCTCATATTTTGCCTCAAATTCTTTCTCTGATCCTGGTAACGAGTGATACCTGATAAAATCATCAAGATCAATTTCAATATTTTCTTTAACAATATCAATTGAACAAATATCTAATTGGTCACGAGTACTCCCTTCTTGAATGTTTTTCTTCCACAAGAGTTTCAATAAGATTTTCATCTTCACTTTCATCTCCTTTGTCATGTGGTTGCTTACAAAGATTAAAAATATTAAGCTCCAAGGTCATGTTACCAAATGACAACTTCATTATTCCATTCCAGCAATTTATAAGAGCATTAGAAGTTTTTATAAATGGATGACCCAAAATTACAGGAATGGCATTACAAGTTTTGATAGGTTGTGTATCTAAAACTATGAAATCAACATGATAAACAAAGTTATCAACTTGGACCAACATGTCCTTTACCATACCTCTTGGCACTTAAACACATCTATCGGCAAGTAAAAGTGTTACCGAAGTAGGTTTTAACTCACCTAGATTGAGTTCTTGATAAACTGAATATGGAAGTAAATTCACACTAGCTCCAAGATCAAGCAAGGCTTTTTTAATATTTTGTTCTCCAATAATACATGAAATAGTAGAACAACCAGTGTCTTTGTATTTCAAAGTATTATTATTTTGAATTATTGCACTTACTTGTTCGGCTAAAAATGTTATCTTTTTCACATTCAATTTTCTTTTCATAGTGCACAAGTCTTTCAAAAAATTGGTACCTGCTTTATTGCATCTAATAAAAGAATATTAACTTTTACTTGTTTACAAATATCATATATATCAGAATTCAAATTTGATTTTTTTGTATTTGTCAACGTATGAGGGAATGGTGGTGGCACTATCTGTTGATCTTCCTCTTCGCAAGTTATGGGTTCTATTTCCTTACCCTTTGGAGTTGATTTATTATTATCTTCAAAAGGTTTAAGAATGGATTTTTCCACAAACTTACCACTGCAAAGGGTAATAACACATTTTACCTGATCCATCGTTTGAGTTTCAGAAGTTCTAGTTTGTGAATGATGATCCTTGGGATTAGGCTGTGGTTGTGAAGAAAATTTATCTTTTTCATGAACATTAAGTGCATATGCAAATTTAGCAAGATTATCTTTCAAATCTGTCATGGTTTGAGCAGTTTGAGTATTGATAGACTCTTGCTTTGCAGTGAAAGAATTCAATATATCTTCCAAGTTCTTTTTAGGTGGAGGAACATAAGGTGCATAATTTTGAAAATTTTGTTGATTTTGAAAATATGGTTGCGAAAATTGTGCAGCATTATCATTCCTCAAACTAAAATTTGGATGATTTCGCCAACCTGGATTGTAATTTTGAGAAAATGGTTCAAAATTTGGCCTTTTGAAATTGTTCAAAACATTGGATTGTTCATGGAGACATTCTTTAAAAGAGGGCAAAGTGGGACAATATTTTGTAGAACGATCACTTGTATCACAGATGTGACACACAATTTCTTGAACAGCTTTTAATTGACCATTCTTTTTCAATTCAAGTTCCTCAACTTTTCTTGCCAAATAGGTAAATCTAGCTTGGAGATCATGTTCATCTTTGAGGGTGTACATACCTCCAGCAGATGTGGGAGATTGAATCTTGTTTGATGGTTTGATTGTAGCTATAGTGTCTCAATTTTGAGCATTTTCAGCTAATGAATCGAGATACTCAATTGCCTCGTTTGGATCTTTATCTTCAAATGTTCCATTACAAATAAATTCAACCATTTGCCTATCTTTTGGTGTTAAGCCTTCATAAATATGTGTGCGGGATTTGGATCTTCTATTTTCTTCAGTTTTTTGTTGAAATCCTGTTTACTTGGACATTCACTTCTCATTTCCAGAACATTAAGTGTCCTTCAGAGTTTGCAGTGAAATAAATATATTCTGACTTATCGAGCTTTGTAGGCCCTTTAAGTGTCCTTCAGAGTTTGCCTCTTATTGGGTTTGTTTTTCTTGTGAGGGACAGAACATTTCTTTCTCTTATTTTGTGGGTCATTTTTCTTTAGACGAGAGGCCCATTAGAAAACCAACATTTTCCTCTTTTATGTGATCTCATAAGTCATAAGCATATTGACTAGCTCTTCAAGGCTATTATCTATCTTATTCAAATTGAAGTTCACCATAACCCGTCAAATGAGGAAGAGAAAGATAACAAATTGATGTAATCAAGTAACTCGTTAGGAATCACATATTCCAGGCCCACTACATTCTCAATAAGTCCAGTCATATGTATACCATGCTCATGAGCCAGATCCCCATCTTGCATGTGTGTAGTCATGAGCTCCTTGAAAGTAGTGTGCATCATCGTATGAGTTTAATCCACCATGCAACTCTTGCACGTGTATTCGAATGTCAGCAGCATTCAACATTTCCTCAAACTGTCTCTACAGTTCATTTGACATAGAAGCTAGCATGTTTTACTTTAGCTTGAATACTATGGTCCTACCATCTTGCATGCTTTGTCAGTTCAGCAGGACTGACATTAGTGTATATACAACTTTCTCCGAATTCAGAACAATTTCCCAACCAGTCTTGAAAATTAGATTTGGTTAGCTTGTTAATAACAGAAAAAGTGATGAAATAAAAAATATACTGATATGGAAACAGAATAATGGTTGCTGATTATTTTAAAATAATTCTAAGATATAAAATATGGAGTTTATTTTATAAATTTCCCTCCCACTATTTTGACATTTTCACTATCCTCTGATGAAAAAGAAAATTGTATTTTCTTAGTGGGCACGTAGAGTCCAATTAGCCAATTATAATCTCGAATAATATCAAACAATTATAATTTCTCAAAGGTAGAATCCAATCACATCCCTATGCAACCTCCGCGTGTTTTGCCTCACATTTAATAAGGACCCAATAATATGACGTCGTTTATTTTCATGTTTCAAACCGACCCATCAATATTGAATTGTAGTGGACGGTCGCCATGAGTTCCCCCAATAATATGAGCCAAAGTCATGGGAGTTCAACTCAATTCACATCATATGTCCGGTGGAAGTCACAACTTTCCGGCATCCAGGCCTCCCCAATAATATGAGCCAGACACTGTCCGCAAGTAGTGATCAACATGCAACCACGGTTGATGGAAGGCAAAGAAAAATTAAACTCTTTTAATTTTTATTTTTACGGTTTGATATAAATTTTGAATCATATTCAAAATGAGGGATTTTAGTTTTAAAATTGTCTCATCATTTTATTTTAAAAACGCGTGCCACGAGTTTTTATGTTTGCCGGATTCATGCAACTATATTATTTAATAATATACATACATGCATACTACTATATATCGCATATATATCATAATATGACATTCAACAATAAATAAATAAGAATGATCGATCGCCAACACTATTAGATCCATGTGGGCCAAAATTGGATCCAGATCCAAAACCTAGGTGAATGTAGGGGTGCAAATGCAACAATTACAAGAGCTTCCAATATTTTACATGTCTTCATCTTGTGCATCGGGCCTAACATCTTCCAGTCTTGATCTCCCACTATTTCTAATAATTACATTTAAATAGCCATGTCACAAAAGGGATACATCTCATGGGGGTGTGAACGGGCCATAAACCAAGCCCACTTTAATAATATCAAATATTAACAAAATGAATAAAACAGTAAAATATCCTAACATACACCTAACACATTGGTCAAAGATCTTGATCATCCTTCATGCTTTTAATATCAAATATTAACATTAATTAATTAAAAAAATTTAATTAATTGATAAATCATATATCTAATAATTTTATCACTAACCACCACAATTATTAAAAAATTTAATAAATTAAATAAACAGTTTTATTTAATTTCCAATTAAATTAATAATAATTGATTTCTTGTAAAACTCATTTTTACCAAAAATAATTAAAATCATATTCTAATTATTTATTTTGCAAGAAAATGATTATTTTTTCAAAAATTAAATTTTCAAAAAAATTGAATTGAACCAATTTTCAAAAATATCAATTTTTCCCAAAAATTTGAAAAATCATAAAATTGCACCCTAGGCCCAAACAATTCAAGCTCATCATCCAGCACGGTTCCCGAGACGCCCGCTGCCCCAAAATGAATGGCAGTGGCAGTGGCAGTGGCAGTGGCAGTGGCAGCAGCCCTGTGCGCGCAGGGCGGCGCGCAGCATGCGGTGCTGCGCGCACACGCTACGCGTCTCTGCGCGTAGGGCGCTGCGCACTGTGGGCGGTCTACGCCGAACAGTTCCGTGCAGATCCGAATTTTTTTTTTCTGAAATAAAATAATTTTAATGGTGTTACAATTTTCTGAAAAATTTTCTTGTGTAGTTAGAAACAAATTATTCAATATCAAAATCATACAATTTAGAAAAACCTGGTTCTGATACCACTTGTGAGATATCGGTTTTCTCGTGCCCAAACGCAGCGAAAGTTTTAAATTTTTAAATCTTGACTTTCAAGATATTGTTTGGACACTCGTATGGTTTAAATAAATAAACATACTTAGGGAGTTAGAAATTTATAACTTTAGTGAACAATTTTCACTTGGCTCTAACTACTCCGGTATTAGCGGACGTAGCTCTTGTTGTAAATCCCTACGAACGTTTTTCGATCTACTTTTTTAATCTTTGAATCAAGTTTACGACCGGATTACTTGTTCTTCTTTTAACTTTCACTAGAAAGTATAGAAGATATTTTGCATATGAGATCAAGAAAATAAAATTGGTTCAAAACCTTTTGAGAGCAAGAATGGTAATGAAATTTTTGAGACTTTTTCTTTTTCTAATGCTTCGGTACTTCTGAATAACCAACCAAAGTAATATGTAAATATTTTATTATTTTAACAAAAATTGTTTCCTTAATTAATCATATTAATTAAGTTAATGAATTTCAAAAAATTTTGCCATTCTTTGTTTCCACCGAAATTGCATGCATTACAATAATAATAAAAAAATCATTATTATATTTTATAATCTTTTCTTTACTTAATTAATCTAATTAATTAAGTTAATAAAAGATTCTAAAATGCATGCCAACTATAGCCAATCTCTATTTCTTTTAATGCATATATTTATGAGAACATCATGCATTAATTTTCTTTGTGTGCAAAGTTCTTAAAATTATGGTATCATGAATATTTCCATATTACATAAATCAATACCATATTTTACAACAACTTACTGGACAATATTTTAACTCAATTAATATATAATTTAATTATTAAAGCCCATTTGAACTTTGATAAATTAGCATGATGTGCTTATACTCTTACAAGCCCATGATACATGCTCTCATTACATTAATATTATCATAATCTCGATCGATGATCAAACATCATCGATGTGACAATTTCAACTTATTTGTTATTATTATGCACACTTTAATTTCGAGATCATCAATGTCTAAATAAGGCAGGTGTACTCATTTTGATTATTTTAGCAGTCATGCTCTCAAAATTTCTATAAACTTCTATAAACTATATTTATAAGCTTATCGATTGATCATATCAAACTTATTTCTTTTAAATTCAACTTGAGATAATAAATTGAAGGATTTGTATTTATAGAAAACATTGAGATAATAAATTCAACTCATTGCATTTATTATCTCAATGTTTTCTATAAATTAAACTCCTTGAATTTATTATCTCAACGGAGACAAAATAATCCAGTACTTGTGTGACCCTCAATGGTTCAGGAATACAGCTAGCCGTGGGTTCACAACTCTTTGTGATTCATGACATTTTCCTTTATTCGGGATTACCCTAATTTGCCTCATTCTATATATCAACAATTGATCATGAGAATGTCAGAAATCATATTTCTGATCAAACCCATAGAATCATGGTAAAAGCGTCTAGTATCATCGCAACATGATTCCTAAGGTATCACTGATAGTGCCTGCAAGAACCAGTCGATTATGATTAACGTACATTACGGTCCCTTCATCTCATATATCACGATCGAATCTGCAACCATTGGTTCATCGAGGGTTGCATAATAATTCGATAACTATGTGATGCATCTTTGATAATAAATAGTGGCATCGCATGTAGAACTAAAGAACTCCTTCTCTAATGTACATCTCATGTTCTGGCCAGAGATTCCATGCATTATTATTTCATCAGATCTCATAGGATAACCACGGACTTATCCTCTCGATGAATGATAACCACTTGGAAAGTCCGAGGGAGGGTAGTTCGGTATAATCATCATATGACTACCCATCTGCATGTTTGGACATCTCTATGCCCTTACCAAAAAACGCGGTACACAACATCACAGATGCTAGTCTCGAGTTCAAACGACCTTTATCCATGTTTTAGGCGGTTGAATCGACTAGGAACGATTTAGATTATACAGTTTTTACAAATGATTTTCAACATAGAATTACGATTCATTTGTATTAAACTATAATCAATGTCTTTATCTATGTTGTTCACATGGGTATACAAATTAAGAAATAACAAACAATGAAATAATGAATTATATTAAAATAAAGATTTTTTATTACAACTGAGTCAATAAATTTCCTAGCCAACAGTTGGCTTACAGGGCATCTACTCTAACATTAAAATCATAAACTGTTTAAAATTCTAGCTAAACATATCCTCAAAGATCATAAATGCAGAATTAACGCAAGGTCCTCAGGTTCTCTTGTACCTCTAACTGAGTCAGATCAGTCATCAGCACCTCTTATCTCCTGATACTCATGCTCACCTGCATCAAACACTCTAGTGAGTCTAAAGACTCAATATACCTTAACCATTATAACAAAATATACATATACATAACATGCAACAGTGAAAAATACTATAATTTACTTAACTTTCATGATCTTTCATAAACATAAACATATTCATTTCTTGACATAATAAACATATATATACGTTTTCCACTTTGATGAATTCAGATCATTAATTTTGGCTTTTGTATCAAATTTTTGTCGATTGATCAATCTTACATATTACCATAGTATAAGGCGGCGGGGACATAAGCGACACTCTCACCCGTCAACTGAGCATTGGACTTACATGTCATTGTGTCATTTCATATTCGTATTCGTATTATACACAATCAAATCACCTTCTTCAAAACATTTTATCATATCCATCTGATCAAGCAAAACTTGCACTGTAAAATTTTCGATAAAAATCAATTAAATTCAAGCTCGATAAAATCTCAAGTGCACGATTCCAAGTAATAATATAGTGTACAAGAGTATTCCTCCAAATATTGTATTTCACGATTATTATTCTCAATTATTAAACTTTTAGCAAAGATGATTAGCATGATTACTTACTACAAAATGATTAATTAAAAAATTATTAAATATTTTCAGGATTAAATGATGACTTTAACAAACTAAAATAATTAATCAAATATTCAATGAAGAATGAATTTGTTTGGAATCTTGGTTCACCTACCCCTCGTTCACTTACTAAATTTGTTCGACAATAATCCACGCCTTCGACATGATTTCCTAAACAATTGAACACGCCCTCTCGAGCTATGCCAAACTAATTCAACTCAGCGAAATAATTAAATCTCTTTAATTATTTATCAAAGGTGAATTGCATGTCGTTCTATAAAATCCCCTAAATTTCGACCTACTGGACTATGAATATCGACGTGTATCCAACTTCATATATATGCAAATTGTAAATCCACGGACTATGCTACTCGTTCCTGTCACAATCTATATTCTCGAACTCACTCGCAATATGAGATTGTTAATAAAGTTAGCTACGCTTTAATAATGCAATGAAAATAATAACACACTCAAGAATAAATCAAAAGTCGAGAAATAAATTAACTAAACACGATTTCGGGGTAGGATACCCTTAAATCCCAACAAATAATGAAAGTTATCTACTAAAATTAATGATAAAAATAAGTAAAACAATGTTTAAACAAGAAGTTTTAAGCTAGAAATACTAGACTGACGAGAAGAACGGTGCTTGGAAATCTTGAATTTTTTCACGCCAAGCCTTCTTTTCTCTCTTCCAAACTTTTTGGCCTCTGTAAAGCGTATGTGTTTCAGGCCTATTTTTCCACATATGCCAACTTTGCAGCCCCACTTGGTAAGCATTCAGCGGAATTCAAGAAATCATCCTCAAAATTTTTTCCAATTTGAGTCTCGCTCAGGCGGTAAGATTCTACCAACCGAGCTCTGACTGTAATACCCCGAAAATTCGAAGGTCCACGCGAACCACATGCACGCAAGTTATTAAATTTTTTTTTATTTTAATTAAATGTTTTAATTGCATGAATTATTTTATGTTGTGCATATTTGCATGTTTAAAATATATTTTTCTACATGGTTGCATTAAAATGTATTTTTTTCAAAGGTTATTTCGAGTTATGATCGAGGAACGGAGACCGAGAGCTGAAAATTAGAAAATATTTTTATTAAATAATTGTTTTTAATTATTTAAAACATGATTGATGTTTTTTTTATTATTTTTGAAAATAAGGAATTTTGAGGTGATTTTATACGCTGGAACGTAATTTTTATCGGTGTTGGATTTTCAACAAAAATACGAACGTTTTGGCAACCCGGCTAATAAATTCACAAACTTATTTAATTAAAATTATTTTTAATATTTTAATTAATCACTAATGAGCATAATTCGGCCTAATTAACTACCTAATGGGCCTAAGCTTGATTAAGGTGTAATTAACTATTTAATGTACAATTTCACCCCATTAATCCCTACAACTACACGTCCCACTTCCCCCAACAAATCAAACTCTTCTTTTATACAAATTACACGGCACTCACACAATAATTTTCAAGGGAAAGCTTCAAGTTTTTGCAAAGGTTTTCTAGTCGTCGTCTCCTCGACGTCGTTCTTCAATCGTCAACGTAATATTGTGCGTTTAAAATGCAAAGGCACGCCATATTCTCCTTTCTACTCATCCATCACACCATAGTATTGGTTTAAATATGTATTGCATGGAAAAACAAGATGCACTTTTATTATTTTCGTTTATGTGCTTCATCATCAATTTGAAAGCTTGTTAATTGATTCAAAAACATGATTTTTATGTACCTAAAGGAGCTGCCATGTTATAGGATTAAGAGGGACATGTTTTACACAAGATTTAGGGTCCTAAGAGACACAGGAAAAACGCTGCACACTAAACAAACAAGCTGGAACCGTGGTGTGGGGACCTGGATGCTAACTCATTTTCTTCAATTCATCATTGGGATTAAACGGATCAATTAAATAAACTAGGTCGAAATTTTTTTTTTTGAAAGTCGAACACCTCATAACAAGTGTCAAAAGTACTACAACAAGTTATGCTCCATCTTATTAAATTTACAAGATCAAGTTCAATATCTACAACATGATCAAAGGTACACAACTTGTTCAAAATAAAGTAATAACATCTAGTGCTTATCAATCACATAGCAAATGGTGAACAACTAGATCTATGTCTAAGCCCGGATCACCACTCTAATCTCGATCTTTCATCCTCTCTCGACCCTGATCTTGTCCCACCTGCTGTCATGCACACATACAAACACAACAACAGCCGGATAACTCCGGTGAGAAATATATTTCTTAGTATAAACAATGTGTACATGCATTTCATACAAGCATATACAAACGCATAAAACATTTGTCAAACAACATGTATTATAGTTTAAGAAACATAAGTAGAGACAATGCTTTAAATCAAACTCTTGAACTCTTAATCTTTGACTCGACTCTTATCTAGGGATCCCGATTTGAATAAGAATGTAACAAGTCTCCCACCTACTCTCCCATTCGAGGTGGTGGTACGTCCCTATTCCTGGATTTCGTCCCACTATATCGAGTGTCTACAATAGGAGTCGATCTTTCTCCTAAGCGCGTCTATATAACCAAACGTCCAGTGACTTGGCACCTCTACCAAAGACTCATTCAAGATGTCTATCTCATAATAACTGCTTTGCTATAACTCAATAGACTAAGCATATGAATCTCAAGAATTTCAAACACATCAAAGCAATAACAATTTAGTATGTGGTTTTGGGAACTCAAGTTATATCTTACTCGAGTTATCTATCCCGATTTAACATTGATTTATACCTTTCTTTTCTCGGTTTTTGGTTTGACGCAACCAATCTCAGTCTGGCTTTGCTCGTTCCTCTATCGGTTTTTGTAATGCCCGAGATTTAATCACTGTAATCAGACGTTGATTATTTGACAGAATTAAGATTTCAGGAACCAGAGTAGGAACTTAAGTGGAGAAGCCGGGCGTCGGTGCATTATAAGTTAAGATGTTGGACAGAACATCTGGCGCCCGAGCGGTAGAAAAGAACCGCCCGAGCGCCAGTGCACCATAAGTTTATCACTCGGACAGAACGTCTGGCTCCCGAGCGGTAGAATATTACCACCCGAGCGCCAGTGGATAACAATGGAAGGCTCGGATAGAAAGTGCCACGCCCGAGCGGTAAATTTCAACCGCTCGAGCGCCGACCGAAATATAAGAAAATGTGACACGTTTCATTTACATGCAAGGATAGATATATAAACGTAATTCATTCAGAATTATCAGAAAAGGAAACGGTGAGAAATCTTCGGAAGAAATCCTTACGCCTTTTGTCGTATAGATTTGTGATTTGCGAAAGATCCGTCCGTCAGATTTTGAATCCGACTTCAGTACTGTGTTCCTATTGACGTAGGCTACAACTGGACGTAAGTGTTGCTACGTTCTGATATGTTTTGAAATTATGATATTGTCAGAATCTGATATGATTCCTATATGATGTTCTTGACATGTTAGACATCGTATAATCAAAACTGGATTGAGGAACAGATACCATATGAAATTGTTATGAATTTTGGAGTCGATTTGATATCAGAATTGAATTGTTATCGAGTATGAGGTGTTGGGATAGAGATTTGATTGATATGGTATTGCTGGGTATATTGAGATTTTGACGTTGTGCTGTTGCAACAGAATTTGATTGAATTCTGATTATATCCAGTATTGATTGAGTGGTGTATTGATACTGTACCCTCGATATTGTTATTGCCAGATTGATATTGACAGGCTTTGAATCAGAGACTTCGACATAGTCAGAGTAACAGAGTGAAAGGTATAAATTAATGTTGAGTTGGGATTGCACAACTCGAGTGAGGTTTGACTCGAGTTTCCCTAAATCATATACTTTATTTTATTGCATTGATATTTGCAATTGATGAGATTGATGTTTGTAGTCTATTGATTCATAGACAATGTATGTACTAGTCACCGGCTGATTCGTCTGGTCATCGGCTGATTTGCCTAATCACCGGCTGATTCGTCTGGTCAGTGGCTGATTCGCCTAGTCCTTGGCTTATTCGTCAATTCTGCGGCCGATTCGCCCAAACACTGGATATACGAATTATATCGATGTCGTTTAGGGTTGATTCATTCCTATCGACTGAGATTCGATATATTTGTCAATATCCAGATCCGGGATCCCTAGATTAGGAATGAGTCGAGTCTGAGATGACTAGTTAATTTACAATTTTATATCATTCATGTTTGTTGATTTGCTACATGTTAATGATAGCGGTTATATGCTTTTATATATGTTTTTATATGATTACATGTTTACATTATTTATACTGGGATGTATTTCTCACCGGAGTTTCCGGCTGTAGTCTTGTCTGTATGTGTGCATGACAACAGGTAGGGCTGGATCAGGGTCAAGAAGAGGATGAGAGAAGACAGTTAGCGTGGAGATCCGGACTTAGGACTATATCTATTACATCACCTGAGATGTAGTGAAGAGACGGTAGTTATTATGATTTACTGTTGTACAGGACTTGTACTTAGATCTGGATAGTGATCTTGTAAATAAGATAAGACTTATTTCATATGCTGCGTACTCTCGTCATAAAAAAAAAATTTAGACCCTGTTTATTATAATTGATTAATTATTCCCAGAAAGTAATTAAGAATTGAATTAAGTTCGGTTCCCCACAACAGGTGGTATCAGAGCAGTAGGTACGAGAACTGTAAGTTCTTGAGATTGAGATAGCAGCTAGTGAGCGGGGTAGAATGTGTTTTCTTTCCTTGCTTGTGATTGCTAGCATGATTTACTGCTTTATATAATACATGTTATTGATTATCTGATTTGATTTAGAGCATGTGTTATTGAGAATGAATCTGAACCGATTCTCGATCAGCAGTAAGATGATCGGAGGGGGAACTGAATTGAAACAGGTTTGTTGGATTGGGTTACTAATCCTTTTGATATTCAGATATGCCTCCTCGAAGAATACCAGAACAAGGTAGCACTTCGAATCCTCCAACGGATGTGACAGCGACTCCGATGGAAACGTTATTGAAAAGGTTTCAGTCTTTCAAACCACCAACTCTGAAGGGTACTGAGACATCAGTTGAATGTGAGAGTTGGCTAGATGACATCGAGATGCTGTTTGACTCACTGGAGTACAGCGATGAGCGCCGAGTTAAACTGATTGGGCACCAGTTGCATGATGTTGCAAAGAACTGGTGGATTACGATAAAGAAGGCCTTGGAGCATCGAGGTACGACTATCACTTGGAATGTATTTAAAACTGAGTTTTATCAAAGATTTTTCCCAGTGTCGTACAGGAAAGACAAGGGAGTGGAGTTTGCCAATTTGAGACAGGGTCAGTTGAATATTGAAGAATATGTGACCAAGTTCTCTACCTTGTTGAAATTTGCTCCACACGTGGCTGACAATGAAGAAGCCGTTGCTGATCAGTTCATCAATGGCTTGAATCCCGAGATTTTTACACTGGTGAACACAGGGCGACCGAATAACTTGCTGATGCTATGAATAGAGGAAAGGGAGCTGAAGCTGGCCTGATAAGGCAGAGAGGAGCCGTATATGTTCCTCCAGCACCAGGACCACATCAACAACCTCCCAGATTTGAGAGTGGTAGCAGCAGTGGTGGAAAGGAAGAATTTTTGAAAGCCAGAGGGAAACAGTTCAAGAAGTCTGGCGGTAGTTCTTCTAGCTCAAGTGGTTCCAGACAGAGCCCGAGTTATACCGGAGTGTACTGCGGAACATGTGGAGGGAGACATTCCACTGAGCAATGCCAAGGAGTACTTGGTAGTTGCCACTTCTGTAAACAACAGGGACATTTTGCCAGAGTATGTCCACAGAGAGGTTCCCAAAGATCCCAGGGAGCCGAATCATCCGGATCAGCGGCACAGTCGAGTAGACGATCAGCTGCTGTTCACTCATTTCAGCCAGTACCATCTCAGTCACAGCAGAGGCCTGGAGGGAGCCAGACAGTTGGCCAACCTCCTCAGCAGGCCAGAGTATTTGCTTTGGCAGAGGAACAGGCTCAGGAAGCACCAGATGATGTGGTTGCAGGTAACTGTTCTTTATTTGGTTATCCTGCTGACGTACTGCTTGATGCTTCACATACATTTATTTCTGAACGATTTGCATTGAGTCATACATTGCCTGTCGAGTCTTTGTCTGCTGTAGTGTCTGTCTCTTCTTCTATTGGGGAAAGGTTTGATATCCGTGACTTCGGTTAAATATAGTATGCTACAGTATGAAGGGCATGAGATTGAGTTAGATTGTATTGTGCTTGGGTTGTCTGATTTTGACTGTATTATCGGTATTGATATGTTGACCAAGTACAGAGCTACTGTTGATTGTTTCCACAAGATTGTGAGAGTCGGACCTGACATGGCTGACGAGTGGAAATTTTACGGTAAGGGTTCTAGATCTAGATTTCCTTTGATATATGTTATGTCTATGACTCGATTGTTACAGGAAGGAGCAGAGGGGTTCCTTGTCTATTCAGTTGATTTACTGAAATCGAGTCCTTCATTGGCGGAACTGCCAGTGGTGTGTGAATTTGATGATGTCTTCCCAGACGAGATTCCGAGATTGCCTCCGATTCGAGAGATAGATTTTCAACATTGAATTGGTACCAGGTACAGTTCTGATTTCTAGAGCTCCGTACCGAATGGCACCAATAAAACTGAAAGAGTTGAAAGACCAGTTGGAAGATTTACTGGCCAAGGGGTACATGAGACCGAGTGTTTCTCCTTGGGGTGCGCCAATGATTGTTTGTGAGGAAGAAAGACGGTTCAATGAGACTTTGCATTGACTACCGGCAACTGAACAAGGCAACTGTAAAGAACAAATATTTCTTGCCTCATATAGATTATTTGTTTGATCAGTTGCAGGGTTCCTCTGTTTATTCCAAGATCGATCTAAGATCTGGACATCATCAGCTGAGAGTCAGAGATTCTGATATCTCAAAGACAGAATTCAGAACCAGGTATGGACATTATGAGTTTATTGTCATGCCGTCTGAGTTAACAAATGCTCTAGCTGTGTTTATGGGTCTGATGAACCGTGTGTTCCATAAATATCTCGATGATTTTGTGATGATATTCATCGATGATATTTTGATTTATTCAAAGAATACGATGGATCATGCCGAGCATTTGAGAACTGTGTTGCGACTGCAAACGGTCGAAATGTAAGTTCTGGTTGAGACAGGTGGTATTTTTGGATCCTATTATATCCGGAGATAGTATATCAGTGGATCCTAGCAAGGTTGAGGCCGTGATTTCTTTGCCGAGACCGACATCTGTGCCAGAGATTCGCAGTTTTATGGGTTTGGCCGAATATTCTCGCCGATCTATTAAAGATTTCTCGAGTATTGCCAAACCGATTACACAGTTGGCTCAAAAGAATGCTTCGGTTGTGTGGTCAGAAGACTGTGAGTTCAGTTGTCTTGAGTTGAAGAAGAGATTGACCAGTACTCCAATACTGACTATCCCATCAGGTACTGGTGCTTTTGTTGTATATGGTGATACATCTCACCGAGGATTGTTGTTTGTCTGGATTGGTATTTGAGACAGTTAGTAGACCATTGAGAGTATATATGGTTCAAGCCAAACCAGAGCTGCTTTTGAGGATTAAAGAAGCTCAGCACGGTGATCAAAATGTACAGAAATCGGTAACGATGGTCAGAGTAGGACATCGATCCGAGTATCAGGTTCATGACAATGTTCTGTATGTGAATAATCGTCGGGTTGTGCCGAGTGTTTCGGATTTGAAACGACAGATATTGTCAGAAGCGCACAGCAGTTGATTCAGTATTCATCCTGGTGGCAGAAATATGTTTAATGATTTGAGAAAACAGTTTTGGTGGAAACAAATGAAAGCTGATATTGCTGAATTTGTAGCCAAATGTATGAATTGCCAATAGGTGAAGGCTGAGAGAAGAAAACCCGGAGGATTATTACAGAGCTTGTCCATTCCTGAATGGAAATGGGATCACATTTCCATGGACTTCGTGACGAAGCTACAGAGATCCTCCCGAGATTATGATGCGATTTGGGTCGTGATTGACAGATTGACCGAATCCGCATGTTTTATTCCGTACCAGATGACGTACCGACATGACCAAATGGCTGAGATTTATGTCAGAAAGGTGGTCATATTGCACGGAGTGCCAAAGTCGATAGTATCAGACCGTGATCCTCGGTTCACATCGTACTTTTGGCAGAGTTTACAGCAGGCTCTTGGTACGAAGTTGCATCTGAGTACCACATATTATCCACAGACTGACGGACAGTCAGAGCGGACTATTCAGACACTGGAGGATATGCTGAGAGCTGTCGTGCTTGACTTTAGCACTAGTTGGCAAGATTCATTGCTACTTTGTGAGTTTTCGTACAACAACAGCTATCAGACGAGTATTGAGATGGCACCGTTTGAAGCCTTGTATGGAAAGAAGTGCAGATCCCCTCTGTATTGGGATGATATCTCTGAGGTACCTGAGATTGGACCTGATATGATCAGAGATATGACCGAAAAAGTAAAGCTGATTCAGAAGAAAATGAAGGCAGCTCAAGATAGACAGGCCAAATATGCCAATGTTCGACGTAGACCATTGGTATGTGAGGCAGGATACCGAGTATTTTTGAAGATTTCACCTTTCAGGGGCATTGTCAGATTTGGCAAGAAAGGGAAGCTGTCTCCACGATATATATTGGACCGTATGAGATTCTCGAGAAGATAGGAGATTGTGCCTATCGACTTGTTTTACCGCCTTCATTATCTGGGATACATGATGTCTTCCTGATGCTTCACATGTTATTCAGCCAGGCGAGGCTGAACTGGAGAAGACATTGAGTTATGTCGAGAAACCGATCCAGATTCTTGATCGGAAGGAAAAACAGCTTCGAACAAAAACCTATTCTGCTTGTGGAAGTTCAGTGGAATCGTCATGGCATTGAAGAAGCTACCTAGGAGACTGAGTCTGATATGAGACAGAGATTCCCAGAGTTATTTCGTTGATATGGGTTCCTGTTTAGCTTCTGTTATACCTTCTTATTGATATGATCTGATCGCCTATGATTTCGGGGACGAAATCATATCTTAGGGGGGAGAAATGTAATGCCCGAGATTTAATCACTGTAATCAGACGTTGATTAATTGAAAGAATTAAGATTTCAGGAACCAGAGTAGGAACTTAAGTGGAGAAGCCGGGCGTCGGTGCATTATAAGTTAAGATGTTGGACAGAACATCTGGCGCCCGAGCGCCAGTGCACCATAAATTTATCACTCGGACAGAACGTCTGGCGCCCGAGCGGTAGAATATTACCGCCCGAGCGCCAGTGGATAACAATGGAAGGCTCGGACAGAAAGTGCCTCGCCCGAGCGGTAAATTTCAACCGCTCGAGCGCCGACCGAAATATAAGAAAATGTGACACGTTTCATTTACATGCAAGGATAGATATATAAACGTAATTCATTCAGAATTATCAGAAATGGAAACGGGGAGAAATCTTCGGAAGAAATCCTTACGCCTTTTGTCGTATAGATTTGTGATTTGCGAAAGATCCGTCCGTCAGATTTTGAATCCGACTTCAGTACTGTGTTCCTATCGACGTAGGCTACAACTGGACGTAAGTGTTGCTACGTTCTGATATGTTTTGAACTTATGATATGGTCAGAATCTGATATGATTCCTATATGATGTTCTTGACATGTTAGACATCGTATAATCAAAACTGGATTGAGGAACATATACCATATGAAATTGTTATGAATTTTGGAGTCGATTTGATATCAGAAGTGAATTGTTATCGAGTATGAGGTGTTGGGATAGAGATCTGATTGATATGGTATTGCTGGGTATATTGAGATTTTGACGTTGTGCTGTTGCAACAAAATTTGATTGAATTCTGATTATATCCGGTATTGATTGAGTGGTGTATTGATACTGTACCCTCGATATTGTTATTGCCAGATTGATATTGACAAGTTTTGAATCAGAGACTTCGACATAGTCAGAGTAACAGAGTGAAAGGTATAAATTAATGTTGAGTTGGGATTGCACAACTCGAGTGAGGTTTGACTCGAGTTTCCCTAAATCACATACTTTATTTTATTGCATTGATATTTGCAATTGATGAGATTGATGTTTGTAGTCTATTGATTCATAGACAATGTATGTACTAGTCACCGGCTGATTCGTCTGGTCATCGGCTGATTTGCCTAATCACCGGCTGATTCGTCTGGTCAGTGGCTGATTCGCCTAGTCCTTGGCTGATTCGTCAATTCTGCGGCCGATTCGCCCAGACACTGGATATACGAATTATATCGATGTCGTTTAGGGTTGATTCATTCCTATCGACTGAGATTCGATATATTTGTCAATATCCAGAACCGGGATCCCTAGATTAGGAATGAGTCGAGTCTGAGATGACGCGTCGATTGCGTCGAGTCTGAGATGACTAGTTGATTTACAGTTTTATATCATTCATGTTTGTTGATTTGCTACATGTTAATGATAGCGGTTATATGCTTTTATATATGTTTTTATATGATTGCATGTTTACATTGTTTATACTGGGATGTATTTCTCACCGGAGTTTCCGGCTGTTGTCTTGTCTGTATATGTGCATGACAACAGGTAGGGCTGGATCAGGGTCAAGAAGAGGATGAGAGAAGACAGTTAGCGTGGAGATCCGGACTTAGGAGTATATCTATTACATCACCTGAGATGTAGTGAAGAGACGGTAGTTATTATGATTTACTGTTGTACAGGACTTGTACTTAGATCTGGATAGTGATCTTGTAAATAAGATAAGACTTATTTCATATGCTGCGTACTCTCGTAATAAAAAAAAATTTAGACCCTGTTTATTATAATTGATTAATTATTCCCAGAAAGTATTAAGAATTGAATTAAGTTCGGGTCCCCACAGTTTTGAAGTTGATTCTTGAGTTCGAAGCCTTCAATACTAACTCTGGAATGACATTTTCGAGAGGCACAACATCAATATACAACTCAAATCAAGACATGGCATTATCAATCTAAATCTAATTACATTTCGACAGCATAACGGCACAATTTCGAGATACCCGGCAACTCAAACAACAATAGATGAATATCACGACTCATAACCATAAATAAATAACAACCACAACTCCAAAATCTGCACCACCTCATTCAAACATAGGCTGGAAAATAATAAAAATTGCATACATTGTCCGTTCTTCGATCCGATTTCGATTATATGCTTACCATACTCTCAAAAACATATAACACCAATCAATTCATGATTTTTCCCACACCAAATTTTCGAACCATGCTGGAAAGAAATAAAACTTGCATCCTTTCGAATCTTTTGATGAGAGAAGCACGGAACTAAGCTCGGATCGAAAATCGGATGGCCGGATCTTGCACAATCAAATATCTAAGAGATGAAGAAGCTTGAGGATTTCTAAGCATGGAGGTCTCGGTTCTTGGCTGCACATTCTGAATGGAATAGAGATTGATTACATGTTAATATGCATGGCAAGACATGTGTCATTTTTTTTCATGCAATACTTCTCGCGCATATGCGCGTCCAATACTCGCGCATGTGCGCGAGACTCTCTGTCTCGGCTCTTGGAAATTCACCTGCTCGTGCATATGCGGGCCTCGTCTCGCGCATGTGCGTGACATCTTCTGGGCCAACTTTCACCTGCTCGCGCATATGCGCGCCTCATCTCACGCATATGCACGAGGTCTTCTGCCTCCACACGTATGTCATGCCTTCCCATGTCTTCCTCGGAGCTTGTTCTTCCATGGTCACGTCAATTTGTCAATTATATAATGTCGGATTACAATAATATAATCTCGGGCCTTACAGTGGCTTGCATTTTGGGGCCAAGGTTTGGGTTTAAGGGGCTAGGCTTTGCATGGCTTGGCATGGTGTTAGAGTAGATGCCCTGCAAGCCAACTGTTGGCTAGGGATTTTATTGACTCACTTGTAATAAACAATCTTTATTTTAATATAATTCATTATTTCATGGTTTGTTATTTCTTTATCTGTATACCCATGTTATCAAACATAGATAAAGATCTTGATTATACTTTAATACAAATGAATCGTAATTCGATGTTGAAACTCGTTTGTAAACACTGTATGATCTAAATTCATTCCTAGTCGATTCAGCCGCCTAAAACATGCATAAAGGTCGCTTGAGCTTGAGACTTGCATATGTGATGTTGTGTACTGCGTTTCTTGGTAAGGGCATAGAGATGTCCAAACATGCAGATGGGTAGTCATATGATGATTATACCGAACAACCCTCCCTCGGAGTTTCCAAGTGGTTATCATTCATCGAGAGGATAAGTCCGTGGTTATGATTGTACACCATTAGTCCTTACGACCCAGGACAACACTAAGGCTCTATATGCTAGGGTTGTGCTTTGACTCGTTTACCGGCTCCATGAGAGTCATCAGGTGGCGAGGTTGGGTATAGTTGCGACAAATATAGGAGCCAGTACATTGTAGTCGGAGATTCATCGCTCACGTGCGGGTGTGGATATCCTATGTGATCTGATAAAATAATAGTGCGTGGAATCTTTGGCCAGAGTATGAGATGTACGTTAGATAAAGAGTTCTCCAAACGTACATGCGATGCCACTATTTATAGTTATCACATAGTTATCGAATTATTATGCAATCCTCGATGAACCAATGGTTGTAGATTCGATCGAGATATATGAGATGAAGGGACTGTACTATACGTTAATCATAATCGACTGGTTCTTATAGGCACTATCAGTGATACCTAGGGGATCATGGGGCGATGCTACTAGACGCTCTTACCATGATCGGATGTGTGCAATCAGAAAGGAGTTCTGACATTCTTGATCAAGGTGTTGATGAAAAGAATGGGGCTAACTAGGGTAAGCCTGAATAAGAATAAATGTTATTCTGAATCACAAAGAGTTGTGAACCCACGGATAGCTGTATCCCTGAATCATTGAGGGTCACACAAGCACTTGATCGTTTGTTCCTGTTGAGAGAGAATAAATTCAAGTAGTTGAATTTATATATTATAGTAAATTCAAGGAGTTGAATTTATGATAATTAAATTTTGGAGGTGATAAAATTCAAGGAGTTGAATTTACAATTTATATAATAAATTCAAATTTTGAATTTATAATTGATTTAATTTATTAAGCTCTAAAGTTGAGTTCATTAAATTAAAATTGGTGAAAAGTATGTTTAATGGGCTTGTAGGAGTACAAGTCCTTAAAGTTCTTAATGTACTTTGATTAATTAAATAAACTAGTTGGACTAGTGCAATTAATTAATCAAGCTCATTCATATTAATTATAAGGCCCATGTATTATTTTATGTGGATTAAGGTCATGGCTTAATTATAAATAGGATAATCAAACCATAACCCTAGTCATACACAAGCTGAAATTTTCGAAAATTTAGCCTCCTTCTTCCATAATATTTCGGTCATCTCAATTAAATGAGGTTGAGCCGCCTCTCGTTTTTAATCTCTAACGTAAAACTACTTCCAATTTTCTAGGGCAAATTGGAAGAGGAATAAAACATCTAGTCGTGGACCTGATTAGAAGAAACGAGTCCTTGAAGAAAGTTCGTAGGGATTCATCAAGAGCTAGATCCGTAAATTACGGATTAGTTGGAGCCAAGTGATTTTAATCACCAAAGGTAAAACTTTTAAACATCCTATGTATGTTTAATTAAAAATCATACGAGTGTTCAAATATATTTTGATTGTCAAAATAAAATAAAAAATTTTAAAACTTCCGCTGCGTTTGGGCACGAGAAAACCGAGATCCGACATTGGTATCAGAGCTAGTTTTTTCTAAATCGTATGGTTTTGATATTGAATAATTTATTTCTAACCACATAAGAAAATTTTTCAAAAAATTGTAGCACCATTAAAATTATTTTTTTTCAGAAAACAAAAAAAAATTTGGATCTGCCCGGAACTGTTCCGGGCAGACCGCGCGGGCGCAATGCGGAGCTTCCGCACGCAGCGCACAGGAGAACCATCACTGCCCGAAACATTCGGGCAGCGGACGGGCAGTGCGGGCGGCTACCCCGGAGTGTCTCGGGAAGCGTGCTGGCTGATGGGCTTGAATTGTTTGGGCCTATGGTGCAATTTTCTGATTTTTCAAATTTTTAGGTAAAATTGATATTTTTGAAAATTGGTTCAATTTTTCTTTTTGAAAATTAATTTTTTAAAAATTAATAATTTTCTTGTAAAATAAATAATTAGAATATGATTTTAATTATTTATGGTAAAAATGAGTTTTACAAGAAATCAATTATTATTGATTTAATTAGAAATTAAATAAAGGTGTTTATTTAATTTATTGAATTCTTTAATAATTGTGGTGGTTAATAATAAAATTATTAGATATACGATTTCTCAATTAATTAAATTTGTTTAATTAAATTGATGTTAATATTTGATATTAAATGGATGATCGAGACCCTTACCAATGTGTTAGGTGTATGTTAGGGTATTTTACTGTTTTTTATTCATTTTGTTAATATTTGATATTATTAAAGTTGGCTTAGTTTATGGCCCGTTCCCACCCCCATGAGATGTATCCCTTATGTGCCATGACTATTTAAATGTAATTATTAGAAATAGTGGGAGATCAAGACTGGAAGATGGTGGGCCCGATGAACAAGATGAAGACATGTAAAATATTGGAAGCTCTTATAATAGTTGCATTTGCATCCCTGCATTCACCTAAGTTTTGGACCTGGATCCATGTATGGTTCACATGGATCTAATAGTATTGGCGATCAATCATCATTATTTATTGATGAATGTCATATTATGATATATGTGATATATAGTAGTATGTATGTGTGTATATTATTAAATAATATAATTGCATGAATCCGGCAAACATACAAACTCGTGGCACGCGATTTTTAAATTAAAATGATGCGACAATTTTAAAATTAAAATCCTTCATGTTGAATAAGATTCAGAATTTATATCAAACCGAAAAAGTAAAAATTAAAAGAGTTTAATTTTTCCTTGCCTTCCATCAACCGTGGTTGCATGTTGGTCGCTACCCGCGGACATTTTCTGGCTCATATTATTGGGGAGGCCTAAACGCCGGAAAGTTGTGACTTCCACCGGACATATGATGTGAATTGAGTGGAACTCCCATGACTTCGGCTCATATTATTGGGAGAACTCAGGCGACCGTCCACTACAATTCAATATTGATGGGTTGGTTTGACACGTGAAAATAAACGGCATCATATTATTGGGTCCTTATTAAACGTGAGGCAAAACACGCGGAGGTTGCATAGGGATGCAATTGGATTCTACCTTTTAGATATTATAATTAGCTGATATTATTCGGGATTATAATTGTCTAATTGGACTCTACGTGCCCACTAAGGAAATACGATTTCCCTTTTTCATCAGAGGGTGGTGGAAATATCAAAAATAGTAGGAGGGAAATTTATAAAATGAAATCCATATTTTATATCTTAGAATTATTTTAAAATTATCAGTAACCATTATCTGTTTTCATTTTCAATATATTTACGATGTCTACTCGTAACTCGCTTTCAATCATTCTCAATAAAAAAAAAAATTGACTGCCCTAACTATCATGACTGGTTTCGAAATTTATAGATTGTTCTGAACTCCGAGAGGATTGCGTATGTGCTTGATAAGAAGCCACCAAAGGAGGCATCTCCTGATATCAGTATGACTGAGTTAGCTAAGCTTGAGAAATGGTGGGACCATGATCTTCAAGCTAAGAGCTACATGTTGGCTTCTATGTCGAATGAACTTCAGAAAAGGTTCGAGGAGGCGGTGATGCTGCTGACATTCATCTCCATCTGAAAGAATTGTATGTTGTACAAACTCGTTCAGAGAGACATGCTACTGTTAAAGAACTCATGTCTACATGGTTGCGAGAGGGGACTTCGGTCCATGAGCATGGTGTTAGGATGATTGGGCTCATCGAGAAGTTGGTGGGACTCGACTTGGTTATGCCTAGTGAGCTCTCGATTGATATTCTATTGCTGTCTTTGCTTGCCTCGTTCGATGGATTTGTGGTTAATTTTAGTATGAACAAGCTTGAGGCCAGCCTTGAAGATTTGGTCAATATGCTCACTAATTATGAGGTCACAATTAAAAAAAAAAAGCATGTTCTTCTGGTGGGTTCTTCGTACGGTACGAAAAAAGGAGCCCCAAATAAAGGCAGAAGGGTTCTGCCACTCCAAATAAGAACAAGCCCAACAAAAAGCCATACAAAAAACCAAATCCGGGGCCCACAAAGCCTGACAAGTCAGAACAAGTCTGTTTCCACTGCAACAATCCTAGACATTAGAGGTGTAATTGCGAGGAGTATCTAGCCCAGAAGCGTTCTAGCCATGGTATGTTTTATATTGAAGTTAATGTTTCTACTAATTCCTCTTCTTGGGTATTGGATACCGGATGTGGTTCTCATCTATGCAATGATGTGCAGGTGATGGGAAGAAGCAAGAGGCTTAGAGATGGTGAGACCTTTCTAAGACTGGGAAATGGAGCAAGAGTTGCTGCCACTGCCATTGAAGACGTTACTTTAATTTTGGACAATAATTTTAAGTTTTTTTGGAGAGATGTTTTATTTTTTCCTGAATTGGTTAAAAACATTATTTCTATTTCTATGCTTGATAGGGTTGTTTATTCTTGTGTTTTTTGCTAAAGGTGTTTGCAATTTATACAAGAATGAATGTTTGATTGGAACTGGAGAATTAACAAACGATCTCTATAACTTAAAATTAAAAGATATTCCGTTGAACAATATCTAAACGCGTACGAAAACAACAACAAACAAAATAAAAATAGAAGATCCAAATCCCGCACAAATATGGCACGCTAGACTAGGTCATATTTCCCAAAGAAGGATGCAAAGCTAGTGGGAGAAGGCATGTTTGACCTGTCAGACATAAATTCTCTACCAACTTGTGAGTCCTGTCTAAATGGAAAAATGATTAAAACTCCATTCAATGGAAATGTGGAACGTGCACATGGTCTACTGGATTTGATCCACACGGACGTTTGTGGCCCGCTAAGTGTTAGCACAAAATTTGGGCATTACTACTTCATTACCTTTACTGATTACCAGTCGAGGTATGGGTACGTTTATTTGATGAAACACAAATTTGAAGCATTTGAAAAGTTCAAAGAATTCAGATCTGATGTAGAAAATTAGCTAGAAAGAAGTATTAAAGCACTTCGATCTGATCGAGGTGGAGAATACTTGAGTGCTGAATTTTTGGGTTATCTAAAAGATAATGAGATTGTCTCACAGTGGACTCCACCAGCAACACCACAATTGAATGGTGTTTCTGAACGTCGAAATCGAACCCTGATGGACATGGTTCGATCCATGATGGGATTCACTGAATTGCCTACATCGTTTTGGGGCTTTGCGCTTGAAACTGCGGCAATGTTGTTGAATAATGTACATACCAAAGCAGTGGATAAAAAACCATATGAGATATGGATGGGAAAAGCTCCCAAATATTCTTACATGAGAATATGGGGATGTCCTGCTTACGTGAAGCAGACAATGGGAGAAAAATTGGATAGTAGATCCACTTTGTGGTACTTTGTAGGATATCCAAAGAAGTCTGTTGGATATTATTTCTATCATCCCAATGAAGCAAAAGTGTTTGTTTCAAGAAATGCCACCTTTTTGGAAAAGGAATTTCTATTAGATAGAAAATGCAAGATGATAGAACTTGAGGAAATTCAAGATACTCCCTCAACTATAGAAGTTGAACCCATTTCCCAAGAACCAGTAGTTGAAGTACAAGCTCCTAGAAGGTATGATAGGGTTATTAGACCACCTGCAAGATATACGCTTCTTCATGAACAAAGTCGTGATGAGCATTGTGTTAGATGTGATCCAATGAATTTCAAAAAAGCAATATCTGATACTGATTCAACCAAATGGCATGAAGCAATGCAGTCTAAAATGGACTCTATGTATTCAAACCAAGTCTGGACATTAGTGGATCCACCTGAGGGAATCGTTCCCATAGGATGCAAATGGATCTACAAAAGAAAGCTTGGGGCGGATGGGAAGGTAGTGACCTTCAAAGTAAGACTGGTTGCTAAAGGTTATACTCAAAGGCAAGAAATTGACTATGAGGAAACTTTTTCACCAGTAGCTATGTTTAAGTCTATTAGAATACTACTAGCCATAGCAGCATGGTATGACTATGAAATATGACAAATGGATGTAAAGACTGCATTCCTCAATGGAGATATCAAAGAAGAGATTTATATATCTCAACCTTAGGGATACACATCAGTAGGAAGTGAGCATAAGGTATGCAAACTTCATAGAACTATATATGGTCTCAAGCAGGCGTCAAGGAGTTGGAACTTCAGATTTGATAGCACTATCAAAGAGTTTGGTTTTGCTAAGAACTGAGGAACCATGTGTGTACAAGAAAGTTAGTGGGAGTGCAGTGATATTCCTTATACTTTATGTTTATGACATCCTACTCATTGGGAATGATGTAGGATTATTGCAACCAACTAAAGTATGGTTAGCAAGTAAATTCTCCATGAAAGACATGGGTGAAGCATCATATGTATTGGGAATACAAATCTATAGAGATAGATAAAAAAGGATGTTGGGGCTTACCCAAGCCACTTATATCGATACCAATATAAATCGATTCTCTATGGAAGAGTCCAAGAGAGGATACTTACCAATGTGTCATGGTATTACTCTATCTAAAGCTATGTGTCCCAAAACTGATGAAGAGATAGAGATGATGACACGTATTCTATATGCGTCAGCCATTGGTAGTATCATGTATGGTATGATATCGACACGTCATTATGTTGCTTACGCCCTGAGTGTTACAAGCAGATATCAGGCGAACTCTGGTCCAATGCATTGGAAGGCTATGAAAGATATTCTTAAGTACTTGAGAATGACTAAGAATTTGTTCATGGTCTATGGGGGTGGAGAATTGAAATTGGAAGGCTACAGTGATTCTAGCTTCCAATGTGACGTAGATGATTCGAAATCGACATCTGGTTTTGTATTCATGCTTAATGGTGCGGCTGTCTCTTGGAAAAGTTCCAAGCAAGACACCGTTGTGGATTCCACCACTGAAGCTGAATACATCGCTGCATCTGCTGCAGCCAAAGAGGCAGTTTGGATGAGGAATTTTGTCTAAGAGTTGGGCGTTATTCCAAATGGAGTTGATCCAGTCCCGGTGTACTGCGACAACACTGGTGTCGTTGCACAAGCAAAGGAACCAAGGTCTCATCAGCGATCCAAACAAGTACTGAGTAAGTTCCTCATCATCCGGGATATTGTGGGAAGAGGAGATATATCAGTCGAAAGAGTCCCCTCTGCAGATAACGTTGCTGATCCACTTACAAAGCCCTTGACAGGACCATTGTTTGAAAAGCATCGCGAAGTAATGGGATTAAAGTTTATGGGTAGTTGGCTATAGGACAAGTTGGAGATTGTTAGAGTAAATGCCCTGCAAGCCAACTGTTGCCTAAAGATTTTATTGACTAAGTTGTAATAAACAATCTTTATTTTAATATAATTCATTATTTCATGGTTTGTTATTTCTTTATCTGTATACTCATGTTATCAAACATAGATAAAGACCTTGATTATACTTTAATACAAATGAATCGTAATTCGATGTTGAAACTCGTTTGTAAACACTGTATGATCTAAATTCGTTCCTAGTCAATTCAGCCGCCTAAAACATGGATAAAGGTCGCTTGAGCTTGAGACTAGCATCTGTGATGTTGTGTACCGCGTTTCTTGGTAAGGGCATAGAGATGTCCAAACATGCAGATGGGTAGTAATATGATGATTATACCGAACAACCTTCTCTCGGACTTTCCAAGTGGTTATCATTCATCGAGAAGATAAGTCCGTGGTTATGATTGTACACCATTAGTCCTTACGACCCGGGACAACAGTAAGGCTCTATATGCTAGGGCTGTGCTTTGACTCGTTTACCGGCTCCAGGAGAGTCATCAGGTGGCAAGGTTGGGTACAGTTGCGACACATATAGGAGCCAGTGCATTGTAGTCGGGGATTCACCGCTCACCTGCGGGTTTGGATATCCTATGTGATTTGATAAAATAATAATGCGTGGAATCTCTGGCCAGAGTATGAGATGTACGTTAGAGAAGGAGTTCTCCAACTGTACATGTGATGCCACTATTTATATTTATCACATAGTTATCGAATTATTATGCAATCCTCGATGAACCAATGGTTGCAGATTCGATCGGGATATATGAGATGAAGGGACTGTACTGTACGTTAATCATAATCGACTGTTTCTTGTAGGCACTATCAGTGACACCTAGGGGATCATGGGGCGATGCTACTAGACGCCCTTACCATGATCCGATGGGTGCAATCAGAAATGAGTTCTGACATTCTTGATCAAGGTGTTGATGAAAAAAATGGGGCTAACTAGGGTAAGCTCGAATAAGAATAAATGTTATTCTGAATCACAGAGAGTTGTGAACTCACGGCTAGCTGTATCCCTGAACCATTGAGGGTCACACAAGCATTGGATCGTTTGTTCCCGTTGAGAGAGAATAAATTCAAGTAGTTGAATTTATATATTATAGTAAATTCAAGTAGTTGAATTTATGATAATTAAATTTGGAGGTATAAAATTCAAGGAGTTGAATTTACAATTTATATAATAAATTCAAATGTTGAATTTAAAATTGATTTAATTTATTAAGCTAAAAAGTTGAGTTCATTAAATTAAAATTGGTGGGAAGTATGTTTAATGGGCTTGTAGGAGTACAAGTCCTTAAAGTTCTTAATGGACTTTGATCAATTAAAAGAGGTTGAGCCGCCTCTCGTTTTTAATCTCCAACATAAAACTTCTTCCAATTTTCTAGTGCAAATTGGAAGATGAATAAATCATCTAGTCATAGACCTGATTAGAAGAAAGGAGTCCTTGAAAAAATTTCGTAGGGATTCATCAAGAGCTAAATCCGTCAATACCGGATTAGTTGGAGCCAATTGATTTAATCACCAAATTTAAAAGTTTTAAACATCCTATGTATGTTTAATTAAAAATCATACGAGTGTCCAAATATATTTTGATTGTCAAAATAAAATAAAAAATTTTAAAACTTCCGCTTCGTTTGGGCACGCGAAAACCGAGATCTGACACTTGGGAAATGGCTGGGTCATGGTAAGAGTCAGGGAAGAGTCCTAGCGACGCAAGGACTCGAGACCAGGGGTTGGGGAGGAGTCCTAGCAAGCTAAGACTCCACCTGAGAAGCATAGGAGTGCGGGCTGATGTATGCTGTTGCGCAGATGGTTAAGGGGCTCGGCCAGAGGTCTTTGGTTGGGCTAGTTCAAGGGGTTAAGGTCTTAGGAGGGTGCTCGAGGGGATGGTTCAAGGGTTGGCTCGGTGGTTGGGGGCCCTAGCAGCAAAAACGTGGGAAACATGAGTTGATGCAGCAAGGTGATGCGCAGGTCTGCAACTCGCGTTGGGGGGCTGTTGCGTGGCTTGTGGTGCAGGTTAAGGGCTTGGTTCTGGTCTAGGCTAGGTAGGCGAGGGTCCAGTGTTGTCCAAGAGGGTGTGCGATCGTTGGTTAAGGGAATTAGAGAGTCCTAGTCTAGGTAGGACTCCAACAAACCTTAGAATAGGGGCCGAAGGTGTATGGCTCACGGGCAGGAGCATTTAAGTGGTTCTAAGGGGCTAGTTAATGGACTGGGCTTGATCAGTAGGGTTCTTAGATGGGTTGGCTTGGGTTTGGCTCAAGGTGGCTTGGGCGTGGCTCGGGTATTTTGGGAGTTGGTTCGGGTGGTTCGGTTAGGTGTCAAAAACAAAAATAATAAAGCTAAAATTGAATCCATGGGTCCACGGTTGTGGCTCATGACTTGAAGGGTAGAATAAATAATAAAAATACTATGTTTAAAGTTTGGGATCAAAATAACGAGTTTTGGATTTATCCGGGATTTAATCGTCGCACGAAATGATAATTAGAGAATTAATGGAAACGCCTAGTTTCAGGCTTTATAAAATTATGAAAAATTATATTTAAGCTCAAATAATTATTAAAAGTCTAAGTTTTTAATTTAGAAATTTTATATTAAGGTTTGGTTTAATTCGAGATTAAAACGCAGTAAAATGCTATATTTAAATATTAACTTAAAAGTCTTTGATTTAAGCTAAATAAAAATATGAAAAAATTCATGTAAGCTTAAATAATAATTTGGGACATGTTAGAGTCAATGAAATTAAGAAAATTTAAAAAACGTGAAATTTTACGTCTAGGAGTAAAACGGTCATTTTACAGCCGAAAATTAGAAAACGTCATGACAGTGCTCTAAATGATGTTTTATATGCTAATATGATTATTTTAAATGTTTATGAATTTTTATATATTAAATTATGATTTTTAAATGTTCATGGATTTTTACGATTTAATCATGACATTTAAAAGATATGTTGCATGCTTGGTTTAAAAGAAAAACGATATTATATTCATGTTTTTATTAAGTGATGGAAATACGACATGTTGAAAGACGTGAAGGGATTGTGACTAAATACGATGATATGTTGGAAATATCGTGAGTGTTATGGTCCTAGTGGGAGCCTGACGATCGTGTTTTCTTGGATACGGATACGAATACGAATACGAATATGTTAATACGTTGGCCAAGGCCCAGTTGACCGGTGAGAGTGTCACTGGTGTCCTCGCCGCCCAGTAATGTGGTTTTCTCTAGATGGATCCATCGCCCAATATGATTAAGAATACGAGTTACAATCACGATCTGAATTCAAAAAACACGAATATGAATATGTTGATATGAATATGGATACAAATATGAATATGTTTATGTTTATATGAAAATGTTTATGAAAATGTTTATGCAAAAGTCTATGAAAATCATTATGAAAATGTTTTTGAAAATTTTATTGTTTTAAAGTTTATGCATCTTCATGAAAACGATATTTTAAGTACAAGTAATTTTCACTGTTGTATGTGATCTGTATATGTAGTACTTGTTATCAAGAATATGGTGTGTAAAGTTTTCAGACTCACTAGGTGTGATTGATGCAGGTGGTTATAGAGGTCTTGATGGTTGACTTTGTTGGATTGAAGGTGCACATAACCCGAGAACCGACGCTACTTTTCCGCACTAGTTATGATTTATGATTTTAAGTTATGTTAAAGATATTCTATGATTTTTATTTATGTTAGGAGAGATTTTTGAGAGGTTATAGTATGGGCTATACTTTTCAAATAATGTTTTTAAGTTTGGTAAACATTTGACGATTTAAAATATGTTCCTTTGGATTTTTAAATATTAGGTTGTTGTTTAGTTTTAAAATGAGCAAAAGTATTTTATGTATATGAATATGTATGGTTCGGCCGATGCTAGGGAGGAAAAAATAAAAAATTTCTAGTACTTTTTAAGCAAAACGAATAAGCAGACGTTTCACCGACTCCTCTGTCTTTTTCTTCCATCGTTCAGCAATACCTCTCGAACGGTAATATTATACCGCTCGAGCCCCCGACTCTTCTGTTTTCCACTGGAACCAACTCACTCCAGAGTTCTAAGATCCTACCGCCCAGACGCCAACTCTTCTGTCAGGAACTCAATCTTCGCACCCGAGCGGTAAGATTCTACCACCCGGGAGGCAACTCTTTTGCCAAATTCACTCCTTTTTCTTTAGCTTGTTTCCTTCTCCCTTGATTTTAGATTTCAAGCCATTTCACCTGCAAATTCATCAAGTACGAGTGAACCATGATCAAATGCATATGTTAATTCTAAAACGAAAAAAATTTAGATGGAATGCACACACACACAATGCAAACACACACAAAACTAATGCAATAAAATACGTATAAACTAGGCCTATCAACCCCCTCATAATGACCTTTTGCTTGCCCTCAAAAAAATAGGTCATAGACCACAATTACGACACGAACAGGACACAAAATAAAAGTACTGAAACAACAAACTCGATGGCGAAACAGCAAACTAGTATCTCATGCCTCCGTGGTTTTGTTTTTTGAAATACATCCCATCAGTCAAGTCACAACATCCACTTACACCCCTTTTAAATCAACACATTGCAATTTTATTTGAATATAAAATGTTTTTGTGTGTGTGTTGTGGGTCCCACTAGCTTGTACTTCAGATAGAATTATTTTCAAATCGTGTGAGTCACCAAATCAATAATTCGATGCAAGTTTTCACTCTCCTTAGTTCCGTTTCCATTCGCAACCAACAAGTAAACACAATGCAGTAGAATTTCATGATTGCACAACGATGTTTAGAGAGGTATTGTCAACATGTGTACAAGTGGTCAAAAAAGATTGAGAGTACACCAATCATTTTCATTATGCACTTGTCAGAATTTTTATCCGTCATTCCCCAACTCCGCACATCTCCACTTTTTCGGACTAGAGATAGAATTTCATCCCGTTTCTGGCCCCCCTCACTTTACATACCTTTTTTTTTCTCTTTATTGCTTCTTTATTTTTTAATTTTAAGTAAGTTCATAATTTTCTCATGTGTATTCCCTAGTCTCTGAATATAAGGCATGTACGTTTATTTGGCCCATGGAAGAATTTTCATGTTTTATGCACGATTGAGAAAAATTTTATTTCAGGTTTACAGAATCTTCGTACTCGAGTTTATACTACTGGTTAGTCACTCATTTCTACTTACATTAATTAAAGTTCTACTCACATCTCATGTATCTCCAGTTTCCCCCACAAATTTTTAAACTCAACTATCATTCATACAACTACCAAGACCCACTGTACGTGCGTAAAAAAATTTCAAAATTCAAGCCAAAATGCATGCTTTTACCAGATGGGGTATCAATAATGAGTGACAAAACTAAGAGACATGTAAGTCATCAATCCAAAATCATCATCGGCTACCAACATACATGTTTCACCATCAATTGACAACACATGCAATGCACAATTGACTGACCCCTGACCCCCTCATACTAAGCGTGTGCAATGTCCCCATTGCACAAATGACTGAAACACACAAACTAAACACATATGCATAACACAAAAACAAATATAATGTAAATGACAAAATAAAAAAAAGATTATAACAAAACAGAATGCAGTAGAAAATAAGAACGAAAAAAAGGGGAAATAGTAAACTCTGCTGATGAAGGCTCGTCCTCGTCGTGTTATGGCGGTGATATCCCAGGTGCATCCCCCTGCTGCTGATAGTCATACTAAAAGTGGAATGGGGGAATGAACGGTGGAGATGGAGGTATGGCCGCTGGGTCAGCACCCCCTTGGATGAGCATGGTGCGCATGAGGAAAAATGATCATTAAAGTTCACATTGAATCGGTCCTGATGTGCCATGAAGGCGAGCGACTCGTCCATCTTATCATTTTGGGACCGTCTCGGGGGTAGTGACTGCAGGCGGCGCGGGGCAGCGGTGCTCGATCCACCCTCATCTCCCTCGTGAGTGGGAAAGTCAATTTGCCGCTTTGTACTCTTCCGCTATAGGTCCTCCACACAAATGGCCTTCATCGGCTGCAGCCATTCCTCGTCATCACGGAAGACAACTCCCGCTCTCTCACACAACTCCGAGATGATAATGCGAAGTAATAGACCAATGTGGTTATTCTGAATACTCACCATGATTTGAGAATTTATGAGCTTTCCCACATTGATGTCGTAATCTTTTGATAAAGCAAACAGCACCACAACCTTTTACTTTTGCGCCTCACTCTTATGCGAGACCGGCATCATCCTTATTAACAAAAATAAATACCATAGGGCATTTTGGGCCTTCATAAATTTCTCATCAAAGCAACTCGGTAGCCCTCCTAAAGGTTTCCAGGTCGTGCCTGGATGACACATCGTCTCGAGTATCATAGCATAATTGGGGTTAGCGACCAATGCCTCGAATTGGGAATCATCAACCTCGGCCGTGTCTGACAGTGAGCTAATAGTGACAGAATCAAAGGAAACGATTCTACCTCGAATAAAAGCCTTACCATCTATCCTTTCAGCCGCATTTGCGTAAAATTCCCTAACCGACGCAACAACAGCATTAGGTTGATTTCCAAACGTCTCCCATCCCCACTTAATCAAACCTGTGACCGGCTCGAGATACATATCCTCCATCTACCTACGAAAACCCCTCTCGGCTATCGGGTTTCTATGAAATTTAGCATGATCATATCGTGCTCTATTAGCTTCATTCACAAAGCTATTCCTATCAATTGAAGAAGATGAGGAAGAACCGAGGGTACCTTTCAATTTCTTTGGAGGTATGATGAATGGTGCTGTAGAAGGTGACCGGAGAGTGGAGAACCCCTCTTAATTCCTGCTGAGGAGCGAGAACCACGCCAATTGAAGCTCGGATTGGAGTGAATTTTTGCTGAAAAACGAACAAGGGAGATGATTTTCAGAACAAAATTGGGGTTTGGGGGAAATAAGGTTCATGCATAATAAGAAAGGGAAAGGAATGGCGCCTATTTACAGACAGTTGTGCCTGAGCGGTAAAATTTTACTGCCCTAGCGCGAACTTTTCTGAAAATCACAATTGTGCACAGGTGTTCGCGCTCGAGCGGTAAATTCCTACTGCTTGGTCGCGAACACAAATTATTTTTTCCCTTTTTAAATTTTTTTTAGTAAAAATAATAAATACAAACAACCAAAATCTAGTTTAAAAACTCAACTAAATCAAAGAAAACAAAAAACGAGTAAGATGGGAAAGAAATTAGTTCTCAATTTATCGTCTAGAGCTAGATTGTAAATCCCTCTCAGCTCTGACTATTTTGGAATCTAGTGACTCCAATTTATGGTTCCACTATGCCACCCAAATAGTGCTTTAGTCGTTAAGCAGTGACTATGAACAGCTCATTCTTCCCATCTCTCAAAGTTATGGCTCACGAGGGGAACACCTTGGTAATCATGTATGGGCCAGTCCACCTTGACTTGAGTTTGTTAGGAAATAAGTGCAACTTGGAGTTGTACAGCAGCACCGCTTCACCTTTTTTCAATTCCCTCAGCGTAATGCTCTTGTCGTGTGCTTTCTTTGTACGCTCTTTGTAGGTCAACTCTAGGTCATAGGCTTGACCTCTGAATTCGTCCAACTAGTCCAATTGCAGCAACCTGTGTTCACCTGCAAGGGCAAAATCAAAGTTCAGTGCTTTATTTGCCCAATAAGCTCGATGCTCTAACTCAACGGGTAAATGACACGCTTTACCAAAAAGCAGCCTATAAGGTGTAGTGCCTATAGGTGTTTTGTAAAGCATTTAAAATATATGCAAGTTGAATGAGTAAAAATATTTTAGTTGAAACATTTTATCAAACATTTTGTATGTAATATTTTGGTATTTGAAGAACACATAAAATGCTTTAACAATGCATCTTTAAAAATGAGAAAAAGATAAGTAAATGCAATAAACAAATAGACACGAATTTGTTTATGGATGTTCGGAGACTTCAAATACTCCTACGTCACCCCTTCTTCCTCTTGGGAAGTATCCACTAGAAGACTTTGATTTATACAACTCTTTGTACAAACCCACTCTGGAAGGGTACTACCCAACTAGAACTCCTGGCACTCAAGATTATGGGCAGTACCTCATAATCAGCATATTGTTCATTTTCTACCGATCAAGACACATTCACCATGACACAGTATGCAGAGCTGTACATTCGAGAGATATTTCGACTGCATGGGATTCCCGTATCTATCGTTTCTGATAGAGATCCAAGGTTCACATCGTCTTTTTGGAAGAGTCTACATGCAGCGATGGGGACTAAGTTGTTGTTCAGTACAACATTACATCCTCAAACTGATGGTCAGTCTGAAAGGGTGATTCAAATATTGGAGGATATACTTCGAGCTTGTGTGATTGATTTTCAAGGAATTTTGGAACCGAAGTTGCCTCTAGTGGAGTTTACGTATAATAATAGCTATAAATCATTAATAGGAATGGCTCCTTATGAGGCACTATATGGGAGGAAGTGTAGATTACCCATACAATGGGACGAGGTTGGTGAAATAGGAGAATTTGGTCCGGAATTAATCAAACAAACATCGGAGCTAGTAGTCAAAATCCGAGATAGGATGAAGACTGTACAAAGACGACAGAGAAGCTATGCCGATAAGCGTCGAAAAGAGTTGGAGTTTGCAGTGGGTGAGCACGTGTTTGTGAAAGTAGCAATCCTGAATGGTGTTATGAGATTTGACAAGAAAGGCAAGCTCAGTCCGAGGTTCATAGGAACATTTGAGATTGTAGAAAGGATTGGAACACTAGTCTATAGAGTGGCGTTGCCACCGATGCTAGCTGGAGTATATAATGTGTTCCACATCTCGATGCTGCGAAAGTACATGTCGAAAACTTCCGATGTACTACATTATGAGCCCCTACAATTAAGTCCAAATATGTCATATGAGGAAAAACCTATACGAATCCTAGGTAGACAAGAAAGAAGACTCCGAAACAAAGTCATACCAATGGTCAAGGTCAAGTGGCTAAATCACTCAGAGGAAGAAGCTACTTGGGAAACGGAGAGGGACATGAGGAGTCGCTACCCGGAGTTATTGGGTAAGTTTTAATTTCGATGACTAAATTTCATTTAATGGAGGGAGGAATTGTAAGTTCCAAAATACGATGACGTAATCCAACTGCATGTAAATCTAGAGAAAATGGAAAATGACTAATTAAATAGTTTTAATGGTGTGAATTAATTATGATATGCATGTTAACATGTTTAAAACGTAGTTTTATTTTAGAATGCATAAAACTGTGTGTTAAAGGTATTCGAGACTCGATCGAAGAACGGAGACCGATGGATAAAAAAAGGAAAATTTTTTATTAAATAATCATTTTTAATTATTTAAAAGATGGTATATGTTATTTTCAAAAATGGAGTGTTTTAAGGTGTTTTATACGCCGAGACGCATTTTTAAACGGTATCCGATTTTCGACGAAAATGTGAACTTTATGAGAACTCTGCTATTAATTCCACAAACTTCCCTAAACAAAATATTTTAAATATTACTTAATGTGCTTAATGGGCCTATTATACTAGGTTAATGAGCCTAAGCATACACCACTTGTTATATATTAAATTTTAAAGCCTAAAACCCCATTAAAACTCACACAACCCCACGCCCCAACCCCTCTAAAACACAAGGACTCTCCTAGCTGCCTACAAGCACACACACCACAGACAACTTGGGAGAGAAAGCCACGATTTTGAGGAGAATTCAGCCTAGGGTTTTCTATGTCGCCATTCTTCGCATCGCCAACTCGTTTTCGTGCATAATAAATGCAAAGGCACGCCTTAACTTTCTTTCAAACATCTTTCACACCATATTATGTGTATTTAACCATTCTTGCATGAAAAACATGATGAACATATTTTATTTTCGATTTTTTACATGCCATGATCAAAAACGTATGTTTGAATGATTTAAAGCTCATGTATATGATGCATAAAAGGGCTGCCATTGTTTAGGAGACTAGGCAAGGCTACACAAGGGCTGGACCGTAGGTAACCCAAGCTTGAACAAGAATTGCATGATTGGTGTACTAGGGTTTCCGCTAGGAGAAAGCATGGCGTGCGGCTTGATCAGGGCTCAAGCTGGACGTGGTTAGGTGTGATCGATACAGGTGAGCTTGATTTTGATGTTAATGGAGGCCTTGATGGTTGAACTAGCTGGGTTGAAGGTGCACATAACCCAAGAACTGTCGCTAGTTTTCCGCAATTAAATTAAGTTTATGATTTACGTTACTTTAAAGATTTTTATAATTTATGAATGCTTTTGAGAGGGTTTTGAGAGAATGTTAGAATTAAGTTATTTTTGAAAAATGTTAAAATTAGGTTTGGTTGACGATTTACGATTTTATGTTTTGAAAGTACTTCCTTTTGGATTTTCAAATAATAGTTGGTTGATTTGTTTTTAAATGGTTTTAAAAATATATATATGTGTATAGATATATTTCGGCCAAATAGTATAGGAAGGAAAAAAATTTCTAGTATATTTAAAAAAAAAACGAGTAGTGGACGTTTCACAAACTGATTTCAAAGATCTTGTTGTCGATAGCAGTCGGTTAACTAGTTTAAGTACAGAAATAAACTAAATGATAGATTGAATACTCAAAGAATAACTGAAATAATGAACACAAAGATTTTATGGATGTTCGGAGCATTCAAATGCTCCTACGTCACCCCTTCTATCACAAGGATATGTTTTCACTAAAAGACTTTGATTAATTATAGAAGCTATATTAACCCACTGCAGTTTGAACTTAATCACTGCCAAACTGAAACTCTTAGTTTCTTACAGATTATCAGTACACGACTTATTTAGTTTTCGTAGCACAACTGATCATTAGAAGATCAAATATTTTGATGTAATATGCTAGTAATCTTAGCTCAATTGATAGCTTGAAAGCTATGAATATATCTTTGAAGTTTGATCTTCTCTATATGAATATCGCAACTGATCGTGTATAGCTGAATTTTTCAAATGTTCTCAAAATTGATGTTAACGTCTGAAATTCAATATTCTTTATACTGAATTCCTCAGCTATTTATAGGCTTTCATCCCAATGGTAACAATGAAGGAATTAAATGATTCATATCCGTATGAATTGTTCTATCTGAGTGTGTCAACATTTTTCTGATAATAGTACAATGTTGTGGTCTGATATACGGCGCTCTTATTGTTAGTTACAGTCTGCTGTGTACGATTTTTCAGTTTTTGGCTGAGCTAGCTGACGACGTGTCAAACTGGTATCAGTTGTTCGATTTATGACTTATCAGTTGAACTGACTTAATGCGTCCTGTTCAGTTCTAACTGATAGATCAGTTGAATTTATTGATTCAGTTAACTTTGTTCAGTTCGATTTCATTCGATCGTTTAATCTATTAATCTTCAGTTCGGATGACTTTAGTTTGAATTACTTCAGTTCACGTAGGTTCAGTTATATGACCTCCATTCAGTTGGCTTCTGTAAGGTCCAGGAATTTGATTCACATAACCTGATTGCATGCAATCCAGGATTTTATTTAATTATGTGTTTAATTATTTTTATGCATAATTATTGCATGATAGAATTTATTTCATGAAATTTTAAAAGTCAATGCATTAGAGTTTCTAGATGCATTTCGCATTCGATCGAGGAACGGAGACCGAGAAATTTTCAGGAAAATGATTTTATTACATTATTAATTTTAATTAATTAAAATAAGATGTTTTAAAGCTTAGTCGGGTAATATTTTAAAAAACTTACCAAAACGAAATATTTTTCGGGAGTGTGTTTGGGCTTGTTGGGCCTATTTTTAAGCTTAGTGGGCTCAAAACTCTTTTTAAACTTTTAAATAATAATTATTGGCTTATTAGAGTTTAATATACTATTTAACTAACCACTAATCATCCACTAAACCTAAACTTAATCTCCATCAGCTGACACCCCACCCTCAAGCAACAACTTTCACGAAAAGTAGCAGTTGAAAGCGTCGGCTCCCTCTTTTCTTTCAAACAAGCCTTCTTCCCCGCTTCTCCGGCGCCTCCCCGATGTGGAATACTTCAAGTTTTCGTTCAAATAACACCAAGGCACGCCACGTACTTTCATTTTTGCATCTTATATGATGTATACATAGTGTATTATGTTTGTTGGTGTGTGAAACTCTCTATCCAGCTTTATACATAGAGTTTTGTTCGGTTTCCTTGCATGTTCTGCGTTTTGATCATCCATTCACGTTCATGGTTGCTTGCTGCAAGGGGACTGCCGATTTGGGAGCAACTAGGGACGGTCATGCAGCGTTTAAGGTGTCATGATGAGTGGAACATAGGGTGCGCTCGGTTCTTGGTGAGGGCCGAGGGTCTCGAGGGGTTTTGGGTGTAAGGTGAGGGCAGGTTCGATCGAGCAAGGACTGATTCATGCTGAGGCACGATCCAGTAGGGTCTAATTGAGGCTAGGGAAGGTCTACAACCTGTTGGTATCGTCCTCAAATATGCATGGAGCCGAGTAGATGAGAGGGGCCGCGTTGGTGCTTAGATTGGAGACTTGTGTGCTTGGGCGTTGCACAGCGGGGTTGGGGCTGAGGCCGTGGGTTCAGCAGGTCCAGAGGGGTCCTAGTGTGGTCTAGGTGAGGTGGATTCATCGCTGGTCCTTGTTGGTTTAGGAAGGTGAAAACGCGAGTTTGGTCATTTTTTGTTTCCAAGGGTAAAATGGTCATTTTTTGTTTCCAGGGGCAAAATGGTCATTTTGCACCCGGGGTGAGATTTTAGTCCTTGCAGCGCCCTGAGCACAAATTTATCATGTTTTAAATGTTTATGCATCATGATCATGATTTTTATGAATTTATAAAAAAATACGTTGCATGCTTGGTTTTAAGGAAAAATTTGCATATGTGCATGATTTTGATAATTGATGAAAATGATGATGTTTTGAATGATGAGAATTAGTTGTGGCTATCGAAGTTTATGTAAATGCTTAAGACATATATGTAAATGATGATGATGAGGCCTAGGCACAGTGGATGGGTAATCCTGTCACTGATGTCCGACAGCCACCGAGTACCGCGGTTCTATGTATGATGGATCCAACGTAAATGATGATGATGTACGATAGTCACAATTAATTAACTGAATTCGATAAAAGAACGAAGAATGATGAACGATGATTAATGATGAGCTGTTTGTCACGTAAGGATTTCATATGACATGTTTACATTACGCTTTTAAAGTTCATGAAAGGTATGATGAGTATGTTATTTTTCACTGCTGTGTGCCATGTATATGTACTTGTTATTTCTGGTACAGGTGTGTTGAGTCTTTAGACTCACTAGGCGTGTGTGATGCAAGTGAGCTTGATGTTGAGGGGACTGGAGGTGCCGAACTCTGAGTAGGCAGACCTGGTGGGGTGACACGACCCGAGGACTTCATATTTTCCGCATTATGATTAATGAGATTTGAGATGATATGAACATTTTTATACGTTGATGATTTTAAGATTTTATTTTGTTTATGTTTACGTATGATTTTGGATGAGTTTGGTTATTTTAAACTGCACTATTTTTTACTGTCAAGTATTTAAGATCATTTTTAAATGTCATATTTTTCTGTAGAGTGCATGCATGCAAAACATTCAAATGCTTATTTTCAAAATGTGAGCTTTATTTATATATATATATAATATTTCCATACTTTTAAATCAGTAGACGTTACAGCTTCAGTTCAGCTAATAAGTTCTGCAAATTTGTCAAACTCCGAAACATTTAATTCTAACATTTTATGTACGTGTCATTGGGACTAATGGGCTTGTTATTGGGCTTTTGGGCCTAGATCTCTACACTTTAATATTTTAATCCTAGCCCTATTATCCTAATTAATTATTATGCAAAATTTTCACTCCCAAAACCCTAACCCCACCTCCCCTCTCTCGGCCACCCACCTCTCATAATTAGCAGCAGCTTTGGTTCTCTTTTTGCAAGAAAATTTCAGTGGAAGATTGTCCCGTCTCTCCGGTGCTCGTCCTTCACTTCGTCGGTTCAAATTTTTGAGCCTTTTTATATCAAGGCACGCCCGATTCTTTTAATTTCTCGTCTTTCACACCATAATACATGTTATTGGAGTGATTATGCATGATACATGTCGGATCGAATGTTTCAGTTTTGTTTTTTACACGTTTTTCTTCAAGTATATGATTTTTGCTTTCATGTATATCAATTTTTTGACATGTCTTGTAACGAGCTGCCAGGATCGAGGGTTAGAGGACTCAAATCACGTCTAGTTGATGATGTAAGCACTAGGTTAAGAGGTGGATTGGGTTGGTATGACGCCGATCAAAATTTCTTGTTTGTGGCTCGGTTTTGAGGTGTACAGGTGGTTCACGTGCATTCGAGAGCATGTGGTTGAGGGTCATGGCTAGGGCAGTGCAGGAAGGTTTGGTGGTGGTCTAGGATAGGATGGTTCGAGCCTGGTCCGGGCCGAGTGAGCGTAGGATGGTTTGGCTTCGAGGTGGAAATTTAAGCTTTTTCCCGTAGGTATGGCGTTGCGGCGCGACCCAGTTGGCGCTGCAGTGCTTGAGCTTTGGCTCTTGTAGCTCCACAACGCTGATGCATGGCACCTAAGTGCTTACAAGCGCCGCAGCGCTGCTCAGCCAGCGCCTCAGCGCTAGTCCTATACTTGAGGGTTAATGATTTTGATGAACATGGTTCGTTTTGGGTGTTGTTATGTCAATGTGTCCGAGGTTATTGAGGGTTTAATTGGGTCATACGGGGCTTGGTTAGGAGTTTCTAAACTATGTTTACGATTCGAGTTAAACCAGGACTCTGGTCTAAGTTTTAATCAGGTTATAGAAGTTAAAGTATGTGCTCGAGTTTACGTCTAAGAAATTATTACAAATATGTTTTTAAGGCGTTCGAGAAGTTTGATTGGGAATTGGTTATTTTGCACCCGAAGTATGTTAGAAGTCATGGCGATGTCCTGACAACTGTTTATGCATATTTAAAATGTATATGTCAATTATGAACATGGATTTGTATGTTTATGCTGGAAAACACGTTGCATGCTTGGTTTTAAGAAAATGTATGTATATGCATGAGTTTTACAAGTGATGAATATGATGACATGTTTTTGAAGGAGGTGAGTTGATTGTGACTAATACGAACACGAACATGTAAGGCCAATGCTCAGTGGATGGGTAAAACTATCTTTGATGTCCCCGCTGCCGGGTACCGCAATTATACGTAGATGGATCCATCGACTTAGAGCTGATACGAAAGTCACAACTAATGATCTGAATTCAATAAAAGAAAATGAACACGTATATGATGATATGATGAGACAGGATTTGAAGATGTTTATATTATGTTTAAGTTCGTGCTTTATAAAGATCATGAAACTTATTTTAAGTACAGTTCTTTTCATTGTTGCATGATATGTATATGTACTTGTTATTTCAATTCAGGTGTGTTGAGTATTTAGACTCACTTGATGTGATTGATGCAGTGATCATGAGGTTATGGAGACTGGGAGCGCTGAAGGCTGAGTAGGCGAAGCTGGGGGTGCACTTGATAACCCGATGACCTTGCATTTCTTCCTCATAATATGGTTTTGATCATGTGTTTTAAACAGTATTTGAAAATGTTGTTGATTTTCATGCTTTGATGATTGTCAGATTTCTAGATATTTGTTGATGTTTATTTCTAAATACAACTTCTAAGTTGTAGTCACGTTTGAGATTTTGACTACTGTTATTTTTATTCAGTGACTAGATGAATTTTAAAATTCATGATTAACTTATTTATATGTTTATGAGTGTCTATATTTTTGGTCATATTTTAAAAAAATCAGCATTATTTTAAGAGGTAGACGTTTCAGAAAATAGCCGGATCATCTCTTGGAATATCAATCTCATCTAAAAGAAAACAGTTATGTTGGGATGTAGATGGATTGATACACTTACGAATCCAAATGCGAAATTTGGATGAGGAAGGTTTTCTCTTTGGTTGACAAAATAAGATATCAACGAGTTGCGAGGCAAATTAATTTATTTATAGCATACTTGACTAGTTCTTGAATTTGTGAGGGGATGTATCTTAAGAGATTACTGAGGGAATTGAAGTTGAAAGACACCATCTAATAGAGTTAACGTGCAACAACTATAATTACTCAATTACAACTAGTAATTATCTTGGCTAAAATACTTCATCAGCCAATATTTGAAGACTTGAGCTCTAAGCATGATATGATTAACATAAACAACCCAACTTGAGGACAGCGTTGAATATTAAATTTTTATCTTAATTATTTGTTAAGAGAGGATTCTTATCTTTATTTTAATTTTGAATTTAATTAGATTAGATTGGATTTCATTTATTTGAGAAGTTTGGTAGGATTATTGTGATACATCTACATGGTAACTTTCACTTTATGTCATTAATAAAATAATATTTATCTCTTCTTATTTTTTTCAATTCTTTACTCACGACAACAAACTTTCCGATTGGATTATGTTTTTATAATTTTTTGTTCTAAATCAGGTGAGAAATTGTTACAATCTTCTTGTTAAAAATCTCATATTGTAAATACATTTGATTCTTAATTGCGAATCAAAGAATAAGAGAGATTATTTTCTCATTTTTATCATTTAGAGAATCAAATTTGGCTCAATGAAAGAAAATATCAATGTTTAATTAGTGTTTATTTTTTAAGGAAGGCAACATTAATCAATGTTTAATTATCTTTGGAAAAGCCCAATATAACCATATTATTTGATTTTTATATAAAGCCAAAACCATTTAACCAAAACCCTTTCCTCACCATTGGAAAGATAAAACTTGTTCACCCTGGGATATAATTCAATTCGTTGATAAAAATCCCTCCATGTAAAGTTCAATTTCTTCACTAGAAAAAAGGAGTTTTTTCTGAAATTTATCTGCCTGGTGGTGAAAAGATTGAGAAATGGCGGAGGTGGCGCAGAAGCTGACGCCCGAGGAAGAGAAACAAAGCATTAGAGATATTTCTGTTGCCGCCGAAGCCCAATCCAAATCCGGTGATACTTTTTATTTAATCACTCAAAGGTATTAGTTTGAAACTATTAGTGTATGAGATCTATTAAAAAAAAATCTAACCTTTTCTTTTATTTTGTCTTTTTCATTCATTATTGTTCATTGCTAGTCTGTGGTGTCTTTGAATCTGTGTTTTAAGCTTTTAACTTCGGTTGTGTTCAAATAAAAATGCTTTGGGTTTATTAGTGCTTAATAGTGTATGTTATTTGTCTGTTAGCATTTTAGTTGGAGGAGTTTATACTGTCAATCTTGGGCTAAACTGTGGTTAATTACGGCGACACTGAATGTTAAATAATGTATTTAGGCTGAACTTGCGGTTTTCCATATATCTGCAAACTGAAAGTAATGGAGTTAGTTTTTGCTTTGCTTTTATCTACCCAATAAGGATTTAGATGTCGGATTAGTTTTTCTTTGCTTTTATCTACACATTGAGGATTTAGATATCGGATGCGCTAATGCCACTTTAATATAGGAACACCTAAAATCAATTTCAATGGGCCTCCAGAGTCCAGACTCATCAACTAAATGGATTGTATCCATGGTTCGCCCGAAACGGTTGCGGTAGTCATTAATGGTCATCAACTAAATGGATTGTGTACATGTTACATGGGTATTCACGTAACGGTCGCAATAACAGTCACTGATTTTTTTAAAAATAAAAACGAATGACCTAGAAATTTAGGATGATATTTAACGGAAATTTTTAAAAAAATTGGAAAAAATTCAAAAAAATTCTGCAATGGCCAGGATGACCGTTCTGTTCCGCAACGGCCGAGAAGTTGGCAATATTCCTTCAGAAAACGGTGTTTTCACGCACTGTTTCAGCCAAGGAACTTTGTCGCTTTGGTGATCATCTCCGTTTTGGCCGTTTCATGGCTGCGAGAGTGAACCATTATTGTGTCAAGCATTATCTTACACTTTGCAGTGCTAACAATCACGTTGAACGCATTTAAAAAGTCTGAGTTAGATGTGGGAAACTATCAGAAAGGGAAATCAATCATAATTATTGTCTCAACTCTTGTATCTAACCATTGAATGACAACCGAATGGGCTTGATGGATATTCTCAAGTTTGCTACAGTTTTCCTATTTTGGTATCAACTAACTCACAAGTTCCATTTTGTTGTTTCCATTCATTAGGTAGTCTGATCATACATCCTTTTCTTTTGGGTGGAATAATCTGTTTCTTTGACTAGTTTTATTTTGGTTACTGGTAGATGGTGGCATCATTGGCTTGAATATGTCAATCAAAACCAATCCAGTATTGTCAATGATGGATCTTCTTCTGAGAATCACGAGTCAGTTGGCTCGAGTGCGTTAAAGAGGCCATCTAGCATTGACAATTCAGACTTAGTAGATGAAAATGTGTCTGAGGATTCTGATATGGACATTGAACTTCATGACACCTTGGTTGAAGGTACCGACTATATATTGCTCCCCCGAGAAGTGTGGAATCAATTGTATATGTGGTGAGTAGTCATTACTTTACTTTCACTTAATCTGACATTCCATAACATGTTATACTTACATGCGTTCACACACACACACACATCTATGATATTTTATTCATGTATCTAAAACAATTACCTGAACATCTATGAGAGAAAACAAATATTTAACTTCAAAATTAGATCTCTTTCTCTAGTATACGTCGGCACTATTTTGATGTTGTTGTGAACAGATGTCTTTATCATAAGACCTATTGACAGGTTTCCTTGTGATTATATGAGCGTGAACACTAAAGTTTGCAGAGGCCGATTAAATAAGCCCATGACCACAAACTTCAAGTTCTGAAATGTCGGTTGTTAACATGTATTTGTTATGTTTCTACCAAAGAAACAAATTTCTTTCATAAGGATAAAAAGCATACATTCAAAGGATAAGATATCGTCCCTATTTAAACTTGTAGTTTGCAATTGGGATACCTGTGTTTCTCAGTTTAGTTAACTAAATGTTGTTCCTTTAAGGTACTTGTCCAGTTGTGTCCATAATGTTGGCCAGTATTTGTAGCTCTCTAAAAGTTTCTATCTCAAATCTGAATTTTCATTTTTCATATTTAAGCCCACTGAATACCTGCTTGAAGGTCTGTTTTACTTATTTGAAAATATATTATCCAAGTTATACTAACTAGGATTCTCCTTATTATGTTGAGATTTACGGTTGATTTTTTACTTATCGATTTATTTATCTTAAACTGTATCGACGTATAAAAATGAAAAAAATTCCCAAATTTATTAACTTTCAAATGCCATCAGTCTTTATGGATTTGAGGAGGTAAAGAAGAGCGTAGAACCCTGACACCAGAGTCTCACCAACTTTAAATTATCATATTTAGTTCTATCACTCAGTAAAATATACAAAGGAGAAAAGGGGTCCTCAAGAAAAGAATAGAAAAAAAAATCATTGCACCCTAAGGTTGCAGACAACTGTTAGCAATTTGTCTTGTTTTCTTGAAAAAAATCAGCTGTTTGAGTCGTCTTTAAGCAATCAGTTCATTTTTGGTGGCAATGTGCCTCCTTTGTGGTTTCTCACTTGTCCCATTTCTCTTCGTCTCATATTTTTTTTAACCCCTTCGATGCATCTTGTCTTGAGAGACAAGCAACATATAGGGTTTATTCTTAGTAAAATATGACATGACTGAGCAGTATGGGGTGCTGGTCCACAAGCCTATTTAGGTTCAGTTTATCATTAGACAGTGAACATTAAATTCTTTTGGCTGTACATTGTAGGAAAAGTGTATTGAGAAACTACATGAATTTGGAGCGTTAATCATTCAAGTTTTAATGTTCCAATTTCAGTTGTGTTTGTTCTAAGTTGAGCATTTCCGGTTTATGATGCAGCATGAGTGACCGTTAAAAAGAAATATTTCTTCCGAAAAGCTATTTTTCCGGTCATGTCATATTTATTAAAGATTCTCTTAAATATGTCAAACATTTTAAGATCCTAGGTTGGTTTGTTCGATTTTAAAGTTGGGTATCTCGACCTACGTGATGGTCTCGATTTTGTCAGTCCCTTTTTGAATAAAATTGGAAGAGAGCTTGATGGAGAGAAGGGTAAAATGATAAAAAAAAAAAAAAAAAAAAAAAA
>NC_133318.1:11313574-11479083 GCF_012295235.1 Primulina huaijiensis
AAAAAAAAAAAAAAAAAAAAAAAAAAAAAAAAAAAAAAAAAGAAAAAAAACTGATAACTTATTGATTTTCTTTTGCTTCTTCTTAAGTGTGAACCACTGATTGGAGAGCCTTGATCTGAAAAAATGTTGTTTGCTTTTTTCTTCTTTTGGTAACTCTGTATGCCCGATTCATTATTTTTACATGCTATGTAAGACCGGCCGGATTCTTATGTAATATTTTGAAGAGGCTTATGTCTACACAGCCCATACTGTTTTATTGCTAAACTGAAATTAAACTGCTGATATATGGTTTCTATTGAGCTGTTTAATTGAAGAGGTTAAGAAATAAAATTCGATGTATGTTAATGTAGAGCAACATCCCTGCATGACCAGGACTCATTATGTATATATAATTCAGAAGTGGAAATAACTAAATGTTCTTTCGTGGTGGCTATAAGCTTGTAAAATAGGCTAGATTTGTTTGTCATAAAATATAATTAAACGTATGCTCTTTTGTCATTATCATGCTAGTGAGTTGTATTATGTCACAGATTGTACACCATGGGAAGATCAATGAATTAATAAAAAGGGATTTAATATAAGTTTTTGCCGAATTTAGGTATGGAGGTGGTCCTGTATTGGCGCGAAAAGTTATCAGCACTGGCCTTTCGCAAACAGAATTGTCTGTAGAAGTTTATCCTCTACGGCTTCAGTTGCATTTGATGCCAAAAGGTGTCAGTTCTGTCATAAGAATAAGCAAAAAGGTACGACAAATGTGTTCCCTGCGGCCCGCTCCCAAAGGGAATAAGACACTTTATGTATTCACCTTTCCCCATGGCTGCCTATTTTCTAGCATCTGCTACACTGAATTTCTTCTGGCAGGAAACAATTGGCAAACTTCACCAAAGAGCTTGTGAGATTTTTTATCTTACCTCGAAGCTAGTAAGACCTTGTCCCTCTATGTTACTCTGTTCTCAATTGTTTTGTTTTCTTAAACTCACGACCATAAATTTACTCAAATAAATTTCCTCGCGCAGGTGTATATTTGGGATTACTTCAGTCTCAGAAAGCATGCATTGATGAGTGACATGGAAAAGACACTTGATGATGCGAATATCCAAATGGATCAGGATGTGGGTGTCTATGTTTCACTTCCTATTATATGCGACTGCTATGTCTGACAAAATCATGTTTTTGTGAAAGTGCTTTTTGTTGGACCATAAGCTGAACTGTGTCATATGCGCATATCCCATTAAAAAATCTATGCTCAGATCGTCTGCTCATGTCATAATTTTTTCTGTCATAAATCATAGTGTTTCGACAAGCGATATGAAATTTTTTTTTAAATTGGAACTCATGTTTTCAATGCTGCATGAAGTTTCTTACAGATCACCTGTTATTGGTAAATGAAATGTTTACCAATTTTTACCTTTGACACAATGTGTGCATCGTATCTTATGTTCTTTCAATGAAGCAATCATAGAAGTGGATTATCATTTTTATATTTTCCTTGTTAGCTGGCCGATGTAGTCATGTAGGACATTTGTAGTGGTGGAGTTATGGGTTTTTATTTTGAAGGTATTTTTACAAATTTATTGGTTAACGACTTTGTTTTTCTTTTTTTCATATTCTTATTTATATGATTGTTAAATTTCTTTTAGTGTCAAAGAAATAGACTATCGTCTAAATCTGAAGAATACTTTTATCGAATGCAATGTTATTTTATCGAAAGAAATATTACAGTAGACATTCTTAATACTTTCTGACGACTCATAGGAGTTTCAAGAATTCCTTTCTTGATGCATGAGTTTAGATTGATTTAAGTATAAAAATTATAAGCCTTTATTTTCTTCGGTTTTCATAGTATATTTATTTTATTTTATTTTTGAAAAAAAATCCAAGTGCTTTAGTAAAATACTTTTTTGTGTCTGATTTGCTTTTTACGATTCTCAGGATTTTTATAGTGCCCTTAAGGTTCTTGTGCTTTTTGTGCCTGATTTGCTTATGTTCCCCCCTTTCCTTTGAATATAATTTTGTGTATTCATGTATTGTATGCTTTGGCAAATGACTTTTCTTGGTTTCCCTTGATCCAGCATAATTATTCGTCTTTTGGTTCTTTTTTGGGATGATAGGAACTTGAATAATTCGACATTGTATTCAAAATTGAGTTTATATTCAATTAAACATTGTATTCAAAATTGAGTTTATACTCATGTTTGTCTACTATTTCTTTATTTGCTGAGAACTTAGCCAGACCTGTGGTCTTTTTGCGTAACATAGGCACAATATTCTGATGTTTGGTTTTTTTCCCATGACTGCTACAGATTTTGGTGGAGGTTGTTAGCAGTAATAACGAGCATGGCACAAATTCCATTCAGGAGAACGAATCTGTGGATGATGGGAGTGTGGCTCTTGTTGCACCTTCACAGTCAAGCGTACCATTTTCCGAAGCTGTATCTTCAAGCAAATATCCATCAACAAATGGCAATGCAGAATTGCCCCAAGCTCAAAACCTAAATACGGAGAAGGCATATGGACCAAGTGGGGTTAGTACAAGGGGATCTCCTTGTGGTCTCACTGGACTGTTGAATCTTGGAAACACTTGTTTTATGAATAGTGCAATACAGTGCCTTGTTCATACGCCAGAATTTGCTCGGTATTTTCGTGAAGATTACCATCAAGAAATCAACAGACAGAATCCTCTGGGCATGGTTGTAAGTTTCAAAAGCAATGACAAGACTTAATACACATGCTTGTATTCTCAAAGCTTTAATTTGAAATATGTACGAAATTCAGTTGAAATCATTGAGTTTTTTTTGGTTGAAAAATGAAAATATATATTTGAGTTTTATGGGATTGAGTTTAATAAATTTTGGAAGTGACACATCTTCTGCGATGCATTTGTGACATAGCTCATATGTAAGTTTGTCATTCAACATCAATTTTTTAACTAATTTTTTAATAATGGATACTAATCCAGGGTATCTTAAATCTCGACATCTTGAGTGCATTTAAATTTATATTTTGTGATGTTGACGGTGTTTACAGTAAACCAATATGATTTGTCTGCTATTGCTAATCTGTGCGAATAACCGGGTTTCTAGCATTAAGCGGTGTTCTGATTGATTTCTTTTGCATGGTCATGTTTGTGAATTTTGATATTTTTCAGGGTGAACTTGCTTTAGCATTTGGTGATTTACTTAGAAAATTGTGGGCACCAGGGCGAGCTCCTGTTGCACCCAGGCAATTTAAAGCAAAGCTTGCTCGCTTTGCACCACAGTTTAGTGGATGCAGTCAACATGATTCACAGGTTTGGTGCATTATGTAAGGCTTCAAGGAATTTATGTTGATATTGAATGAAGACAGTCAACCAGTATATTTGCTGTATTTTCTGTGCAGGAACTTCTTGCATTTTTGCTAGATGGACTTCATGAAGATCTGAATCGTGTCAAACATAAGCCATATATAAAATCAAAAGATGCAGATGGCCGGCCTGATGAAGAAGTTGCTGATGAGTATTGGGCAAATCATATTGCTCGAAATGATTCAATCATTGTAGATGTGTGCCAAGTAAGTAAATCATATTCCTGGTCAATTACTTCGATACCCCCTGCTTTTGGTATGTCAGATCTTCATAACACAATTTTGTTACTAGAAAATTATGGCTCCTATTGATTATTGTTGCTTCTGATATTTGTATCCTGTAATTTTCTCTGACAAACTTTTTTCCAGCCTTTTCATTTGTGACCTCATTATAGATTATGGTCTCTTGTGTTTATTTCAAAATAAAATGTCATTAGAATCACATGCTCACTTTTGTTGTGCAGGGTCAATTCAAGTCAACTCTAGTCTGTCCTGTATGTAATAAAGTATCAGTTACATTCGATCCTTTCATGTATCTATCCCTGCCTCTTCAGCCCGCAACCACCCGTAGTATGACAGTAACTGTTTTTACCTGTGATGGAAGTGCATTGCCAGCAGCTTGCTCTGTTACTGTTCCAAAGCAGGGACGTTGCCGGGATTTGATCCAAGCACTAACTAATGCTTGTTCCTTGCAACTCAATGAGAAGCTCCTGCTTGCAGAGGTTGGCAGAGTATAAATTCTGTGGTAATCTCATATTTCTACATGGATTTTTTGCATGAATATTTAGCTGTTGTGTTTTTCTAGATAAGAGGTCACTTGATTTACCGGTTCCTGGAGGATCCATTGATATCATTATCTTCCATTAAAGATGACGATCACCTTACAGCCTACAAGATCTCAAAAGTGTTGAAGAACACAAAATTCCTACAATTGATTCACAGGCGGGAAGAACAGTATGTGAAACTCAATATAAAGTCTACGTTGAAGATATCTTTTTATGCATTTCATTCTCATAGAATCCATCATTACTTTACATCTCTTTAATATTTCTTCTTTGGTCTCAATATTTATAGGGGTTCAGGAAATGCTCAGACTACTCTTGGATGGAAGCCTTATGGAACACCTCTTGTTTCACCAATCTCGTGTGACGATACTATTACTAGAAGTGATATACAGTTGATAGTTCGTACAATTCTTTCACCTATGTTAAGAACAACAAATCCAGGTGCTATTACTTCTAGAACTGCATCAGTGGCCACATCCGATGAATCCCGTTCAACTAGAATTTCGGAAGCTTGTACAGATGCTGATACTGCTGATCTAAGAAAAGGAAATGGTAGCAGTTCAACACCAGTGACCTTACAGAAACTTCCTTTGCAGTTGGTTGATGAAAACAATGCTTGCATAGATTTAACTTTGGGTGATGATAAGGTCGTTAAGTTGTCGTCATCCTCTATGTCAATACTTGTATTTGTTGACTGGTCGCAGAAGCTTCTGGGAAGCTATGATACCAGCCATATAGAAAACCTACCAGAAGTTTGTAAATATGGACATTTAAGTAAGAAAGCTCGTAATGAACCTCTTTCATTGTATGCTTGCTTGGAATCTTTTCTACGGGAAGAGCCATTGGTCCCGGAGGACATGTGGTAACCTCATCCTTTCCTTCACTACAATTTCCTTTCACTTTTAATGAACTAGTTATTTGTGGTTTAACAGCCATATGGTTGCAAATTTTTATAAAAGCTTCTCTCCATGTTTGTTCAAAGATTGAAATCATGTGTACAAGACCCCAAAATTATATAGTAGATTGTGTTTCTTCTCTGTCTACCTCTCTCTCAACTTGTTGGTAGATATTCGAAAAGTAGCCTTTCTCTCAAACTTGCAACATTTGCATTCGTTCTGGTGTAGGTATTGCCCTCAATGCAAGGAGAGGCGCCAGGCGAGCAAGAAGCTGGATCTTTGGAGGCTTCCAAAAGTTCTTGTCATTCATTTAAAAAGGTTCTCTTACAGTCGATCTGTGAAGCATAAGCTAGACACATTTGTCAATTTTCCCATTCATGACTTTGATTTGACAAATTATGTGGCAAGCAAGAGCAACACTCAGAGACAGATTTATGAACTCTATGCCTTGACAAACCACTATGGTGGCATGGGAAGTGGACATTACACTGCACACATTAAGGTTCGTGATGTTCCTTCTATGTTTATACTTCCTTGATCATCGTAGCTTGGCACATTAATTTGCGGATTACTTTTTATTTAACATTACATCTTCTTTTTGTGTTGTCAACAGTTCAAGCAACATCCTCAAATGCTTAATTGTATGTCAAGTATCGACTTGACACACTGAAGCTGATTTAGTTTTTCATCTCAAAGAACCTGAGTGAGGACGATTCTTCTAATTTGTGTACTTTATGTGCAGCTTCTAGATGAAAACAAGTGGTACAATTTTGACGATAGTCACTTATCACCGATCAATGAAGAAGACGTGAAGTCAGTTGCTGCCTATGTTCTATTCTATAGAAAGGTTAACAGCGACAAATGTTCTGCAACTAATGAGTCAACTTAGTGGTGGGCAGCCATAACTTGCCTTCCCATGGCTAGCAAGTTTAGATGGTCACCATATGCCTGTAAATCGAATTTCACTTTGTAGTTCTAAATTATTCAGAAATTTACAGTCCACAGAAATTCAGAGGTAACGGTTAGTTAGCAAAAGATTTTGCCTCTGGGAACTAATATTGTTGTGTGATATTGAAAAGTGAACTGACCAAACTAGCATGAACCCTTTTTGTCCAGGAAAAAGATAACTTGTATCATCTGTATGCATTAATTTTAATGATATAATTTTAAAGCTCTCGACCAGTATTGATTTTTCTTAAAAAAATGTTATGGTTCAAGGGTATTTGGCTTGGAATTCTATCATTAGAGACGAACTTTCTAACAAATCCTTAGTCACGAACTTTCTAACAAATCCTTTGTAAAGGCCTAGAAATCCGTATTTGAAAATTTGCGGAAAAATTAAAAATTTTCTTTTAAACTAAATAAAATATCCAGTTCATAAAATAAACTGTTGAATAACGTATCATGTTTAAAAATAGCAGCGGAAGAAATTAATGTAGTAAAAATAACTGTAAAAAAATTTTATCCAACGGTAGATAAAAAATGTTTGAGCGATAACAACAATAAATGCTAAAAGTGAGGTCCTCGGGTCCCACTACTGCCGACTCGAGCTGGCTCACTGATCCCCGCCCTCGATCCCGACATCATCAGTACCTACAACAATCAAGTCTAGTGAGCCTAAAGACTCAGCATGCATATATCGCAGGTAACGAGTAAATACTAGTAAAATTTTGCATGGGATAAAATATCATGTCATGGGGCATATTGAAAATAACCTGTACTGAGCAATTGTAATACGTGCATGACTGAATTAAAATCATAGTAAAAATGTTGCTCGTTAGAGCCCTGTACTGAAATAACTGGTAATAATTTTCTGTTGAGATTATGGTCTACGCATGTGGCCCCTGCACTGAACTGTACTGATCGGTAACTGGCTACCGGGGGAGTATCAAACTGAACTGAACTGACCGGTCACTGGCGACCGGGTGGTACCAAACTGAACTGATCGGTCACTGGCGACCGAGTAAATAGTGCTCCCAAAATAGTGAATTGACCACAAGCAATATCGCATAAATCTCAAAATAAGTATTTTCTATTTTCATGCACGTAATATAATTAAATTGTATAATGAAATATCCTGTATTATTTTTACCAACTGGATTGGATCGTTCCCAGGCTCGCTGCAACCTAAATATGCCATGAAAAATATGCAATAGCTTCTACTTGACCAACTATGCAATTTAAGTAAAAAAAATGCGACAATGACGCTCGACGACTTCGTATTTAATCATGACTCCGAGCCAACCCGAACCAACACTGAACCAACGTATAGTCATGATTAAAATACACTTAAAATTATGAATTTATGCTCCTAAAATGGTGAGGGCCGAAATCTAGGTGAATGGAGGCCAAAACATGAAACGCTCTTTCGAGAGTCAATTTGGCACATCGCACCGTAAATTCTCGTACGACCTCAAAAATGATCCGAATCACAAACGGCCAAAAACGTGGCCTTCCTAACTCGATGAGGCACTGTCCAGTCCAAGGCCATAGGCTAAAAGCCAACCAAGAACTCAAACGAGCCTCCGAACCGTCACAGCAAGTTGCTGTCCAGAAATTCCAGCAACCGCACTTGTACTTACATCGCTTCGGTTGCGAGACTATTGGCCATTGGGGCTTGAACCACCGACCCGAGCCTCTTCCCAACATCCTAAGATGTGGCTTGAACCATGGCTAAGGGCCCTAGGCCAACCACAATCCAATCCAACACCTAGGACAACACAAAGCCTCAACCGAGAACAAAAAAAATCTGTACCGACATGTTTCTGAAATTTTATTTTGTTACTGTCATGGACCTTTCCAATGGCCATCGATTGACCATGGCTCGATCTAGACATCAAGGGGTATTGAGTGAACCAGGGCTAAGGGCCATAGGCCAACCGAGCTTCACCCCAACCATCAAAAGCCGAAGCTACACATGCAGTAGGGGAAAGGGGACCGTGGGCTGTTCTTGTTCTTTTGATTTGAAAACCGATTCACCATGGACCAAGCCTCAAAAGGGCGACTTGGTCACGTCTTAGACATGATAGGGAAGTGTTCTAACCATGGCTATAGGCCCCTAGGGCAGCCAAGATCAGAAACTTCTTCCCTTGACAGCAAGCAAAAGAAATCGAGACTCAAATGGCATGGAGGAAGAGCTGCTGTCACATGCGAGTTTCCAGCGTGTATGGGATTGAACGAATGGACCAACATGGTCTTGACACACCCTAGTATGTGTCTATATGCAGCCCCGAGCCCCTGGAGTCGAGCCAACCACCTGAATCCTCAAAACAAGCCAAACCGTGAAGGCGCATATGAACCATAAAAATTCTGTACATATTTTTTCGAGAATGTTGTTGCTTTATTTCGGTTTTGCTTCATAAAAATCATGAGTATGGTGGTTTAAAAATATTAATATGACTTGATTGAAGTGTGTAAGAAGGTATAAACATGCCTGGAAATTTTGATGAATAAGAAAACAAGCTAGTGCGACGACACGGCGCGGCGGAGACGGAGTGCTCTTCTTTCGTTTCAACTTTTCTCTCTTATTTTCTCTAGGTGGAAATCACGATTTTTGAGAGGTTTTTCTTCTGAAGTTTCGAGTATGGTGATGGGGAGATGACTAGGGAGAAATAATATGGGAGGTTGCAAGATTGTTGGAGTTTAAATGGCAAGATAATATATTTTTTTTTTTAATATCTTAGAGTTTGATAAATGATTTGATAACAAAGATTTGAAGGATATTTTGAGTGTATTTGGTCGATGGTTAGGTCTAGGATCAATGGAGGAATATTGCTTAATTAATTTATTTGTTAGAGATAAAAAAAAAATGGAGAGAATATTTACCTAGAAAAAAGATTAAGGGAAGGGAAATAAAGGATGAGTTGAAAAAAATCAAATCTTTGAAAATAAGGCATGACCGATTTTTGCTAGCAAGGTGGGGTGGAAAAATGTTTAAATTAATAATTATTGGGGAATTAAAAGGTGAGGGATTTATCTACTAAAAATGGATAAGGAAAGAAGTCAATTAAATTGTGAGTTGTCAAACTAATCAAGATTGGGTTGGATAATGAGGGGGCCGAAATTTTGAATGCTAAATTAGGTAGAAATATTGCTTAATTCATGTATTTTAAATATTTAAAGTTTTATCTACCCATTAAGTATTAATTAATTAGTTAAGGAATAACATTATCTTGCATACATGGTTAGATATTTAAATCTTAAAGGTAAATTTACTATCATGATAAATTATAATTTCTTAACTAAAATAAGTCTAGATTAACTCATCTCAATTGGTCACATATTTAAATTTAGGCTATTAATTAAATTATTGGACATAAAGAATTTATTTGCTACTTATCTCAAGTTAATTAAATAAATCCCTAAACCTTCTTTTATTTTAAAATGATTTATTATTTATCTTAAATAAATTCTAAGAATATTTTCTTAATATTAAAATTTATTTCTTTACTCCAACTCCGGTCCGGCCTCACTTAATGAACTAAAAAGAATAAAATTTAAACTACTGAATAAAATACTTAGCTTCAAAGAATGCATTTAAATACTCATGCAATGAAGTCAATTTAATTAAAAAAATTAGAATTATGCATGGCTTATACGCAGTCTAATTACGGGTTCTACATCCTTAGTCACGATTACGTCAAAAGTCCGTTGGTAACACAACTTATCTAGCCAGAAGTTGGTCTCGGTTGGATCGAGACTGTTGCATAAATTTGTGGAGATATAATGTCAGTATCCCTCATTCCTCGAGAAAATAAGAAAATAATATAATTTCTTCTAATATAAGAGTTTTGCACAATTTTTTTAGAAGAGAAATTGGTTAAATAACTTCGGTTAAATTTTTTTTTTTAAGAAAATGAATACCTCGAGGAGGTCATTTTCTTAAAAAAAAAGTTGACCGAGGTTAAAAAATAAAAGCACCAATTTGAGTGAAAAATACTAAAAAAAAAACTAACTTTTAAGACTTCAAGCGAAATTGATATTAAATTTGACAATTAGTTATGAACTTTTAGACAAATATGTTAAAAAAAAAAATAATACAATAGAAATGACATTGACACTACAAGAAAAAACCAAATCAACAACGCACATAAGACAACGGTTTTTACTAAAATCGTTGTTGTATGCTTTCTAACAACGGTTTTATTGAAAACCGTTGTTGTATGTGGTTTTTTAAGCAAAAGACAACAGTTTTATAAAAACCGTTGTCTTTGACCATTGTCTTTTAGGGGTCAAAGACAACGGTTTTTAGGGTCAATGACAACAGTTCTATAAAACCGTTGTCTTTGAGCGTTTTTTAGGATCAAAGACAACCATTGTCTTTGACAACCATTGTCTTTGACGCGTGTTTTTTTGGACAATCAAAACCGTTGTCGATTAGCGTGTTTTTTTGGACAAATTAGCGACGGTTTCAGCAAAACCCTCGTTAATTTAAAAATAGCGACGGTGTATAATCCGTCGCTATATATAGTGACGGTTTAAGCAAAAACCGTCGCAAATTGTCTATAAATATCCGCGCTTTCGGTCTATTTTTCTCCACACCACTTCACAACACCTAAAATTTTTCCCTCTTACACGATTTTATCACTTCACAACACTTAAAATTTTTCTTTCTTACACGATTTTAGTTTCGATTTAGGATAAATTTTTTCGCTTTAATTTTTGGTAAATTTTTAAGTGTTAGTTAAGTTCATGAATATTGTTAGCATAATCAAATTGTAAGTTTTTTTTAGATTTGTTAAATTATTAAAGGTAATTTTTTTTTATTTTTCTGAAAATATTAGCGACGGAAATCATTAAAAAACCGTCGCTAAAATTAGCGACTGACATTATGGCAAACCGTCGCTAAAATTAGCGACGATTAAATAAACCGTCGCTATGCGACGGTTTAATAAATTGTCCCTAATTTTATTTACGACGGTTTTTGAAAAACTGTCGCAAATTGTAGCTACAACAATGGTGAAAAACCGTTGTCTTTGAGCGAACCCTTTAACCATAGGGGCTTTAACAACGCTTTTTCAGGACATATGACAACAGTTTTTCACTGTTGTCTTTAGGCTTTTTTCTTGTAGTGTGAATATGAGAAATATGTTAGCCGAATTTCTAATAACAAAATATAGAAGTAGGGAACGAAAACAATCTTGTAAAGATACAGAAAGAGCGACATCTTCAGGAGCCATCTTTATCTAATTATACACAATATAGCAATCTATAAATGAAAAGTTTTCGAACCACTGTCAATGAGTAAGTACATTCATGTTCGGTAGAGGGAATTCGTCCTTTGGGCAGGCTTTGTTGAGGTCTCGGTTTCGGCAGTCGACAATCAAAACATTATACGAAAATGAGCATACTATTGAAAGTATGGATATAGTGTATAAAATAACAACAATAAAACAGTATATCAAACCAAGTATATGCTTCGAAGATCGTCTTGGACGTCTGTTTCCCATGATATAACGGAACAACCAGCAGTGACTTAGCACGAGGCACTACTACGACGAATTGAAAACGTACCTTTACTTTATCACCGAGATTTAACGTAGGCCAAATTGAAAGCTAACAATATGAAATGCAAGAGATTGCTAACTCAAGAATGTGGAAGTCAAAAGATATTTCTAAAATTATGAGCCACAATTAACTCAAGAATGTGGAGAGCCAAAATACACTCCTACATTCATGAGACATAATTTTTATTCAAACTCTAAATTTGATTCAAATTTCCAACAATCCCCCACATGAATGAAAATTGATACAAACCCTGGTGATAAAGTTTTACAGTTGAATCCTGCATAGGATAGGTAGGTGTTATCCTTTGAACCTTCCCTTATGAAATATATTTGCTTTACTAGCTGACCAGTAGACATGATGTCCTTGAACTTTTCTGCCGTTTATGTAAATTAAGATATAATTCACACAAGACTCTTCCTGATACTATTAAGTTCTCATGATTGTGTTCGTTTTGGCCATGAACACACGCCTGATTCTGCGAGAGGGTCTAGAATTGAGCCTTACAATCCCTTCGAAGCTGCCCCACTTCTCTCTCACATAGGTGATTCTATATTATTATCATCAGAATCATTAAAAGCCGTAATCTTATCCTTAAGATTCACTGTTTCATAATAGGAATGAGCTAGGGATAACCCCCACAGTGATATATCAAATCAGTGCGATTAGGTGGGTTCGACTTTGAGGGAACTAGGATGGATGGCTGAGCGGGACTCTTTCAGGGTGAAGGGCTGGGCTTGTGAGGGTCCTGGTCTCGAGTCAAGAGGATCCACGCGAAGCTGGAAGGGCTGGGAGAGCTACGCATAGTGTGCACTTGTACGTGCAAGGGCCGTGAGGGCTGTGGTCCAGGCTAGGTCAGTTAGGGTCCTGAGATGGTTCACGAGGGGCTGGGTCAGGGGCTGGCTCGATGGTTAAGGTTCTAGCTGGAGTTCGAAGAGTCCTTGTCTTGCTAGGATTCTAGCCGCAGCAGTTGGTTGGTGCAGGAAGCTTGGGCGATGGTTAGGGTTGCGTCCTAGGGGTCCTGGTGGTCCAGTAGTGTCTAGACAGGGGTTGGCTCGATACTGGCTCATGATGGCTCGAGCATGGCTCGACCAAAAATGGAGTAGGCTCGAGGGTGACTAGCTCATATGTCCTAGGGTCTTTGAAAGTTAAAATATTTGAAACATGGCTCACGGGGGGGTCGAGTTGTGGTTCATAAGGGCTAAAATAATGATAAAAGACTAAGTTTTAAATTTAGGAATTTTATATTTAAAGTTTGGGATTTTGCTAGATTAAAACGCCGTCAAAACAATTAATTAAAGATTAATTGAAAAGCCTAGTTTTTAAGCTAAATAAAATTATAGGAATTTTAATTTAAGCTTAAATAATTATTTGGGACATGTTAGAGTCAATGAATTCAAGAAAAATTCAAAGTCGAGGATTTTATGTGCAGGGGTAAAACGGTCTTTTTACACTGAAAATTTAATAAAAGTCATGGCAGTGCTCTAAATGCTATTTTCATTCTATTATGATTATTTTTAAAGGTTTATGAAATTTTACATGTTGAATTATGATTTTTAAATGTCCATGGATTTTTATAATTTAAGGTTGACATTTAAAATACATGTTGTATGCTTGGTTTCAAAAGAAAAATGATATTTATGCATAATGTTATAAAGTGATGAAAATATGAAAACATTGATGAAAGTGAAGTAATTGTGACTAATGAGGATTTGAGGATATGAGGATATGATTGAGGATAGGCCAAGGCTCAGTTGACGATCTTGTCTCGCTGATGTCCCCGTCGCCCAGTACTGTGGTTACATGTAGATGGATCCATCGAATTTTGAGGATTGGGGAAAGTCACAATTAACGATCTGAATTTAATAAAGGAAAGGATAATGTTTATGATCATGAAAGAGGTTTTATGTCATGTTATGTTGAGGAAAAGGAAAATGTTAAGGTTCATGTTTGCATGTCATGAAAATGTTATTTTTACGTAAAAGTATTTTCACTGTTGTATATGATTTTTATACGTATACTTGCTATAAAGATTATGATGTGTTGAGTTTTTAAGACTCACTAGGTGTAATGGATGCAGGTGAGGTTGACGGAGGTCTTGACACTTGATTTGGCTTGATTGAAGGTGCACAGAACCCGAGGACCAGCGCTTCTACTTTTTCCGCACTTATGATTTTGATTAAGATTTTACGTTAAAAGATTTTTAAGACCATTTATTTATGCTTTAGAGTGGTTTTTGAGAGGATGGTACATTTCACGTTTTTTGCTTTTTAGGCTTGGTAAAACATTTGAGTATTTCCATTGGATTTTTAAATACTAATTGGTTGATGTTTATTTTTAAAATGGGCAAAATATTTTATAAAAATATCGCATGGGTTCGGCCATCGTGTTAAAAAAAAAATTTCTAGTACTTTTAAAACATTAAGAAAGTAAGACGTTTCAGCACCAGCCCTGTACAAGAGATATAAGAGCTGCGCGCGTTTATCCTACCTTCACTAGGACTCCTAGCTAACTAGGACTCTTCTACTTGAGCAACCACCGAGCCCACCTGACCCTCACCGACCCTGGACTACGCCCAGCACCCGCCGAACCCAGCCCAGGCCCCTAAACCAGGCGCGAAGCCACCAGCTCGAGACAGCAGCAGCCGCGCGTAACTCTCCTTGCTCCTATGCGTCTCCTACTTCGACTAGGACCCTATGCTCAAGCCACACTCAAGCCCGAACCCCCTTGACCCTCTTCGGACCTGTAGAGCTTAAAATCAATACACGTCAACCCTTGCATTTATTAAATGGTTTAAATTATTTATTTAATTTTTAAAATGATTTTTTAACCATGCATGATTTACGATTCACATTATTTTAAATTGTTACATGTTTATTGTGATGCACGTTAAAATATTTTCTTGAGTTTATGTTTCAGGAGAATATTTGATGCGGGATCTGGAAAAGAGATCGGCGACGATTTGAGTGACTTTAAGAAAATGTGGTATTTTATTTCAAGTAAAGAAAAATTAGTATTTTTTTTATTGATTTATGAAATTTTAAACATTTTAAAGCCTAATTTATTTTATTAGGTGATTTTGAGATTTTTAAGCTTTTCCACTAATTTACTAAGTTGAGTAGTGGGGATTTTTTTAACCTTGCAAATTAGTTTATTAAATCTTTTAGTGAGGTTAAGTAATTAGATTAGTATTATTTTTATTACTAATTATTTACCTCAGCATGATTAGCCCTTAAATAGTCAATTTATTATTAATTAAGCAATTGTTCCCCCGTCATCACTAACACACGCACACACACAACACACACATACACTTTCAGAATTTTGAGGTGCAACCTAGGGTTCTAACTTCTCAGCAGCAGCCACCCCTTTCCCCTTGCTAAATTTCTGAAGCATTCTTTGGTTTTTTGACCAAAAATCGTGCCGTTGTCCCGGATCGAGTCTCTCATTCCCTCGCGTCGTTATCCGCTGTATCGTGAGTTTTAAAGATCAAAAGAATGTATATTTTTTCGTTTTGCATCAATCTTGTTATATTATATGTTTTGATGTTTATTGTGTGTAAAATCCTTGTATGTTGTGCAAAAGTTTGAGCAAAAACGTTTGAAACAATTTTGGATAAAAAATTTAGATCTAAAAAACGAGTCTGCTGTCATTTCGAGTACTGTGAATTTTAGGTCGACCTTCTGGAAAAACTTTCAACGTATAAAACGTAGTACTTTTTGATAGCTTCGATTTGATAGTAAATTCGTAATTTTTGGACGAGAAAAGAGTGAGTTATCATCATTTTCGTGGGATTGATTAAAATGTGGCGTTTATAAAATATGTTCTTCGTGTTCCTTGAGTTTATCTGGTTGCAGGCTTCGTTGGGAATTGTTGAGTGGTCATTGCTGCATAGGTTGTGTCATGTGTTGGTATCAGTCTCCTTTCGGCGTTTCGTTTCGAGACGGTATGGGTTTTGTTGCATTAGAAGGCATAGGGAAAGGAATGGGTAGAAGATGGCTTTTTGGGGTTGAATTCGCGTAGGATTAGAGCCGTAGCACTGCAATAGGAGTGCTGCAGCTTCGCACCATGCAGCGCCGCGGCGCTGCAGGGTAGTGCCTAAGAGCCTTTCTGGCCCTGCAGTGCTGCTCTTCAGCTCCTAGGCGCTGGTTCAGGAAATTTCGGGCTTCGAGTATAGGTGCTATTGCTTCCTTTGGGTACTATACGTCGTTATATCCAAGCTAGATGAGGGTTAGACAAGTTGTTACGAGTCTTGAATGGGAATCTTTGAGTCACGGTTTAAACGGGGTTCGAGTTTTTTTATTTCTTGGGAATTGTCCATTCTTCACATTAGGATTTGGTTCGGGGTTTGATGTCATGGTTTAGTATGATGTTTAAATTGGTCAAGTCTCGAATGGTCTAGAATTTCATAAGTTTTTTATTACTCCGGTGGTGAGTTTGATTGGTATGATTAAGTTATGAAATTTGAGTTTCTTGAAAACTTTTTAGTATGTGCAGCGACAGCCCAAGCGAGGTCCAACGAATCCCTCAATGGTATGTAAGTATGTTCGACGTGCAAAAGAAAATATTTTATATTTTCGAGGTATGCTAATTGTCTTGTGACCATATATTAACGGGCTTGGAAGCCGGAGAACGTGTCCGAAGACCTATCCACCCCTGTAAAGTATTACCTTGTATAGATCAAGATTAGAAAGCGGTAAAGTATGACCAGGGACCAATCCACCCGGTAAAGTATGACCGGAGATCTTATGTATGTGGTAGTAGACATCCTTGCCAGCCCAGTACTGTGGTTTAGTCTGATCAAGCGCATTATATTATGGGTCACTTGCTTTAAAACATATCTCTACGCAAAATGATGATAACTATGCATGTTCAAGTATGTATGATGTAAGTACGTTTAAGAAAATGTTTATGAAACGATGGAACGTCTATGTTATGCAAGTATATTCAAAGTTAAGTTATGTATGTGTTACTTTAAAATTCATGTGGTTTTATTATACGATACTTGCTATTCCTAGTTTATAAGTTTTGAGTTTTTAGACTCACTAGACTTGATCGATGCAGGTGAAGATGAGTTTGAGGAGACGAGAGACGGGGATCAGTGAGCTGGCTCGGGCTGTGCGGTGGACTAACCCGAGGACCACCTTAGTTTTCAAGGATTTTATTTTATGCTTGATAAAATTGTTTACTCTGATTTAAAGAATTATTTCATGTTGTTTAAAACTATAACTTTTGCAAGCTTGTTACATTCTAAATATTTTGTCAAATATTTTATTTGTATTGCATTTTGAAATATGATTACGTATTTAAGAAAATTTTTATTTTTCCGCAAATTTTAAGAATGTTTAAAAAGTATGGAACACTATAGTTGGTATCAGAGCGGTGTTCTTGTAAAGGGTTATGCATACTGCCAGTTGCGAGAATCTCACGAAGTCACGCCTCAAGTCTTTAAGTTTTAAAGTTTTAAAATTCTTTCATGTAGTAAGCTTCCAAGTCATGATTTCAACATGTATATGTTTAAATTCGATTTTTTTTTCGTGCATCTTATGATATGGATATTATGTTCTTGCATGTTAGTTTACGTGTTGGGTAAATGTTGGAACAATATTCCTCTTAGATGTATGATTGCTCGAGGAGCAGGTGAAGAGAACACAGAGGCTCGGGATGAGTAGAGGGTCACTCCTCCTCGCCCACCGTCAGATATATAGGCACAGATTCTTGCAGGTATGACTAAGTTTTTCGCACAGTTTGCGGAGAACAATGCTAGAGTTGATGCAGGGGCGAGGCCCAGGCCAGAGGCAGTTTATGAGAGGTTCAGGAGGATGGACCCAAAAGAGTTCTCGGGGACTACTGACTCGATGATAGCTTAGGGATATATTAAGTCCATCGAGGTGATTTTCACTTTTATGGAGCTGTAGGATGCAGACAGAGTTAGATGTGCCACCTTTTTTCTGACAGGGGACGCCAGGCTGTGGTGGGAGAGCGTTTATGTGTCGGTGAATTTGCAGACTTTGTCTTGGGATGGTTTTAAGAAAGTATTCTACTCCAAGTACTTCACTGAGAAAGCACACTCCTGCCTGAATAGGGAGTTTATGACGTTGCGACAGGGAGACAACAGTGTTGCATATTTTGTGAGGAAGTTCGATAGGGGGTGTCACTTTGTGCCCCTGATTGCAAATGATGTCCGTGAGAAGTTGAGGCATTTCGTTGATGGTTTACGGCCGATCTTGCGCCGTGATGTTAGAGTTATTGGTCCTACTACCTATGCTGTAGTCGTGTCGAGAGGCTTGGCGACAGAACAGGACCAGAGGGAAATCGAGGGTGATAGGCAGGGACAGAGACCCTATCAAGCACCTCAGCAGCAGCAGCAGTTCAAGAGGTCTTTCCAGGGACAGTAGGGAAAGAGGCCATTCCAAGGACCGCCGAAAGGCAAAGGTCCTATGTCGCAAAAGAAGGCTTCTCAGAAGCCTGAGTACCCAGTGTGTCCGAAGTGCAACCGTCAGCACATGGGCCAGTGTTTATGGGGTTCTGTAAAATGCTTCAAGTGCGGAGCCAATGATCATATGCTGAGGGACTACCTGTAGTGGAGGCATCCAACCTAGGAGAGAATGTTCACCATGCATGCTGAGGAGGCGAACCCAGACACGACTCTTCTGACTGGTAGCCTATTTAATTCAGCACAGTATTTATTTTTGGTCTTGCATGCTTCAAATTTTACTTGGTAATATTAGTATGCTGCTTTCGTGTTTTTTTGAGACTTTGGTTAAGGATTTTAAACTATGCTTGAGGTTAATATTAGTATTTTGGGGTATAAGTTTATATGTTGTGCTAACGTCTTTCAGGAAATATTTTCATAAAGATAGTAGCCACGAAGAACTTGTTAGATTCCGAGGCTACTCACTCTTTTATCTCAGAGACGTTTGCCAATTATTTGGGCATCGAGTCCATTGGACTCGACGTGAGCTACTCCGTGACAGTTCCATCAGGGGAGGAGTTATCAGCAACTAGCAAGGTCAGAGATATCGATCTTGAACTACAGGGCCACCTAGTTTACGCCGATCTGATTGTGTTGCCAATACCAGAGTTTGATATCATCTTGGGGATGGACTGGCTGATGAAGAATAGAGTTCTAATTGACTTTCAGAAAAGATCAGTGTTTGTATGGCCGTTAGGCATAGAGCAGTTTCTTTTTTATCCGAACAGGTGGAAAAGTTTCCCTCGCATGATCTCTTGCATGCAGGCACATAAACTTATGCAAAAAGGGTGTCAGGCATTCTTGACCAGTGTTATTTCAATACCTGACGCACCCACCCCGTCGATATCTGATGTACCAGTTGTCAGATATTTTCCTGACGTTTTTCCAAATGACGTCACAGGCCTTCCACCAGAGAGAGAGGTGGAGTTCACCATTGACTTGGTTCCAAGCACTGTGCCAATCTCTAAGGCACCGTACTGTTTTGCTCCATCAGAGATGTTAGAGCTCAAGTAGCAAATTCAGGAGCTCCTAGACAAAGAATTCATCCGCCCTAGTTTCTCACCATGGGGCGCACCAGTACTCTTCGTAAAGAAGAAGGACGGAAGCATGAGGTTGTGTATCGATTACCGATAACTGAACAAGGTAACGATCAAGAAAAAATACCCATTACCAAGCTCTTATTATATAATGGCCCGAAAATTCGTTTTTGAAAATTTACGGCAAAATTTAAATTTTCTTTTTAAATAATTAAAATGCCTCATTCACCAAATAATCCGATAAATCAAGTTTAATGTTTAAAAATAGCAGCGGAAGAAATCATTACTCGCCAAAATAACAAGTTAAAGTATCCAACAACTGATAAAATTGTGTGAACATAAAAATGGCAAGTGCTGTAAATGAGGTCCTCGGGTTCCACTACTGCCGACCCAAGCTAGCTCACTAGTCCCCGCTCCCGGCCCTGACATCACTCGTACCTACAACAACCCAGTCTAGTGAGCCTAAAGACTCAGCATGCATATACCGTAAATAACGAGTAAATAATATAATAAAGTTGCATGGGAATAAAAATATCATGTCATGAGGTATAATGTGAAAATAACTTGTCATGAGCAATTATAATACGTTCATAACTGACTAAAAAACATAAGTGAAATGCTTGCTCAATCGAGCTCTGTCATAAAAAACATGTCATAAATTTTCTGTTGAGATTATGATCTACGCAAGTGGCCCCTGCACTGAACTGATCGGTAACTGGCGATTGGATGAAGTAATGTACGTCTGATTAGACTAATGCCACAGTATACTGGGTGGTACAAACTGAACTGACCGGTAACTGGAGACCGGATGAAATAATAATCCCATGATAGTGAAATGGCCACAAGCAATATCGCATAAATCTCAAAAATGAATATTTTATATTTTTATGCACGTAATATAATTAAATGGCGTAATTAAATATCCTATAATAATTTTACCACATGGATTAGATCGTTCCCAGGCTCGCTGCGACTTGAATTTAACATGAAAAATATGCAACTGATTTTCTTGACCAAACTTTGTAATTGAATCCAAAAACGAGACAATTACGCCCAACGACTTCGTATTTAATCATGACTCCGTGCCAACCCAAACCAACACCAAACCATCATTTAGTCATGATTAAAATACACTTAAAATTATGAAATAACGCTCCTAAAATTATAAGGGCCGAAATTTTGGTGAATGGAGGCCAAAACATGAAACGCTCTTTCGAGAGTCAATTTGGCACATCGCACCGTAATTTCTCGTACGCCCTGAAAAATGATCCGAATCACAAACAGCCAAAATCATGACCTTTACAACTTGATGAGGCACTGTCCATTCCAAGGCCATAGGATAAAAGCCAACCAAGAACTCGAACGAGCCACTCAGCAGAAAGTTGCTGTCCACAAGAATACAGCAGCTGTGCTTTGCTGTCATGGACCATTCCAGTGGCCATTTGGTTGACCATGGCATGGTCTAGATATCCGGAGGTAGGGTGTGAACTGTGTCTAAGGGCCATAAGCCAACCAAGATCCACATCACTACACAAAAATCGAACTACACATGAAATAAGGGGAAGGGCCGAAAATATGTTCTTGTTGTTTGATTTAAAAACCGATTCCACCATGGACCAAGCCTCAAAAGGGCTACTTGATCACGTCTTAGACATGATAGGGAAGTGTTCTAACCATGGATATAGACCCTTAGGGCATCCAAGATCAGAAACTCGCCTTGACATCAAAACAGAAAAATTCGAAACTCAAATGGCATAAATGAGGAGTTGCTGTCATTTTCGATTTCTCGCATGCATGGGGCTTGTTTGACTGGACCAACATGGTGTTGACACACCCTAGTATGTGTCTGGATGCAGCCTTGGGAGCCTGGAATCGAACCGTCCTGGAACTCAACAAAAATAGCAAAAACTGTGAGGCATAGCGTGAAGCCAACAAAATCTGCACTACCTTTTTGAAAATGATTTGGTAATATTTCGGTTTTTTCCTAATAAATCATGCACGTGATATGTTTTAAAATATTAGTATGACTTGATTGAAGAGTGAAAGGAAATATAAACATGCTTGGTTTCGTTTTAAAAAGAAATTGAACGAAACGCAACGACGCGGCGCGGAGGAGACGGAGCGCTTTGCTACCTTGTTTTTTTTCTCGATTTTCTCTCCTATTTCTTGCTATGAGGCTCACGTTTTTTTCACCCTAATATTACTCTAGAATTCGAGAATGGGGAGTGGGGAAATGGTGGCTAGGAGAGTGAGGGAGATCCAATAATAAAGGGATACAAATGGTATGACCAAGTCTCCCTCTTTTGAAATTTGAATTTGTTTGCTATCAAAATGATTTGTTGGAGGGGGAAATGGATGGGGTGGCCGATTCTACATGCTAGACTAGGTTAGGATATTGATCTAATATTAATTAATTAAGGGTGATTCATAAATGAAAAGATTATCATGCTAATGGATGACAAGGAAAGGGTCAAAGGTGAGTTGGCAAAGGATTATGGTCTCACTATGGGGTGGCCGAAAATTATGAACTAAATGAAGGGGGAATATTGTTTAGCTAGTGTATTATTAAACCTTAAGAGCCTTACCTATCTTTTAATTAATTTAGTGAATTAACACCTCAATTAAGGAACCTAAATGAACTTATTTCCTAGTCACCTCAAGTTACTTAAATAATTCCTTAAACCTCCTTTTAACTTAAATTAACTTATTTGCTAGCTAAAATAAACTCTGGAAATGTTTTCTAAATTTTATCTCAAAACTCCAACTCCAGTCCGGCCTCACTGAAATAACTGAAAAGATAAAAATTAAACTACTACGTAAAATAATTAAATTTAAATACTCATGCAATAAAATTATTTTAATTTAAATACTAGAATTATGCGTGACTTATACGTAATCTGATTTCCGGGTTCTACAACTCTCCCCCCTTAAAAGAAATTTCGTCCTCGAAATTAAAACTCACCGAATAACTCGGGGTACCGACTCCTCATCTCTGGCTCAGACTCCCGCGTAGCTTCCTCCTCTGAATGGTTGAGCCATTTGACTTTCACTCGCTTAACCAGCTTGTTCTGAAGCTTCTTTTCCTGTATGTCTAAGATCTGCACTGGTCTCTCATCATAAGATAGGTTCGGAGTAAGCTGCAACGGCTGAAAGTTCAAGACATGCGAATGATTCGCCATATACTTCCTCAGCATAGAGACGTGGAACACATTGTGTACTCCGGCCATATTCAGCGGAAGAGCAACACGATAAGCTAGCGTCCCAACTATGTCGAGGATCTCAAATGGTCCGATGAATCTCGGACTGAGCTTTCCTCTCTTTCCGAATCGCATGACACCCTTCATAGGTGCTACCTGCACGAAAACATGGTCGCCAACGGCAAACTCTAGGTCTCTCCTCCTCTGATATGCATAACTTTTCTGTCGACTCTGAGCAGTATTCATCCTATCACGGATCTTGACTACTACATCTGCTGTCTGCTGAATAATCTCCGGACCTAACTCTGATCTCTCTCCTACCTCATCCCAATGAACATGAGATCTACACTTACGGCCATACAGTGCTTCATACGGAGCCATACCTATAGAAGACTGAAAACTGTTGTTATCGGTGAACTCCACTAATGGCAAGTTCGACTCCCAACTCCCAGAGAAATCAATAACGCAAGCACGGAGAAGATCCTCTAAAATCTGAATAACTCGCTCTGACTGCCCATCTGTCTGCGGATGGAAAGCTGTGCTAAACAGAATGCAAACTCTTCCAAAACGAGGAAGTGAATCTGGGATCTCTGTCAGATACGATAGAAACTGGAATACCATGAAGTCGGACTATCTCCTGGATATACAACTCTGCATACTGAACCATGGTGAAAGTCGTCTTAATAGGCAAGAAGTGCGCTGATTTTGTAAGACGATCTACAATCACCCTGATAGCATTTGATCCTCTGACTGACTTCGGCAATCCGGTCACGAAGTCCATATTAACATTCTCCCACTTCCACTTGGGAATGGGAAGAGGCTTGAGCAAACCTACTGGTCTCTGATGCTCTGCCTTCACTAACTGACAAGTCAGGCACTCAGATACAAAGCGTCTGATATCCTTCTTCATTCCTGGCCACCAATACAATAACTGCAGATCTTTGTACATCTTCGTACTCCCTGGATGAATAGAATACGGCGACATATGGGATTCTGATAGAATATCTGCTCGGATAGAATCACTGCTAGGAACCCATATCCTATCTCGGTATCTCACAATACCGTCACCAACTGAATACAAAACACTGCCCTTGGCCTCATCTCTCTGCTTCCACTTTGCCAACTGCTCATCTGCTGGCTGACTACTGCGAATGCGGTCAATAAGAGAGGACTGAATGGTCAAGGTAGATAGACGAGGGACTCTACCTTGAGGGTATGCCTCTAGATCAAACATCTGCATCTCAGACAGAAGAGGTTTCTAAATCGTCAAATGGGCCATCACAGCAAATTTCCTGCTCAATGCATCCGCAACTACATTAGCCTTACCCGGGTGTTAGCTAATGTCACAATCATAATTTTCACAAGCTCCAACGCCTCTGACGCATGTTCAGCTCCTTTTGCGTAAAGAAATACTTGAGGCTCTTGTGGTGGGTAAAGATCTGGCACTTCTCTCCATACAGATAATGCCTCCAAATCTTCAAGGCAAAAACTACGGCGGCCAACTCTAGATCATGGGTAGGGTAATTCTTCTCATTGATTTTCAGCTGACGAGAAGCATATGCTATCACCTTCTCATGCTGCATCAATACAGCACCAAGACCGAGCTTCGAAGCATCGGTATACAAGACAAACCCACCGGGCCCTGACGGCATGGCCAAAACTAGTGCTGAGATAAGAGCTTGTTTCAAAGTATCGAAGTTCTTCTGACACTCCTCGCTCCACACAAATTTAACATTCTTCTTGGTCAATGATGTGAGTGGAACGGCAATAGAGGAGAATCCCTTAATGAACTTTCGATAATATCCTGCTAGCCCAAGAAAACTTCGGATCTCTGATGCATTCTGCGGCACAACCCAATCTCTGACTGCGGCAACTTTCGCTGGGGCTACCTAAATACCACTGCTAGAAACAATGTGGCCTAAGAACGCCACTTTCTCTAACCAAAATTCGCACTTACTGAACTTTGCGAATAACTTGTGCTTTTGCAAGATTTGCAACACTGTGGTCAAATGTCTGCTGTGATCCTCCTGATTCTTGGAGTAGATGAGAATGTCGTCTATGAATACTATCACAAACTGGTCAAGATACGGCTGAAATACGCGATTCATGAGATCCATGAAGATCGCTGGTGCATTCGTCAAACCGAACGGCATCACAAGGAACTCGTAGTGGCCATAACGAGTCCTAAAAGCAGTCTTAGAAACATCAGCATCTTTCACCCTCAACTGGTGATAACCGGAGTTGGAGAATATCGAAGCTCCCTGCAACTGGTCAAACAAATGCTCAATACTCAGGAGTGGGTATTTGTTATTCACTGTAACCCTGTTCAACTCCCGGTAATCAATACAAAGTCTCATAGAGCCATCCTTCTTCTTCACAAACAAGACTGGCGCGCCCCATGGAGAAAAACTAGGGCGAATGAACTCCTTGTCAAGAAGTTCCTGAATCTGCTTCTTAAGCTCTGCCATCTTTGTCGGTGCTAGTCGGTACGGAGCTTTGGATATCGGAGTCGTACCTGGCATAAGCTCGATAGAAAACTCCACCTCTCTCTCGGGTGGCATACCAGAGACATCCTCAGGAAAAACGTCTAAGAAGTCTCTAACAATCGGAACATCTGCGGCTGACTGACTGGGTGCCTCGGGGACAGATATAAAAGTTGCTAAAAACGCCCGACACCCTCTATGCATGAGCTTCCTAGCCTGAACATAAGGAATAATGCGCGGTAAAGGAAAGTACCTGTCCGGCTCGAATAAGAACTGCGTCATTCCTGGCGGTCGGACTAGAACAGATCTCCGCTGGAAGTCAATCAAAACTATGTTCTGCAATAGCCAATCCAACCCTAGTATGATGTCAAACTCTGGCATCGGCAACACGATCAGATCAGCATAAACGAGGTTGCCATGGAGCTCAAGATCTATGTCTCGGATCACATTGGTAGCTGCCATCTCCTCACCAGAAGGCAATACTACTGAATAGGCTACATCTAGCCCAACGGTCTTGACCTTGAGGAAATTAGCAAAGACCTCCGAAATAAAGGAATGAGTAGCCCCTGAATCTATCAGGGCTTTTTAGCCGACCCCGCTATAAAAATTCTCCCTGAAAGTTGGAACGTCAAGTTGAACCCAAAAATTACGAAGACTATCTTATACACATGCAAAGGTCAAAGTTCTTCTATCTAAAGTTCCCCAAGTAATACTAAGTAGAGCATGCAATCCTATCGCAATTCTAAGTTCAAAATCTTAATCCCGATTCCCAAAACATTGAAATTCAAATATAAACTCAAAGCGTTAAGATACCTGTCATAAACATGGTTTCTGGGTTCGTCTCCGTAGCATGGAGAGCGAAAACTCTGCCGTGGGTAGGCAGATTCCTCTGAGGGCACTGCAGAAGTAAGTGGTCTGGACTACCACACTTATAACACTCCCCTGAACCAAACATACATGCTCCGGGATGGCGGCGAGAGCATTTAGGGCAAACTGGGTGCTCAAAAGTCCTCGGGGTTGGGCGTCCCCGCAGCTGCTGCTACTGACCTCTATTTCTAGGCGGTCCGTGAAAAGGCCTCTTGTTCTGCTACTGATGATGCTGAGGAGGAGGGCGGTGTGGTACCTGGACTGGGCGCTTGCCCTGGCGATCTCTCTCGATATCATGCTGATCCTGCTCTGTGGCTAGAGCTCTGGAGACAGAGACCTCATAAGTAGTAGGGTCAGACACCCTAACATCACGGCGCAAGATCGGCCGTAGACTCACCAAGAAATGCATCAACTTGGCTTTAGCATCATTTGCGATCAGGGACACAAAATGACAACCCCTCTCAAACTTACGGATGAACTCCGTAACAGTCAGATCTCACTGCCTCAGGCTCATGAATTCCGTGGTCAACCTGGTGCGCACTTCCTCAGTGAAATATTTGGAGTAGAATACCTCCGTGAAGCGCGCACAACTCAGTGTAGCCAAGTTCAGGGCTACTGATGCTCCTTCCCACCATAAACGGGCATCTCCTCTGAATAAATATGTGGCACATCGAACTCTGTCTGCATCACCAAGCTCCATGAACTCGAAGATAACCTCAAGAGACTTGATCCAGCCCTCGGCAATTATGGGACCAGACGTCCCTGAAAACTCCTTCAGACACATCTTCATGAATCTCTCATAGACAGCCTCGGGCCCTGTCGGCCTTGTCGTCACAGCATGATTCCCCGAAAACTGTGTGAAGAATTAAGTCATCCCAGCTAGCATCTGGGCATTCATATCCGGTGGAGGTGGAGGTCCGTTCCTCTCCTGCCTCTTCTCCTCTCTGTCCTCCTGGCGAGGCTCATCATCTCTCGTACGCTCAAGAATACGTCTAGGAGGCATACTGTTCCATACATAACCCATACGTAACCAACATGCATAATTCTATAATTTATTTAAATTTAAATACTGAACAATAAAAATCTGGACGTAAAATAATTCATGAAAACATGCTGTTAAATAATTCATGCTTTGAATAAAATGCGTAAATGTAAAACTTACAGACCGAAGACGTGACTTCATGAGCTTCTCCTGGTCAGTAGTAGTACAACCCTTTACAGAACCATTGCTCTGATACCAGCTATAATGCCCCGAAAATTCGTGATTGAAAATTTGCGGAAAAATTTAAAATTTTCTTTTTAAATAATTAAAATGCCTCATTCACCAAATAATCCGATAAATCAAGTTTAATGATTAAAAATAGCAGCGGAAGAAATCATTACTCGCCAAAATAACAAGTTAAAGTATCCAACAACTCATAAAATTGTTTGAACATAAAAATGGCAAGTGTTGTAAATGAGGTCCTCGGGTTCCACTACTGCCGACCCAAGCTAGCTCACTGGTCCCCGCCCTCGGCCCTGACATCATTCGTACCTACAACAATCAAGTCTAGTGAGCCAAAAGACTCAGCATGCATATATCGTAAATAACGAGTAAATAATATAATAAAGTTGCATGGGAATAAAAATATAATGTCATGAGACATAATGTGAAAATAACTTGTCATGAGCAATTATAATACGTGCATAACTGACTAAAAATCTTAAGTGAAATGCTTGCTCAATCGAGCTCTGTCATAAATAACATGTCATAAATTTTCTGTTGAGATTATGGTCTACACAAATGGCCCCTGCACTGAACTGAACTGAACTTAACTGACCGGTAACTGGCGACCGGATGAAGTAATGTACGTCTGATCAGACTAATGCCACAGTATACTGGGTGGTACAAACTGAACTGAGCGGTAACTGGCGACCAGATGAAATAATAATCCCATGATAGTGAAATGGCCACAAGCAATATCGCATAAATCTCAAAAATGAATATTTTATATTTTTATGCACGTAATATAATTAAATGGCGTAATTAAATATCCTATAATAATTTTACCACATGGATTGGATCGTTCCCAGGCTCTCTGTGACTTGAATTTAACATGAAAAATATGCAACTGGTTTTCTTGAACAAACTTTGTAATTGAATCCAAAAACGAGACAATTACGCCCAACGACTTCGTATTTAATCATGACTCCGTGCCAGCCCGAACCAACACCAAACCATCATTTAGTCATTATTAAAATACACTTAAAATGATGAAATAATGCTCCTAAAATGATAAGGGCCGAAATTTTGGTGAATGGAGGCCAAAACATGAAACGCTCTTTCGAGAGTCAATTTGGCACACCGCACCGTAATTTCTCGTACGCCTTCAAAAATGATCTGAATCACAAACGGCCAAAAACATGAACTTCTCAACTCAATGCGGCACTGTTCAGTCCAGGGCCATAGGCTAAAAGCCAACCAAGAATTCGAACAAGCCACTGAACCGTAGCAGAAAGTTGCTGTCCACAAGAATACAGCAGCTGTGCTTAGGTTTCCTTGCGTCGTTTACAAGGCTAATGGCCATTAGGGCTTGAACCACCAACCAGAACCTCTTACCAACATCCTAAGGAATTATTTGAACCATGGCTAAGGGCCCTAGCTCAGCCACAATTCGAACCACACAAGAAACAAAACAAACGTCCCAACCGAGCACTTAATCTGCGCGTGGGAGAGTTGCGGTGGATCTAGCTGTCATGGACCATTCCAGTGGCCATTTGGTTGACCATGGCATGGTCTAGACATCTGGAGGTAGGGTGTGAACTGTGTCTAAGGGCCATAAGCCAGCCAAGATCCACATCACTACACAAAAATCGAACTACACATGAAATAAGGGGAAGGGCCGAAAATATGTTCTTGTTGTTTGATTTAAAAACCGATTCCACCATGGACCAAGCCTCAAAAGGGCTACTTGATCACGTCTTAGACATGATAGGGAAGTGTTCTAACCATGGATATAGAACCTTAGGGCATCCAAGATCAGAAACTCGCCTTGACATCAAAACAGAAAAATTCGAAACTCAAATGGCATAAATGAGGAGTTGCTGTCATTTTCGATTTCTCGCATGCATGGGGCTTGTTTGACTGGACCAACATGGTGTTGACACACCCTAGTATGTGTCTGGATGCAGCCTTGGGAGCCTGGAATCGAACCGTCCTGGAACTCAACAAAAACAGCAAAAACCGTGAGGCATAGCGTGAAGCCAACAAAATCTGCACTACCTTTTTGAAAATGATTTGGTAATATTTAGGTTTTTGCCTAATAAATCATGCACGTGATATGTTTTAAAATATTAGTATGACTTGATTGAAGAGTGAAAGGAAATATAAACATGCCTGGTTTCGTTTTGAAAAGAAAACGAACGAAACGCAACGACGCGGCGCGGAGGAGACAGAGCGCTTTGCTACCTTGTTTTTTTTCTCGGTTTTCTCTCCTATTTCTTGCTATGAGGCTCACGTTTTTTTCACCCTAATATTACTCTGGAATTCGAGAATGGGGAGTGGGGAAATGGTGGCTAGGAGAGTGAGGGAGATCCAATAATAAAGGGATACAAATGGTATGACCAAGTCTCCCTCTTTTGAAATTTGAATTTGATTTGTTGGAGGAGGAAATGGATGGGGTGGCCGATTCTACATGCTAGACTAGGTTAGGATATTGATCTAATATTAATTAATTAAGAGTGATTAATAAATGAAAAGATTATCATGCTAATGGATGACAAGGAACGGGTCAAAGGTGAGTTGGCAAAGGATTATGGTCTCACTATGGGGTGGCAAAAAATTATCAACTAAATGAAGGGGAATATTGTTTAGCTAGTGTATTATTAAACCTTAAGAGCCTTACCTATCCTTTAATTAATTTAGGGAATTAACACCTCAATTAAGGAACCTAAATGAACTTATTTCCTACTCACCTCAAGTTAGTTAAATAATTCCTTAAACCTCCTTTTAACTTAAATTAACTTATTTGCTAGCTAAAATAAACTTTGGAAATGTTTTCTAAATTTTAAATTTTATCTCAAAACTCCAACTATAGTCCGACCTCACTGAAATAACTGAAAAGATAAAAATTAAACTACTACGTAAAATAATTAAATTTAAATACTCATGCAATAAAATTATTTTAATTTAAATACTAGAATTATGCATGGCTTATACGTAATCTGATTTCCGGGTTCTACATATTACAACGTCGGTCTTGGCCATACCATCAGGGCAATGCAATTTTGTGTTATACACTGATGCATCTAACCTCGGTTTAGGAGCAGTATTGATACAGCATGGTCGGGTTATAACTTATGTTTCCAGACAGTTAAAGGTACATGAGAAGAACTACCCGACTCATGATCTCGAGTTTGCTACCGTTGTCTTTGCGTTGAAGATATGGAGACATTATTTGTACGACGAGAAATGCCAGATATTCACTGATAACAAGAGTCTCAAGTACTTTTTCACGTAGAAAGAACTGAATATGAGACAAAGATGGTGGTTGGAGTTAGTAAAAGACTACGATTGTGAAATTAGCTACCATCTAGGGAAAACTAATGTTGTGGCAGATGCTTTGAGCAGGAAAGTAGCAGTCGTATCACAGCTATCAACGCAGAGATCTCTTCAATCAGAGATTCAGAGATTTGGTTTAGAAGTTTATTCTAAGGGCAGAGCTCCCAAACTGTTTAATTTTACAATCTAGTTTTTTTTGCTAGACCGAATCCGTATAGGTCAGCCTTCGGATGAACAGTTACAGAAATGGAGACTTAATGATGAAGCTAAGGGCAGTGTACTCTACACAGTGTCTGATGGTATGGTGAAGTACAGAGGAAAGATGTGGGTGCCTAGTGTAGATTCGATCAGAGAGGATATTTTGACAGAGACACAAACATCTCCATATTCCATCCATCCAGGATGTACCAAAATGTACAAGGACTTACATATATTTTATTGGTGGCCAGGGATGAAGCGGGACATTCGTCGATTTGTATCCGAGTGTCTCACTTGCCATCAAGTAAAACCAGAGCATCAGTGGCCTGCAGGTATGCTTAAACCACTCCCTATTCCTGAGTGGAAATGGGAGAATATCAGCTTTAATTCCATTTGGGTTATAATGGATCGACTTACTAAATCGACACACTTCTTACCGGTGAAGACGACTTTCTCCATGACTCAGTATGCAGAGCTCTATATCTGGGAGATAGTCCGATTGCACGGGATCTCAGTTTCTATTGTGTCTGACAGGGACCCGAGGGTCACATCGTCCTTTTGGAAGAGTTTACATGCAGCCATGGGGATGAAATTGCTTTTCAGTACGACATTTCACCCTCAGACAGATGGCCAGTCTGATAGAGTGATTCAAATATTGGAAGACTTGTTGCGAGCCTGTGTGATCGATTTCCATGAGAATTGGGAAACGAAGCTACCTCTAGTGGAGTTTACCTACAATAACAGTTTCCAATATCTATAGGTATGGCTCCCTACGAATCACTATAGGAAGGAAGTGCAGATCGTCGATTCATTGAGATGAAGTCGGTGAGAGATCAGAACTTGGTTCAGAGATTGTTCAGCAGACTACAGATGTGGTGGTCAAGATCCGAGACAGGAGAAAGACCGCCCAGAGTCTCCAAAAGAGTTATGCTTACAAGAGGAGAAAGGATCTCAAATTTGCCGTAGGAGTTCACGTATTGGTGAAGATAGCACCTATGAAGGGTGTTATGAGATTTGGGAGGAAAGGCAAACTGAGTCCGAGATTCGTTGGGCCGTTCGAAATTCTAGACAGAGTTGGGACACTTGCTTATCGTGTAGCTCTACCACCTGATTTGGCCGGAGTACACAATGTATTCCACGTCTCGATGCTGAGGAAGTATATGGCAAATCCTTTGCATGTTTTGAGCCGTTACAGCTCGCTCATGATCTGTCATATGAGGAGAGGATCGGTTCAAATTCTAGATAGACAGGAGCGGAGACTTTGGAACAAAGTGACCAACTTGGTCAAAATCCAGTGGCTAAATCAATAAGTGGAGGAGGCCACTTGGGAGTTCGAAGCAGATATGAGAAGCCGCTATCTTAAGTTGTTTGGTAAGATTTAATTTTGTGGACAAAATTTATTTAAGTGAGGGAGGAATTGTAGAGCCCAAAATCAGTACACGTAAACCCTTTCATTTATTAAATGGTTAAAATTATTTATTTAATTTTTAAAATGATTTTTTAATCATGAATAATTTACGATTCACATTATTTTAAATTTTTACAAGTTTATTGTGATGCACGTTAAATTTTTTCTTGAGTTTATGTTTCAGGCAAATATTCAATGCGAGATCGGGAAAAAAGATCGGCGACGATTTAGGCGATTTTGAGAAAATGTGATATTTTATTTCAAGTCAAGAAAAATTAGTATTTTTGATTGATTTATGAAATTTTAAACATTTTAAAGCCTAAGTTATTTTATTAGGTGATTTTGAGATTTTTAAGCTTTTCCACTAATTTACTAAGTTGAGTAGTGGGGATTTTTTTAACCTTGCAAATTAGTTTATTAAATCTTTTAATGGGGTTAAGTAATTAGATTAGTATTATTTTTATTCCTAATTATTTACCTAAGCATGATTAGCCCCTAAATAGTCAATTAATTATTAATTAAGCAACACATACACACATACACTTTCAGAATTTTGAAAAGAAACCTAGGGTTCTAACTTCTCAGCAGCAGCCACCCCTTTCCCCTTGCTAAATTTCTGAAGAATTCGTTGGTTTTTCAAGAAAAAATCGTGCCGAAAATTGTCCCGAATCATGTCTCCCATTCCCTCGTGTCATTATCCGTGGTATCGTGAGTTTTAAAGATCAAAGACATGTATATTCTTTCGTTTTGCATCGATCTTGTTATAGTATATGTTTTGATGTTTATTGTGTGTAAAATTCATGTATGTTGTGCAAAAGTTTGAGCCAAAACGTTTGAAACGATTTTGGATCAAAAATTTAGATCTCAAAAACGAGTCTGAAGTCATTTCGAGTACTGTGGATTTTTGGTCGACCTTCTGGAAAAACCTTCAACATATAAAACGTAGTACTTTTTAATATCTTTGATTTGATAGTATATTCGTAATTTTTGGACAAAAAACGAGTGTGTTATGAACATTTTTGTGGGACTGCTCAAACTGTAGAGTTTTTAAAATATGTTCTTCATGTTCCTTGAGTTTATTTTGTTGCTGGCTTCGTTGAGAATCGACGAGTGGTCGTTGCTGTGTAGGTTGTGTCATGTGTTGGGATCAGTCGCCTTTTGGTGTTTTGTTTCGAGACGGTATGGGTTTGGTTTTATTAGAAGGCATATGGAAGGAAATGGGTAGAACATGGCTTTTTGGGGTTGAATTCACGCAAGACTAGAGCCGCAGCTCTGCAGCTTCGTACCATGTAGCACTGCGGTGCTGTAGGGTAGCGCCTAGGCACCTGTCTGGCGCTGCAGCACTGCTCTTCAACGCATAGGCGCTGATTCAGGAAATTTCGGGCTTCGAGTATAGGTGTTATTGCTTCTTTTGGGTACTAATACGTCATTATGTCCAAGCTTGATGAGGGTTAGACTAGTTGTTACGAGTCTTGAATAGGAATCTTTGAGTCACAATTTAAACGGGGTTCGGGTTTTTCATTGCTTGGGAAATGTCAATTCTTCACATTAAGATTTGGTTCGGGGTTTGATGTCATGGTTTAGTATGATGTTTAAATTGGTCAAGTCTCGAATGGTCTAGAATTTCAAAAGTTATTTATTACTTCGGTGGTGAGTTTGATTGGTATGATTAAGTTATGGAATTAGATTGCTTGAAAACGTGTTAGTATGTGCAGCGACAGCCCAAGCGAGGTCCAACGAATCCCTCATTGGTATGTAAGTATGTTCGACGTGCAAAAGAAAATATTTGATGTTTTTGAGGTATCCTAATTGTCTTGTGATCGAAGATGAACGGGTTTGGAAGCCGGAGAACGTGTCCGGGTACCTCTCCACCCCGGTAAAGTATGACCGGGTTTTGATCAGGATTGGAAAGTGTTAAAATATGACCAGAGATCAATCCACCCGGTAAAGTATGATCGGAGATCTTATGTATGTGGGAGTGGACATCCCTGCCATCCCGGTACTATGGTTTAGTCTGATCAGGCGCACTATGTTATGGGTCACTTACTTTGAAACATATCTCTACGCAAAATGATGATGACTATGAATGTTTAAATACGTATGATGCAACTATGTTTAAGAAAATGTTTATAAAACGATGGCACGTCAATGTTATGCAAATATGTTCAAAGTTAAGTTATGTATGTGTTACTTTAAAATACATGTGGTTTTATTATACGATACTTGCTATTATCAGTTTATACATGTTGAGTCTTTAGACTCACTAGACTTGATCGATGCAGGTGAGGACGAGTTTGAGGAGACGAGGGGCGGCGATCAGTGAGCTGGCTCAGACTGAGCGGTGGACTAACCTGAGGACCGCCTTAGCTTTCAAGGATTTTATTTTATGTGTGATAAAATTGTTTACTTTGATTTAACGAATTATTTCATGTTGTTTAAAACTAGCACTTTTTCAAGCTCGTTACATTCCAAATATTTTTTCAAACATTTTATTTGTATTGCATTTTGAAAGATGATTACCTATTTAAGAAAATTTTTATTTTTCCGCAAATTTTAAGTACTTTTAAAAAGTACGGTATGTTATAGGACCACCTTTAGCCAACACCTAGACCATCTAGCCCAGCCCTCTCCCAAGCCTCCCGCTGCAACTTCTCGGCCGCCCTTGGACATGCATGGGAAGAGTACTATCACGCAAGGACTCTTCTCCAGCCACGATGCACGAATCCTAGCCCTGCTAGGACCCTTCCTAAGACCTAACCACATCCCGTACGAGCCCTCCTCAAGACCTGGCCGAGCCCCAACACCCCATGCAACCTATGAACCCCATGATAACACCCAAGCACACGGCCCCTCCTAGAAAGACCCTAGGTGTTCTTCCCTTGAATTTTTTTTCTTGAATTAATCATGTTCTAATCATACAACTGTAACGACCCATTACAGGCCCAGTGGACCGCCCATACGGCCCACTGCCCCGATCGACCCAAGGCTATCCCGATCTTGGGCTCTCTCAAAGGGGTCTTTTCCCTCACGAGCTTTCCATAGGCGTCCTACGGGTTACTCATAGGATCTCCCCCTCCCTACCAAGGGGTTTCTTTCGCCTCCCCAGGGACAGTAGGCCGTATGGGCGGTCCACTGGGCCTGTAATGGGTGGTTACAATAAAAGGCGCATAAATGTAACACTTCTGGACGGTTTTAATAAAATAGGTCGTTACAATAAAAGGCGCATAAATCTAACACCTCTGGCCGGTTTTAATAAAATAGTAGCGGAAATTAAAATTTTCTTTGAAGAGAGGAAGGATTTAAAATACATTACCATATATAAACAAAAGTTATTACATGATCAATCAAATGAGGCAACAAAATACAAAACATCATTTTTGTGATCATGTCAAAATACTTGCAAAATAGTCTTCTTCCTTCCCTCTCTTATGCATATGACCCCGGCTCCAATCAACGTCCCGGTCCGTCACTCTTATCTGCATCACATGAATAACTAAAATGAGTATGAAACTCAGCAAGTGGAGCTCTTACATAGCAATGTACATATACCATACTCTGTAAAACGTGGCTTTGAAAACATTAAATACCATCAACTCTGAAACATGAATATCATAGAATGAATAATAATAACGATGGTATTTCTCTTTTCTCCGTTGGATTGATATCTATATAGTATCTCTGTCTCTGTGCCTCTATCCCATCGATATGAATCGATAACTCTGAGGAACATAAGCCTATGGTCGTTGATCAACTTATTGCATGCAATCTCTGACTATGTATCTATCAATCCAATAAAACATTTGAATTCTCTCTTTGGCATTAAAACAAACACTTTGAAGACTCTATTTTCTTTTGTATTCCCTTTAACATAATTGAGACATAAGAATATCTCTAATATACAACAATGTGTATTAATAGATAGCATGAATCAAATGGAAGGGAATAACACTTTAAAACCATTGAAACACAATACATATATTATCATGTGAGCACAAGGAAATGAATTCCACTTACAACACTTGCTACTATACTCTTGGTACACAACCTACAACAATAAACCATAAATAGAATCATCAACAACCCAATAAACACAAACCCATAACATATCATCCATAAAACCAACACCATCAACAAACCCATGATTTCCCCAACACCAAAATCCAACAATAAACTATACCACAAGCTTACCTTAGCTTCTTGAACCAACAAGAACCTTGCTCACACTTCAAAACTCCCACAAGATACTTGAATCAAAGGAAGGGAAAGAAAGGAAATGGAACCCTAGCTCTCCCAAGGACTGAAGAATCGAGAATGAGGGGAAAGAATGAGAAAAATGAGACCAACTCATCCATTTAAACACTAAAAACCCGAAAACACGACTTTACTGTTCATGCACCGCGGGTGCACTACATACCTCACCGCGGGTGCGGTGTGCCTTCGGCACCTCAACCAAATTTCTGAAATCGACGACCGCGGGTGCGGTACCTATCCCACCGCGGGTGCGGTGTCTCTTCGGCAATTCCACAAATTCTGCAATAAAGACCGCGGGTGCGCTGCACAAATCACCGCGGGTGCGGTCTGCTCTCGGCCAAAACAACTCTATGCAACAAAAATCGAATCGCAACGCTGATACAACACAACTACCCATCAACTAATATCAACAATACCACAAAACAATAATAACCAACAATACTATGACCCATAATCACAACTCTTAACATCTAAATCAAACTTAATCTTAACCAAATAATCCATAAACATACGAAATCTTAAACTGTACCGTTCACCAGGCTTGGATATTACAATCTCCCCTCCTTAGAGGAAATTTCGTCCTCGAAATTGACGTCACTGCACAAACAACTCAGGATACTTCTCTTTCATCTCATCCTCTGGTTCCCACGTGGCTTCTTCAATCAGATGATTCCTCCAAAGGACTTTAACAATGCCGATCTCTTTGTTCCTCAACACTTTAACTTTGCGATCCAGAATCTGGACCGGAATCTCTTGGTACGTAAAATTCGGCGTCAAATCCAATGGCTCGTGGCGAAGAACATGGGAAGGATTCGGAATATATTTCCTGAGCATAGAGACATGAAAAACATTATGAACTCTATCAAGATCTGGCGGTAGGGCTAACCTGTAAGCTTGATCACCGACTCTGTCCAATATTTCAAATGGACCAATAAATCTCGGACTCAACTTTCCCTTTTTGACAAACCGCATAACACCTTTAAGAGGTGCTATCTTCAAGAACACATGGTCGCCAACCTCAAACTGCAATGGCCTACGACGCACATCGGCATAACTCTTCTGTCTCAACTGCGCTGTCTTCATTCTCTCTCGGATAACAGCAACAACATCAGCAGTCTGTTGGACCAACTCTGGACCCAACATCTTTCTCTCACCAATCTCATCCCAATATAAGGGTGATCTACATTTTCTTCCATAAAGTGCTTCATAAGGTGCCATGCCAATTGTCGCCTGGTAACTGTTATTGTACGTGAACTCAACAAGAGGTAATTTGGAATCCCAGCTACCAGGATAATCTATAGTACAAGCTCTGAGCATATCCTCTAAAATCTGAATAACTCTCTCCGACTGACCGTCGCTCTGGGGATGATATGCTGTACTAAATGCTAACCGTGTACCCATAGCTCTGTGCAAACTCTTCCAAAACTCTGAAGTAAATCTAGGATCACGATCAGACACGATCGACACAGGAACACCATGAAGTCTAACAATCTCTGCTATGTACTCTTCAGCATACTGGTTCATAGAATATGTCATCTTGACTGGAAGAAAATGTGCTGACTTGGTCAATCGATCAACAATAACCCAAATAGAGTTAAAAACTTTCTGCGTTCTGGGAAGACCAGTCACGAAATCCATCGTAATGTGCTCCCATTTCCATTGAGGAATCGACAATGATAACAATGTCCCAGCAGGTCTCTGGTGCTCGATCTTCACCTGCTAACAAGTTAGGCACTGAGAAATGAACATAGAAATATCCTTGTTCATTCCTGGCCACCAATAGAGTCTACAAAGATCCTGATACATCTTGGTGCTACCTGGGTGCATCGAGTATGGCGCGGTATGTGCTTCTGTCAAGACGTCTCATCGAATATCATTGCCAATAGGAATGCATATACGGCCTCTGAATGTCGTCAAACCATCTCCATTCATCCCAAACTCTGAATTACCTCTGTCCTCTGCTCTGGCTCTCATCTCTATCAACTGTACATCATTGGCCTGCTCTCTACGGATCCTGTCCGTCAATGTAGCCCGAATGATCAACGCTGAAAAGCGAGCAATGGTTCACGGAACCACCAAAGCTATCTCCTCTCGCTGCAAATCTAACAACAACGGCTGCTGAATCATAGAACTTAAAGAAGAACTCGACTTACGGCTCAATGCATCCGCTACAACATTCGCCTTCCTTGGGTGATAACTAATCATCACATCATAATCTTTGACAAGCTCTAACCACCGTCTCTGTCGCATATTAAGTTCTTTCTGTGAAAACAAATACTTTAAACTCTTGTGGTTTGTGAAAATTTCACACTTTTCGCCATACAAATAATATCTCCAGATTTTCAGGGCGAAAACCACAACTGCCAGCTCCAAATCATGCGTAGGATAATTCTTCTCGTAATCCTTCAACTGGCGAGAAGCATAGGCTATAACTTTACCTCGTTGCATCAACACTGCACCAAGGCCCTTCTTCGACGCATCGGTAAAAACAACAAAGTCCTCTGAACCACTGGGCAAAGCAAGTACCGGAGCTGTCGTCAACTTATTTTTCAACTCCTGGAATCCTCTTTGGCATTCATTGGACCACTCAAACTTCACAGTCTTCTTCGTCAGATTGGTCAACGGCAGGGCAATCTTGGAAAAATCTGAAATGAATCGACGATATTAACCCGCCAAACCAAGAAAACTGCGTACCTCTGATACAGTGGTAGGGATAGGCCACTTTTGTATCGCCTCTATTTTCACTGGATCAACAGCTAACCCATCCTTTGAGATAACATGGCCTGAGAAAGAAATCTGCTCTAACCAGAACTCACATTTCTTCGACTTAGCATACAACCTCTTCTCTCTCAGCAACTGAATAACAACTCTGAGGTGCTCTGAATGAAGCTTTCTGGTCTTGAAGTAAATCAAAATATCGTCGATAAAAACAATGACAAAGCTATCCAAATACGGCTTGAACACTCGGTTCATAAGATCCATGAAGACTGAAGGAGCATTGGTCATACCAAACGACATAACAAGAAATTCATAATGACCATACCTGGTCCGAAATGCCGTCTTAGGGATATCAGACTCCCTAACCATCAACTGATAATAACCAGATCGCAGCTCAATCTTCGAAAACATTGTAGCCCCTTGCAATTGGTCAAAAAGATCGTCTATCCGTGGCAACGGATACTTATTCTTGATAGTCACTTTGTTGATCTCTCTGTAATCAATGCACAGTCGCAACGACCCATCTTTCTTCTTAACAAAAAGAACCGGAGCTCCCCAAGGCGAAGAACTCGGCCGAATAAAACACTTATCTAATAGATCCTGCAACTGCGTCTTCAACTCCTTCATCTCTGTAGGGGCCATTCTGTACGGAGCCTTAGAAATAGGAACCGTACCTGGGACTAAATCAATCACAAACTCCACATCTCTGTCCGGCGGTAAACCCGGCACATCATCCTCAAATACATCAGGGAACTCTCTCACAACATCAATATCATCAAGATTCAACTTCACAATTCTATCCATATCCACAATCGAAGCCAAAAACCCATCACAACCTCTAAACAACAACTTCTTAGCCTCAAGACACGAAATAAAAGGAAGGACCAGCGAAGTACCTGCACTGGCGAGCATACTTTCCTTATTTCCATCATCTTCCTTCGTCATGGTAATGATGCGACCCTGCACCTTCTCCTTGCTCGATCCTCTTGGGCAGTCCTTGGCAATATGGCCTGCAGTGCCACATCTGTAGCATGTATTAGTACCAAACCTGCACTCACCCCTGTGAGGCCTACTGCACTTGGGACACAATGGCTTCTCAGGCTCAGATGGAACTGTCGGTGGTTTAGGACTCGGCTCCAACTTGCCTTTCCCTTTAAAATGGTCATTTTCTCTTTGGCTCGAACCTTGACCTCTTTTTGCAACAAACTGCTTCCTCGCCTGTCTCTCTCTGGCAATGTCTTTCTCATCTTGCTCGGCCAACAAAGCCTTAGACACAATCTCTTTAAATATCACCGCCTTAGACATATTGATGTCCCTTCTGATTTCTGCTCGAAGTCCTCTAATAAAATGAGCACCCTTGTCTTTGTCATTGGATGCAATGTATGGGGCAAACAGACAGCCCTCTTCGAACTTCAGAATATACTCATCAACATTCATACTTCCTTGACGAAGCTCTAGAAATTCAGTCACCTTTCTAGCTCGAAGTGCATCTTGGAAATACTTGTCATAGAAAAGATCCGTGAACTCTTGCCACTTCAATGCCGGAACATCAACACCTACCTTGGTAGCATTCCACCAAATGCGTGCAGCTTTGACTAGCATGAATACTGCAAATCCACTCAGCCTTTGTCTTCATACGTGAGATGATCAAATATCGCCTCAAGAGCTTTGACCCACTCTACAGCCACCAATGGATCAGTGCTTCCTGCAAATTCAGCCGGATCCATCCTCTTAAAAGCAGTAAAGATCCCATCAGTTCCAACCGCTTGAACCACTTGGCCTCTCCCTTGACCTCTACCTTGGCCTGTTCCTTGCATACGGAGTAACTGCTGGATCTGCTCACTATGGACCTTGGCTTGCTCTTTTAGTAACTTGCCGAACTCATCAACAATTCTAGAGGAAGAACTATCCGCACCCTCTGAAGCCTTTCTCTTAGGAGGCATACTCCTACAATGTTCTCACATAATACATATCAACCAATAACAATGAATAGATGAAGAAGAAGACATACCCGGACTGTTGAAAGTAGACGAAGTCATATGCATTGGTCCGAAGAACCGTGCTCTGATACCAATAAATGTAACACCTCTGGCCGGTTTTAATAAAATAGCAGCGGAAATTAAAATTTTCTTTGAAGGGAGGAAGGATTTAAAATACATTACCATATATAAACAAAAGTTATTACATGATCAATCAAATGAGGCAACAAAATACAAAACATCATTTTTGTGATCATGTCAAAATACTTGCAAAATAGTCTTCTTCCTTCCCTCTCTTATGCATATGACCCCGGCTCCAATCAACGTCCCGGCCCGTCACTCTTATCTGCATCACATGAATAACTAAAATGAGTATGAAACTCAGCAAGTGGAACTCTTACATAGCAATGTACATATACCATACTCTGTAAAACGTGGCTTTGAAAACATAAAATACCATCAACTCTGAAACATGAATATCATAGAATGAATAACAATAACGATGGTATTTCTCTTTTCTCTGTTGGATTGATATCTATATAGTATCTCTGTCTCTGTGCCTCTATCCCATCGATATGAATCGATAACTCTGAGGGATATAAGCCTATGGTCGTTGATCAACTTATTGCATGCAATCTCTGACTATGTATCTATCAATCCAATAAAACATTTGAATTCTCTCTTTGGCATTAAAACAAATACTTTGAAGACTCTATTTTCTTTTGTATTCCCTTTAACATAATTGAGACATAAGAATGTCTCTAATATGCAACAAGGTGTATTAATACATAGCATGAATCAATGGAAGGGAATAACACTTTAAAACCATTGAAACACAATACATATATTATCATGTGAGCACAAGGAAATGAATTCCACTTACAACACTTGCAACACTTGCTACTATACTCTTGGTACACAACCTACAACAATAAACCATAAATAGAATCATCAATAACCCAATAAATACAAACCCATAACATATCATCCATAAAACCAACACCATCAACAAACCCATGATTTCTCCAACACCAAAATCCAACAATAAACTATACCACAAGCTTACCTTAGCTTCTTGAACCAACAAGAACCTTGCTCACACTTCAAAACTCCCACAAGATACTTGAATCAAAGGAAGGAAAAGAAAGGAAATGGAACCCTAGCTCTCCCAAGCACCGAAGAATCGAGAATGAGGGGAAAGAATGAGAAAAATGAGACCAACTCATCCATTTAAACACTAAAAATCCGAAAACACGACTTTACTGTTCATGCACCGCGGGTGCACTACATACCTCACCGCGGGTGCGGTGTGCCTTCGGCACCTCAACCAAATTTCTGAAATCGACGACCGCGGGTACGGTACCTATCCCACCGCGGGTGCGGTGTTTCTTCGGCAATTCCACAAGATCTGCAATAAAGACCGCGGGTGCGCTGCACAAATCACCGCGGGTGCGGTCTGCTCTCAGCCAAAACAACTCTATGAAACAAAAATCGAATCGCAACGCTGATACAACACAACTACTCATCAACTAATATCAACAATACCACCAAACAATAATAACCAACAATACTATGACCCATAATCACAACTCTTAACATCTAAATCAAGTTTAATCTGAACCAAATAATCAATAAACATACGAAATCTTAAACTGTACCGTTCACCAGGCTTGGATATTACAACAACATCCTACGTTGGCAGCGTACTCGTTTGAAATCATATCATGATCACATATACGTAAAAACGTTGAAACTTTTGAAAATATTTGATAAAATGTTAAACCATCAAACGCAAATTTTTTTATTCAAAAACAATTTAAACATGCATATTATTATTTGAATGATGTGTAAAGGAGTTTAGAAAACATGTCTTTGCGTTTAAAACGCTCGAATACGTGAGCGTCAGCGAGGAAGAACGAACGGGCGACGAAGAATCCTAGCTTTTCTCTTCTCCTTATTTTCGAAAATTCTAGTGTGTGCGAGTGTGTGTTTTGGCTGGTTTAAGGTGTAAATTATGGGGTGAAAAACCCTTGGTTTAGTTATTTATATTTTAGTTAACATGTAAATGGGCTTGGTTTTTGGGCTTGCTAGTTTGGGAGCAATTGGGCCTACTCAATTTGGTTAACCATCTGAAGCTTAAAATCAAATTGAATCTGATACGTGGCTTTGTTTTATCAAATTTTTTCTTAGTGGTTTTCGCACACATGGAGGTTATTGGTTTCCAGCCTATATACCATCTTCAACTCAAACTGAGCTAAGAAAATGAGACATTTAAATTCCAGAATAATAAAGAATATAAGGTTCTTATTAGGAACTTTTACAAAACATAAAAGGATTTATGAAAGATATACCAAAGAAATTAAACAACAGAGGATTTTACCGAGATACCTTTGAAACATAAATTCATAAAAAAATCACCCATAAATGCCTTAAACGTCATCTCTCGGCTAAGCAGGCTGAAGGACTACAACATGAATTTATTATTTCTTGGTTACTCGAATCTTGTGTTTACCATTTCTTGATTCATCTTTTTACTTTATGTTCTAACAAAAGACTCTTATATTTCATTAAATTCCAAAAGTTAAATAAATCTTTTGTTATCTCAATTTCATTCCAAGTTACAAATAAATATAGATCATGCTATAGTAAAGTAGTATGATTTAGCACGAATGATTTAGCCTGTCATTCAGGCTAAGCGATAAAATATAAAAATTAAAAACTATAAATAAAAATTGAAAATAAAAACAGTAAATTTACAAAGTTGTAATCAGTAAAGAAGCATTGATTGAATAAGTGGAAGCTTTTATTATGAAGGGTTGTTTACAAGAGAGGAATAGAGGGGAGCAAACTCGACCGTATCCTCTTAAGAACACGAAACTAACTATATATAGAAAGAAGAGTCGGACATCAAACCTCGGATTCCAACTAAAAATAAAAATAGTACAATGCTTTATTAAAGCAAATAGTAACATGGTTACAAAAATCAAAAAGTCTACAGTGATATGCCACCAACTTGAAATATTCCATCGGTTGTAGTTATATTCCACCAACTTGTGATATCCCAACAACTTTATTAAAGATGAATGTCCTAATCATCTTTAAGATTATCTTTTATAAAATTTTTAAAAATGTAGCTGATATGCTAGAGATTAGGAATATTTTCCTCTGGGTCTTATGCATCTTGCATTTGAATGAGATGAATGAATTGATTCTCACTGGATTCGGACGCCATTGATTTATCTGATTTGGAATCAGAACATCCAATATTCTTATAAAGATTCTTCTTCATTTCATCAATATATACTTCAATCATTTTTTCAATAAATCTCATAATATTTTTGAGTCAATATCTTGAATGGACTCATAGAGTCTTTCTCTTTTTCTTGTTGATTATGAAAATCTTTCTGATATAAATAAATTTTCTCCTCCATATTTTGAAGAGTTTCATAGCCATAAGGCTTACCAGTATCTGGATCATCTCTTAATAATTTGTCCCAAAATTTTGTGGAAATGACCCTCCATATACAAGGGATGCTTTCATCAGTGTAACCGAATTCTAGTTACCATTTCCAGATCCATGACATTCAAAGTCCATAAAGAATAGACATAGAGTCTTGCCATCAATCCAATGTTCTGAAAAGGATTTTGTAATACTTGGGGAAACATTTAACCAAGTATTCATTGATTTTATGAAAACCTCGGGCAAAATTTTTGCTGATGGACCAAATATTTTCCACCATATTAAAAACCAATTAGTAATTTGATAATGGAAAACATTTTCACAGATTTTTAAAAACCATGTATGCTTTCTTTTTTCATTTTCATATAATAGATTTTTATTAAAACTCTCAACATAATCCCAAAAATTAAATTTGAAATTCATTTGATGATTTTGAGAATAAAATTCTTTTTCAACCAATGGAGATATACCCTATTCTTCAATAGATATAATCTTTTTGATGATAAACTTGGAGAAGTTATAACTTCCTTTCTGTTGAGTATTATTAAAAAAGTGAGTTATTTCAACACTTTTTGTAAATAATAGAAGATTTTCATAAAATCCTCTTTGCTTATAAGCACCATATGCATATGATATATTGGTTAAGTATCTTTCCATAATAGTCCATGGAGTTTTTTCCATTGGGTATCTTTTTCTTCTATAAGAAGAATTAATTCACGATATTTTGTCTCTATATAAATAGCAGAATCACCTTTATCATTTTTATTGATGTTAGCATATGATGTTTGAGACTAAGAATCTGTATTACTTCTCTATTTCTGTTTCAAGAATTCTTGAAATTCATTGTATAACTCATTTTGCTTAGTATTACTGGCAGATGAACTATATAGGTTCTGGGCAATTAGCCTCTGTTTACCATGCTGGGCAATAATATTAGGGGGTTTTCTCCTACCACCTCTTCCTCTGTAAGCGGAATCTCTACGACCTCGAGAATTCATATATGTAAATAGAAAAATTAAGATAAATATTCTCGAGTTAAGAAATCTGGTAAGTGATTATCTTCACTTTTTTTATAAATGATTTCAAAATCAAAAGAAGCTAAATGTGCCTGCCATCTTGCAAAATTTTGCTTAGACACATCATGTTTAAAATCTTTTAAAAACATAAATTTTGCAGATTTGCAATCAGTTTTTTATAATAAACTTTTGATTGTATAAATCATCTTGAAATTTTAAAATACATCTCACAATAGCTAAAATTTCTTTTGCTATTTTGGAATAATTTTTCTGGGCATTATTCCATTTCCCAGAATAAAATCTGATTAAATATTATTGTTATGTTTTGGGGTCTATTTGTTTTAAAACCTCCAAAATCTATATCTGAATCATCTATGTCAACAATTTTGTCCCATTGGGGATTAGCAAGCATAAGACAAGGAAGATTTTTAACCTTTTCTTTTATATTTTTAACTGCTTCAGTATGTTTAGTAGACCAAGGTAAATGATTTTTCTTTAATCTATCATATAAGATAACTGAATCATTTATAAAATTTTTAATATAAGAAGAAATATAATTTAAATTTCATAAAAATCTTTATAACTGAGTTTTATCAGTTATAATAACAGGAAATTTTGAACCAAATTCTATACTTCTTTGTATAAGAATTATTTTTCTTTTTTCAATCGTAAGACCAAGAAATCTAATATTTGTTTGAAATAAAATCATTTTTTATTTTGATATAACAAGACTATTTTGAATAACAATATTTTTAAACATATCTTAATGTTTAAAGTGTGTTTCTATGTCATTTGAAAATACTAAAATATCATCAATATAAACAATTAAAAATTGCAATACTGATAAAAAAAAATATCATTCATAATTTGTTGAAATTCTAAAGGGGCATTTTTAAGTGCAAAGGGCATAACTGTCCATTCATAATGTCCTATTGGAACATTAAAAACAGTTTTATATATTTAATTTGAATCTGCCTAAATCCTGATTTTAAATCGAATTTTGAAAATATAATTGCATTAACAAGTCTATCTAATAAATCTTTTTTATTAGGAATAGGATGCCTAATCCATTTCAAAACCTTATTAAGATGTTTATAATTTATGACTAATCTAGGAACTCCTCTTTCCTGCTCAGAATGTTTATTAACATAAAAAGCAGTACATGACCAAGGAGATTGAGAAGGTTTGATTAAACCTTTATCTAATAAAGAATGAATTTCATTCTTACATAATTCTAAATATTCAGAATTCATTTGACAAGGTCTTGCCTTGTTAGTAATATTTGTTTCCTTAAAATCTTCTTCTTTTAAAGAATTAATTTGAAAAGTTTTTCTATCAATCTTTTCTTGTAATTCATTGAAAATTATGTGAGCAGATTTAGTTATAAATTGAAAAGAAATAGGGTTACTTTGATAGGTTCCTATTATACCTGTTTTATCAACATAAGTTAAAGGATAAATTTGATATATAAAAGGAAGTCTAAGTATTAGTTGGCTAGAAATATCCTTAGCTAAAAAAAACTGGTTTGAATACAGTTTTTATCTTTGCAAATATAAGCTTTAGGTAATTTATAATTTATTTCTAAAGGTTCTCGTCCTGCATGAGAGAGAGAATGAGTAGTTTTATAAAAGTATTTAGTAGGAATTAATCGTTTCTGTATGACATTTAAATCTGCACCACTATCTATCATGGCAATTAAATTCTTCTTATAAGAAATATCAATTAATAAAGTAATATTAGTATATCACTTTTGAGATATTATCATACTTAAAACAGATAAATATTTTTGATTATAATTAGGAAATGTAATATCTTGAATATTTTCAAAACTTTCAGAATTATTAATTGAATTGTTATTATTATTTTCAATAACTGAAATACGATAATTTAAACTATTATTATTGTATTGTAAAATTTTTATTTGATCTTTAAGATTATCTATTTCTTTAACTAAATCATGTATAGTAACATGATTTTGTTTACTATATTTTTTTTGTAGAAGTTTTTTTACTTCTTTCATAGAATAAACGTGTTCTTGTTTAACAAAAATGTTATTACTGCTAGTTGAAGCAGTATTTTACATTTGATAAATAATTGTAGATTTTAATATTAGATCCTTAATCATTTTAAAGAATTCTAAAATATTATTATTAGTTAAAACATTAATATTTAAATCTTGAAATTGAGACATAAATTTATAAAACTGATCATTTTTATCATTATTCTCATCTATATGATTTATACAAGATTTTTCTTGTATACAATTATCACATTTTTCTAAATCAGAAGTATTAGATTCTATTTCATTAATTTCTTCTGATTCAAATGATTCTGAAGAATTATCAGACTCACTATCAGAATTATTATTTGAATCCATTATTATTTTAAATAATGTTTCTTTTAGATTTTCATCTATATCTAAATTATTAATTTTGTTTTTAGCCCAACATTGATTAGCATAATGTCCTGACTTTTTGCATTTTCTACAAATTATTAATTTGTTTTTGTATTTTTCTGCTTTCCGTAAATCACAGCTTTCTTTTCTTTTCTTCTTTTTATCTCTTTGTCTTTCAGAAAAATTTCTTTTCTTTCTATAAGGTCTTTCTTCTTTATCTTTTATTTTTTTCTTACCTTTATAAGGTAGGTCCATACCAAATTGATCAAAAAATTTACCTAATTGTTTTTTCTCAAGTAAATTTTTTCTTTTAATTTGATTATTTAATTTTAATTCATTACAGAGAGCTAAACCCTCTTGAATACAAATACTTATTAATTTTCCATAAGTATAATCTTCATGAGGGATATATGTATCATCTTTTCTTAAAACTTTTCTAATTCATTCAGCAAATAGAAAAGGTAAATCATCTATATACTTAGCTTTCCAAAGACTATTGTTACAGTCTGGTATCTCATAAATACGAGATAAGAATGTATCTTTATACCATCTAAAATCAGTAAGTGTTTTACATTTTAGATTACTTAATAAAGTACGAATTTGTTCACTACTATCAGTAAATCTACTAGTGAAATGTTGNTCTTGAATACAAATACTTATTAATTTTCCATAAGTATAATCTTCATGAGGGATATATGTATCATCTTTTCTTAAAACTTTTCTAATTCATTCAGCAAATAGAAAAGGTAAATCATCTATATACTTAGCTTTCCAAAGACTATTGTTACAGTCTGGTATCTCATAAATACGAGATAAGAATGTATCTTTATACCATCTAAAATCAGTAAGTGTTTTACATTTTAGATTACTTAATAAAGTACGAATTTGTTCACTACTATCAGTAAATCTACTAGTGAAATGTTGAATCATTGTCATTATTAATGAATAAACTACATTTTCTAATTGAATATTATTTTCAATTTTTATTGAATTGAAAATATCATCTTTTTGGGATTAATTTAAAATATTTATCCCACCAACCTTTTAGTTGGCCAGTAAATCCTGCTATAATTATTCTAGCAATATTTTTATCTGTATTACCTGAAGTTTTACACACAGTACTATACATAAGCATTCTGTGAGCAATATTATAAATTTGTTTATCACTAACCCTATCAATATTCCATTCATATATACTTTTCCAATTATATCTATTTGAGAAAATATATTCTTGTTCTTCAACAAGAACATCCATGGGAGTATTTCTATCGTAATAATATTTAGATTGGGTAGGTTTATCTGTCCATTTTATTTTATTAATTTCTTCATCAGAAGGATTATTTTCAAACTCTTCATTAAGAGTATTTAAATTAAGATTTTAAAATTTTTCTTCTAATAATTTTTCTATATCAGAAACAGAAGACTTAAATTTAAAATCTTTTTTTTCTGGAGGGGATTTAATAGAAGAACTTGCAATATAAATAATATTAGTTTCTTCTTCCTTAGTTTGTAGATAAACATCTAGTTTAATTTGATTAATAGCTATAATAATTTTATCTATTCGATCTTTAAGATAAACTATTTCTTCTCCTATTATCGTAAGATATAAATTTGTCTAATTTTATTTTTCAATTATCTGATTAATGTGTTTAACAGTTATTGTAACATATCATTATCAAATAATTATAAAAAAGCAGTAAAATTTAAAATTTTATTATTATTTTCTATAATAAAAGATTGTTGAGGAGGATAAACAGATTTTTGAATCTGTCCCGAAGAAAGTTTATAATTTTTTTCAAGAATAGATATATAATCTATAATAAAAGTTTTAAAAAACCAAGGAACAAAATGTATTAATCTATTTTGGTTTTCACAGTATTTATAAAATTCTGTGACAATGTATTCAAATTCTTCTTCAGAGAAACTTTTAAAATACCATTCCCTGAAAGATTCCTATTTGGGTAAATAAAATTCTGCATTGATCTTTGCTCTAGCAAGAGATCCTTTAGTAAAATCAATTTTTGGTTTACTATCCATTAAGTAGTAAAATTCATTTCTGAAACAGTATCAGTTTCTTTAACTTTTTGAGAGTTACTTTGATGAACAATATTATTTTGATTAATAATTAAATCTTCTGTTGAAGATTCTATTTCTTCTCTGATTTGAGAAATTGAAGCTTTAGAAGTTTGTGGAATATCCACCATATAATCCAGAGGTGAAATAAAAGAATGACTAAATCTTGATCTAGCATAGACAGATGAAGGTAATAATCTTCTTTGTTCATTATTGAACTGTATTTGAACAGATACTTCGTTATTTTGAATAACTTGCTGTAAATCTCTATTTATTATAAGATTTCTAAGAACAGCTTGTTCAATTATCTAGTTTTCTGGAAATTCAATTTCTTCCAATTTTATAGATCTACTCTACGGGTTGTGATATTAGATCTATTAAAATTAGTTTCTATTAGAATAGTTTCATTTAATTTTTTTATCTATTCTTTTACACATAGGATTCAGTGTAAATAATGGTTTATAATAAATAAGATAACAGATACATATTGCTTATGTTCTAGGAGTATAATTATAACCATGAGTTTTAACATTTAATGTTAAAGAGTCTAATATATTTATATCAGACAGAGAAAAAGATAAATTAGGGTAAACATCAAAATATACTGGACCATGTGCCAGACTAGATTGAATTATTCCCAAAAGAGATTGTTTCCAATTTAAATTTCTTCCATCTCTTAAAGCTGCTATAAAGCTTTCTGGTAAAATTTCTAAAGTTAAAGGTCTAAAAGCAATTTGTATTAAACCTATATGAATAAATCTATAATTTTTCATATAAGGTGAAATATTTTTATTGTTTAACAATCTAATAACCATTTCTTCATTATGAAGAGGTACCAAAGATTATGTTGTTTTAACTACTTTTTTAAAACCAATTTTTTCAAAAGTTCTTAACTTATAGATCATTTTAAATTCTATCTTAGGAATAGTCCATTTATTTAATAAATCTAAATTTTCAAGTAAATCATATCATATTCTTCATTTAAACTGTTTTGAACAGTTTCTTTCATACCAAATATATTCATTGAATAAAAAGTGCCAAATCATAAACCAAACTATTTTCATGGCTCTGATACCATCTGAAGCTTGGAATCATACAATATAGTTTCCAAAAATAATATTTTTGATCTTTTAAAAACTCCTCGTTTGCCCAAAACCAGCTTCTCGAGAAAAATAGAGCTCGACTTGTAAAATAACTCGAACTCCAATTTTTTTAGAAAAATTAAATCATTTTTAATCATATTTAGAAGCCTTGAAAATATTTAGTGAAAAAATATTTATTCTAGTCTTGGTCGTCCCCGGTCTCTTTTCCCCTGCCTATTATTGAATATTCGGGTAAAATCCTTCAATTTTATGAAAACATGCCATATAATCATTTAATCATGCAATCATACTGTAATGTCCGGTTACTCGTACAAATTATTAACGATGCGTTTATGTAATTTATTATGTGGTTAGTTGACTCATTATGTTTCACTTGTTGATTGAGGTATCTGTCACACCCCGAGACCGAAGTGTCAATGACATCCGACATTGTTTAACAATTACTTGAAAACAATAATCCTCGTATCGAAAAGCCAAATAAACCAGTCTTTATCATAAATAAAATAGTCTTTACAATGACAACGGAATAAAAATTACATCAGAGTATTTGCGGAAGCTAAAAAAAAAAGAAAAGGTAAAAATTTTGATTCTTGATCTTGTCGTTCGACCACCATCCCCAGAAAGCTTCTTGTTCCTCCTCATTCAGTTGCACTTCATTCTTATCTGAAATTTGTAAGGGGTGAGTGTTTTGGGAAACACTCAGCAAGTGGGGGTCGATAGATTTTTCAAAGATACATATAGAACTTAATCTTTAAAGCATCTCTTTAATAAACTTTTAAAACTTACTACTCTTGACTTATCATAACGGAATCAAAATCAAATTCGAATTACGAGACAAAGGTTATCAGACGATTCAGAGCAAATCAGAAACAATTAAGAACAACACAACACTGTTACACATCTCATTTCTATTGTCAAATTGTCCCCAATATGTTAGTCCTCTAAGGGGCCACACCGAACACAGTTTTGTACCCACTGATGGGGGCTAGAACACTGTTTTATACCCATCGATGGGGCCCAGACAGAATTACAATTATCGTCTCATATACAAATCGATTTGTAACAGTGTGTCACAGAATTCAACTTATCGAACAAAACTTATCAGAATTCGAAAGGAATTTAGCAGAGTCAAGGAATATCGAAATAAGAAGAACATTTCATACATCGATCGAGATTTTTAAATTATAACGTACTGATTTTCAAAAAATATGGACACACATTCAAGATTGTCATGTTATTTTATGAAAAGTTTTAAATTACAAGAAGATACGTAACAAAAACCCACTTACCGTTCTCGAAGTTATGGTTTGAACTATGTAGAATTTGGTTGAACAAAATTGCTGGATTTCGACCAAATGATGACCGAACCTGGACCGGATCTTCATGACAGTATCAGCAACAAATTATTGTATGAAATGACCGTGACAATATTCTTCCTTCTTCTACTATGGTGTCGGAAGAGAGGTGAGTGTAGGGGGTCAAAATTTTGGGAGCCTTTGAGGATTTTTTTGAAGTGCCTTTGGTCTGAGGATCATGTGCTATTTATAGAAGAAAAACATGGATTTTCAATCCCCTTCGCCGACCCCTTGCACCCCAAGAAAGCATTCATTGTGGTCAACAATCCATCCAAGCACCAAGAGTCATCTAAGTTTTCTAAAAGGACATTTCTTGCATAATAAATTTGTCCAATCCCTTAGCTTTTCTTTTAGCTCTCTTTTTGGTCCTTTTAGGACAAGCATGGTTGAGCTTCATTGAACTAAAAGATTGAGTCCTTGAGCTGGGGTTTACTTCTTCGATGATGATTCTTTGATTGTTGCGGTTTCTTATAGCATACACTGCAAAAAATTGCCCTACAAAAATGGTTTTTAACCGTTGTCGTAGCCCTTTTAAAACTGTTGTTAAAGCTCCCGTTGATAAAAGTTTCGCTTAAAGACAACGGTTTTTCACCGTTGTCGTAGTTGCAATTTGCGACAATTTTCAAAAAACCGTCGCAAATAAAATTAGCGACGGTTTTATGCAAAGCCGTTGCTAATTAGCGACGGTTTATACAACCATCGCTAAAATTAGCGACAATTGTTTAAACACCGTCGCTAAAATTAGCGACGGTTTGTCCATAAAGTCTTTCGCTAATTTAGCGCCGGTTTTTTATGATTTCCGCCGCTAATATTTTACGAAAAATAAAAAATTACTTTTAATAATTTAATAAATTCTTAGAATATATTTTAATAAATTCTAGGAGTTGAATCTAAAATCGTGTAAGAGATAAAAATTTTAAGTGTTGTGAAGTGGTAAAATTGTGTATGAGAGAAAAATTTTAAGTGTTGTGAAGTGGAAGAAAATGGATCGAAAATGGTTGTATTTATACACAGTTTGCGACGGTTATTGTTAAAACCGTCGCTAATTAAGGCGGTATTTTCAAAACTGTCGCATGTTTCAATTTTGCGACGGTTTTGCTAAACTGTCGCGAAAATTAGCGACGGTTGGACTAAAATCGTCGCTAATTTCAATAATGCGACGGTTTTACTTTAAACCGCCGCTAAATTTAGCGGCGGTTTTAGCAAAACCGTCGCAATTTTGAAATTAGCGACGGTTTTAGCAAAACCGTCGCAATTTTGAAATTAGCGACGGTTTTAGTAAAACCGTTGCTAAATATGGCAACAGATCACATAAACCTTTGTTATTTGTTCAGAAAACACACTAATAGACAACGGTTCTATAAACTGTTGTCATTAAAGCTCAACGACAACGGTTTTATAGAACTGTTGTCATTAACCCTTAAAAACACTCTATGACAACCGTTTTTACTAAAATCGTTGTAAAAAAGTTGTTAATTCTTAAATTTCTTGTAGTGATAGCTTCCCATTGAGCTAATCCCCGAGCTTTGGAGCTACCTCCTCGAGCCGTGTTAGCTGAAAATTAAAGTTATTACTTGAGTTTTATAGTCACGATTAAAGTTGTGAACTTTGTTTTCGGGTTTTAAATTCTTACATGATTTGTTTCGGAAATTCTGGGTTCTTACATCCCACCCTCCTTATTGGAAGTTTCGTCCTCGAAACTTGGATCTGCTCAATTTTTTGAAAAGATATGGATATTGTGTGCTCATCCCTTCTTCTAGTTCCCAAGTTCTTCTCGTTCTGTATGATTTGACCACTGTACTTTGACATATGGGATTGTTTGGTGTCTTAACACTTGATCTTTGGTGTCCACTATTCGAATAGGGACTTCTTCATACTTCAGCTCTTCGTTCAAGTGTTCTTCGATCATCAGCGGTGCAACTTTAAGGATGTGACTTGGGTCTGGGATATATTTCCTTAGTTGTGATATGTGAAAAACGTTTTGAATTTTGGACATATCTGGTGGCAAAGCTAGTCGGTAAGCTAGGGTTCCCATTTTATCCAGTATTTCGAATGGTCCTACATATCTTGGATTTAGCTTTCCGGATTTGCTGAACCAAACAACTCCTTTCATAGGTAAGACTTTAACATATGCTTTTTCACCGATCTCTAATTCCAAAGGTCTTCTCTTTAAATCTGCCCATCTCTTTTGTCTATCTTGAGCTGTCTTGAGTCTTTCTCGGATTATGGCGACCTTGTTAATGGTTACTTGAACAAGCTCATGTTCAATGTTAGCCTTTTCTCCAACTTCATCCTAGTACAAAGGTGACCTACACTTTCGGCCGTACAACGGTTCATACGGAGCCATTTCAATACTGCTGTGATAGCTGTTATTATAAGCAAATTCTATAAGAGGTAACTGCTCATTCCAATTTCCATGAAAATCCAGGGCACACGCCCTCAACATGTTCTCAAGGGTTTGATTTGTTCTTTCAGTTTGGCCATCAGTCTGTGGATGATAGGCCGTGCTGAGAGTGACTTTGGTCCCCAGTGCCTTTTGAAAACTTTTCCAAAATCGTGATACGAATCTTGGATGGACTGAAAGTTTCTTTTTATGTGCCTCAGCCATTACTTCTTCTCGAATACCATCAACTTCTGGCACACATAACCGTCCTTTCATCCAAAGAACACCATTTTTATCAGTCTGGAATTCTTGGGCTTTTCTTTCTTGAATTTGTTCCTTGATTTTTGTGATATAGGGATCTTGGCTTTGTTTTAATTTGATCGATTCCCGAAGGCATGGTTGCGCTGATAGAGAAGATAAACTTACTTTCCCAATGTTCCTTTCAGCTCAAAGAATCTGCCACCTTATTTGCCTTACCCGGATTGTAATTGATTGATAAATCATAATCTTTCAGAAGTTCAATCCACCTTCTTTGCCTCATGTTTATTTCTTTTTGGGTGAATATGTATTTGAGGCTCTGGTGATCAGTAAATACTTCGCATTTTACCCCATAAAGGTAATGTCTCCAGATCTTTCGCGCAAATACGATTGTCGCTACCTCAAGATCATGAGTTGGGTAATTTTGCTCGTAAGGTTTTAATTGCAGTGATGCATAGGCAATTACCTGACCTTCCTGCATCAGTACACACCCTAATCCTCCCTTTGAAGCGTCATTATATATTGTGAAATTCTTGCCATCCTCGAGCAGAATTAGTACTGGCGTAGATGCGAGCTTTCTTTAAAGGGTTTCGAAACTTTTCTCACATGCTTCATTCCAAATGAATTTTTAATTCTTTTGAGTAAGTTTGGTGAGAGGAATGTCTATCGAAGAAAATCTTTCCACAAATTTTCTATAGTAGCCAGCTAAACCCAGAAAAATCCTTATTTCGGTTACTGTGTTTGGTTGTGGCCAGTCTCTGATCGCCTCTACTTTCTTAGGGTCCAATGACACCTCTAATTTAGAGATTATATGGCCTAAAAACGCAACATTTTTTAGCCAAAATTCACACTTCTTGAGTTTGGCATAGAATTCTTTTTCTCGCAGTGTCTGCAAGGTGAGACGCAGATGTTCTCGATGGTCTTCCTCACTTTGTGATACACAAGGATATCATCTATGAAAACTACAACAAAATTATCAAGGTATGGCTTGAATACTCGGTTCATAAGGTACATGAATGCTGCATGAGCATTTGTTAGACCAAAAAGAATTACCGTGAATTCATAGTGTCCATATCTTGTCCTAAAAGTTGTTTTACAAATATTATCTTTTTTAACTTTCAGCTGATGGTAACCTGATCTTAGATCAAGTTTTGAGAAGACCTTGGCTTCTTTTAGTTGGTCGAAAAGATCATCTATCCTTGGGAGTGGGTATTTATTCTTTATTGTGATTTTGTTTAACTCTCTATAATCAATGCATAGCCTCATGCTTCCATCTTTTTTCTTTACAAATAGGACTGGGGCTTCCCACGGGTATGCACTAGGTCGAATTTGTTTCTTTTCTAATAACTACTAAAGTTGCTTCTTTAACTCTTTTAATTCAGCTGGAGCCATTCGGTATGGTGCCTTTGAAATTAGTACAGCACCAGGGACCAAATTGATTTCAAATTCCACTTCTCTGTCCGGTATCGCACCCGGTAAATCTTCGGGAAAGACATCTGGAAATTCTTGGATGATTGGAATTTCTTCCAATTTTCGAGTAGTTTCTTCTCTGACATTCGTTGATCATTGCCAGGTAGATTTCCTCACCAAATTTTATGGCCTTCCAGGTTTGTGAGGCAGATAGTACGGATTTTTGTTCCTTGGACTTTCCATGGTATATGATTTCCTTTTGTGTCGGAGCCTGAAGTTTAACATTTTTCTTTTGGCAGTCTACCATGTCATGGTGTTTAACTAACTAGTCCTTTCCAAGAAGGATGTCGAACTCAATCATGTTGAGTTGAATTAATTCTGCCTCAAAGATTTGTTTACTGATGCTACACTTACAGTTTCGATATACCTTATGGGTTTCAATTGTTTTGCTAGCAGGTGTTGCAACTCTTAACGGTTCACTAAGATTTTCATGCTCAAGTTTCAGCTTTTTAGCAAAACATTTAGAAAAAAATGAGTGAGTAGCACCACAGTCAAACAAGGCATAAGCAGGCATTTCATTGAGTCAAACAGTACCTGCCACCACATCGTTGGTGTTATCAGCTTCTTCCTGGGTTATAGCATATACCCGAGCGTTAGTCTTGTTTTCATTTGGTTTACGGGGAACAGTCTAGGGCTGGGAAAATATACCAAAATATCGAAATATCGAAATACCGTACCGAAAAAATGCCGAAAAAATCGATATACCGAAAATTTCGATACCGTACCGAAATTTTTGGTATCGGCATCGGTACGTAATTATTTTTTTTTCGGTATTTCGGTATACACCGAAATACCGAAAATAATTTTTTATTATTTTTTTTATAAATTTAAGTTCGGTATACAGAAAAAATGTCGGTATACCGAAAAAATTTTCGGTGTCGGTACGGTATCCGGTATGAACTTATTCATATCGAAAATTCGGTATACCGAATATGCGGTATACCGAATTTCCGGTATCGGTATCGATATGGAAAATTCAATACCGATATTTACGGTACGGTATACGGTACCGTAGTTCGGTACGGTATACCCTACCGTACCCATCCCTAGTCCAGTCTCTTTATCTTTGTTCTAATGACAATCTTTAATCTGATGACCCACCTTTCCACATTTGAAACAAGCCCCCGTTTTCCTATAACATTCTCCGATGTGATTCTGCCAACAAGTAGCGCACCACTTCCCTTCCTTGTTGACTGCGTTGGTAAAGGTTCATTTTTGGGGGCCACTTGAATAGTTTGGCCTTTTGAATTTGGGGTCACTCTGAGCACTGACAGACAAAAGATCTCTTGTTCTTATTTCCATCACTGTCATGTCTGATTTCTGTTTAAAATTTTCAAACTCGCTCAACTTTTGCAAACGAAATTCTTCTTGGTGATATTGCTTCAAAAATTCCCTTCCGAATATTTGCCATGAGATCTGCTCAATCTCGGACAAAGATGATGATATTGTTTCCCAACACTTGCACGCAGGATCTTCCAGAAACGGTGTCACAACTTCCACTCTAAGTCCTTCAGGTACTTCTAGTACATGCAGTTGAGTTCCGAAATTCTTAAGCCAATTATGACTGACTTCTGGATCAGGTTTGCCATCAAAGGTTGGAACTTCGTTCTTTCGGAGGGATTCATAATGATACTTAATTCCTCGTGGTTGTGGTTCTGTGGCGGCTGGATAGTGTTGGAAATTGGGTTCACAATTCCTTGCAAAGTAGCATCTACAATAGAAGCTATTGCCATCATATCCTCTCGGCTAAGATTCACCCTCAGAGGTGATGGTGGTGAATTCTCATTTTCGTTTTGATTGGTGTCGCGGGGGTTTCGGTTGTTTCTAGGTGGTCTGCCTGCCATTTCCTAACATAAATCGAGGGAAAAATTTCAGAACAACGATAAAGGATAGAAAGGCACAAAAATATAAATAAAGTTGTTGTGGAATTTTTGGATACTAAGAATTTAAAGAATGATTGAAGGATATTGACTTTGAACTTCGAAGGAAATTTTGAGACGAAGACATAAGACTTGAATGAATTCGAGGGTGAGTTTAATTCAGATAGGAATGCACTAGGATTTTGCCAAACCTTGATTTCATCAAATTTTGTCTATCAAAATCCCAGCGGGATTATGAACATGGCGGCTCTGATACCACTTAAATGTCACGCCCTAGACCGAAGCTTCGGTGACATCCGGCATTGTTTAACAATTACTTGAAAACAATAAGCCTCGTATATAAAAGCCAAATAAACCAGTCTTTTTCATAAATAAAATATTGTCTTTACCATGACAACAGAATAAAAATTACATCAGAGTTTTGCGGAAGCTAAACAAAAGAAAAGATAAAAATCTTGATTCTTGTTGTTCAATCACCATCCCCAGAAAGCTTCTTGTTCCTCCTCATTCAGTTGCTCTTTATTCTTATCTGTAATTTGTAAGCGGTGAGTGTTTTGGGAAACACTCAGCAAGTGGGGTTGATCGGTTTTCCAAAGATACATATAGGACTTAATATTTAAAGCATCTTTTTAATAAAATTTTAAAACTTATTACTTTTGACTTATCATAACGGAATCGAATCAAATTCGAATTATGAGACAAAGGTTATCAAACTATTTCAGAGCAAATCAGAAACAAATCAAAAACAATTCAGAACAAACACAACACTGTTATGCATCTCATTTCTATGGTCAAATTGTCCTCAATATTTTAGTCCTCTAAGGGGTGAGGCCAGAACACAGTTTTATACCCACTGATGGGGGCCAGAACACGGTTTTATACCCACTGATGGGGGCCAGACAGAATTACAATTATCGTCCCATATACAAATCGATTTGTAACAGTGTGTCCAAGAATTCAACTTATCGAACAAAACTTATTAGAATTCGAAAGGAATTTAGCAGAGTCAAGGAATATCGAAATCAGAAGGACATTTCATACATCGATCGAGATTTTTAAATTATAACATACTGATTTTTTAAAAATATGGACACACATTCAAGCATGTCGTGTAATTTTATGCTAAGTTTTAAATTACATGAAGATACGTAAAAAAAACCCACTTATAATTCTCGAAGTTACGGTTTGAACTGTACAGAATTTGGTTGAACGAAACTTGCTGGATTTTAGCCAAATGATGACCGAACCTAGATCGGATCTTTATGACAGTATCAACGACAAATTATTGTATGAAATGATAGTCACAATATTCTTCTTTCTTTTACTATGGTGTCGAACGAGAGGTGAATGTAGGCGGCCAAAATTTTGCGAGCCTTTGAGAATTTTTTAAAGTGCCTTTGGTGTGAGGATCATGTGCTATTTTAGAAGAAAAACATGGCTTTTCAATCCCCTTGGCCGACCCCTTGCACCCCTAGAAAGCATTCATTGTGGTCAAAAATCTATCCAAGCACCAAGAGTCATCTAGGTTTTCTAAATAGACATTTCTTACATAATAAATTTGTCCAATCTCTTAGCTCTTCCTTTAGCTCCCTTTTTGGTCCTTTTAGGACAAGCATGGTTGAGCTTCATAGAGCTAAAAGATTGAGTCCTTGAGCTGAGGGTTTACTTCTCCGATGATGATTCTTCGATTGTTGCGGTTTCTTATGGCATAGCTTCCCGTTGAGCTAATCCCCGAGCTTTGGAGCTACCTCCTTGAGCCGTGTTAGCTGAAAATTTAAGTTATTACTTGAGATTTGTAGTCACGATTAAAGTTGTGAGCTTAGTTTTTGGGTTTTAAATTCTTACATGATTTGCTTCGAAAATTCTGGGTTCTCACAGTATCAATAGTGAGATTGAATATGATTTATATATTGTCCATGGCGTATTGAGAAAAAATATATGTCTAAATAGTTATAGTAAGATTTGTAGATAATGTAGTGTAATGAAAGTTGGTATGGAAATGCAGGAAATGAGATGAAAAATATGATAGTTCTTACGGGTTTTAGCATAAGGGTTTGGATATTGATCCAAATTGTGTGAGACCACAACCATTAGAAAGCTAAGATATAAGGTTACAACTTTCATGTTTCAGATTTTGTCAAAATCATTGTGTAAGACAATCCAACAGCGCCCCGAAGTGTGTCATGTGTATTGTCATTCGTACAATGACATATTTTGGTAGATTGAGGATACATTTTTACTCAGTCCTCCAAATGACATGAAAACAATTGGAGATGCAAGCCACGACATAGGGCTACAACTTTTATGTTTACCATTTTTTCAAATTACAAAAGTAAGAGACGTTTCTGGAGAAATCTTTGATGAAATAGTGTGCAGGGCAGAAAGTTCAGTGCCCGAGTGGTAAGATCTTACCGCCCGAGCGCCGCCTTCTATGTGAAAAGATATGTTTCGAAATTCTTAGCATCAACACCAGTTTCTCCATTTGCCTTCACGAAAACCAAAAACTCTTCCTCCAAGTGATCTTTTCTTCCTTTTTTTTTTTTCAATTTGAAGTTAGAATTTAGTTCTACAACACAAGAACATCCTTGGGGTGAGTTTTCATCTCTTTTGATTGTTATATATGTAGGGGTGACTTTCATATAGTATAAACATAGTAATTGGATTATTGATATATTTGGTAGTATAGGAGTAAGAAACATCGCATCAAACCAGTATTCATACACTTGGACTGTAAGTTGGCATGTTCTTGAAGTAATACATGAGTAATATTATGACTTTCAAATGCTTCCCATTGAGTATTGCTATATGTACATTGTTAGTATGTTTATTGATGAAAACATAGCACCATATTCCATTGTTATCTATTAAATATGAAAGAAATTCATGAATATTGAAGATAGGTGCTATGTCATGAACATGAACATGAAAGAAAAGGAAAATGACTGATTTTTATATGATTTATGTAGAGGCCTCTAAATTCGTACTTGAAAATTTGCGAAAAAATTTAAAAATTTTCACTTTAATTAAATAAAATGCCTCATTCATAAATAGACTGATAAATAAAGTCTAATGTTCAAAAATAGCAGCGGAAGTAAATAATGTTTCAAAACGACAGCTTAAAATAATTCATTGTAATAAAATGAGTTTTCGCCAAAAATAATATATAAACTGATAAATGGGTCCTCGGGTCCCACTACTGCCAACTCGAGCTGGCTCACTGGTCCCCGCCCTCGGTTCTGACATCATCAGTACCTACAACAATCAAGTCTAGTGAGTCTAAAGACTCAGCATGCATATATCGTAAAAAACAAGTAAAAAGATAATAATAAAATTGCATGCGAGGTGAAAATATCATGTCATGAGGAATTATAGTATTTGCATAACTGAACTGTAAATATGTTATCATGGATAATTATAAATACGTGCATAACTGAACTGAGAATCATAAGTGAACTGTTAGCCCAATAGAGCTCTGCAATAAAATAGTCTGGATGATAATTTTGTTGAGATTATGTTCTATGCAAGTGGCCCCATGAACTGCACTGAACTGACCAGTAACTGATGACCGGGTGAAATACTAATCGTCTGATCAGACTAATACCACAGTATACTGGGTGGTACAAAACTAAACTGACCGGTAACTGGCGACCGGGTAAAGTAATAATCCCACAATGGTACAATGGCCACAAGCAATATCACATAAATCTTTTTATTTTTATGCACGTAATATAATTAAATAACGTAATTAAATGTCCTGTATTAATTTTACCAAACGGGTTGGATCGTTCCCAGGCTCGCTGTGACTTAAATCTAACATGAAAATTATGCAATTGATTTTTCTTGACCAAACTTTGTAATTGAATCCAAAACCGAGACAATTACGCCCACTGACTTAGTATTTAATCAAGACTCCGAGCCAACCCAAACCAACACTGAACCAACGTTTAGTCATGATTAAAATACTCTTAAAAATGATGAAATAATGCTCTTAAATTTACAGCACTCGAAATTTAGTGAATGGAGGCCAAAAACGTGAAACGCTCTTTCGAGAGTCACTTTTGCACATTGCACCGTAAATTCTTGTACGACCTCTAAAATGATCAGAATCACAAACGGCCAAAAACTTGACCTTCTTAACTTGAAGAGGCACTGTCCAATCCAAGGCCATAGGCTAAAAGCCAACCAAGAACCCAAATGAGCCTCTGAACCGAAGCACCGACTTGCTGTCTAAAAATACAGCAGCATGCTTGCGTTTCCTTGCGTCGTTTTCGAGGCTACCGACCATTGGGGCTCAAACCACCAATCAAAACCTCTTGTCAACATCTTAAGGGAAGTTTGGAACCATGGCTAAGGGCCCAAGGCCAGCCACAATTCGAACCACACCAAGAAACTATCGAAAAGTCTCACCCGAGAGCAATTCTGTGCGCGTGGGGTGTTGCTACACTTCTTGCTGTCATGGACCATTCCAGTGGCCATTTGGTTGACCATGGCACGATCTAGACATCAAGGGGTATGGTATGAACCGTGGCTATGGGCCAGAGGCCAACCAAGATTCACACCACACCACTAAACTCGAAAGTTACACCACCAGAATTCGAAAGGGGCGAAGGGGCTGTGGGCTGTTCTTGTGTTTTGATTTAAAAACCGATTCACCGTGGACAAAGTCTCCAAAAGGGTGACTTATTCACGTCTTAGACATGATAAGGAAGTGTTCTAACCATGGCTATAGGCCTTTAGGGCAGCCAAGATCAGAAACTCTCCTTGACAGCAAAACAGAACATTTTTCGAAACTCAAAGGGCATGAATGAAGAGTTGCTGTCATTTTCGGTTTCTAGCATGCATGGGGCTTGTTTGAATGGACCAACATGGTCTTGAAACACCCTATTACGTGTCTATACGCAGCCTTGGAAGCCTGGAATCGAACCAACACCTGAAACTATCGAAACAAAGCAAAGGCGTGAAGTGTTCAAGAAGGCAAGAAAATTCTGTACATGAATCGAAAGTTGCTGTCATGCATTTCGATTTTGATGGTTAATGATCATGCACAAGGGATGTTAAAATCAGTATATGACTTGATAGAGGAGTAAATAAAAACATATACATGCCTGGATATTTTTGTTTTGAAGAAAACAAAAAGAAATACACGATGCGGCGCGGAGGAGACGGAGTGCTTTTCCTTCTTGTTTGCTACTCTATTTGTTCTCCTATTTTCTCACGGTTTTCTCACGATTTTTTCTCTCTGAAATGCTCTGAATTTCTCTCAAATTTTGGTGAAGAGGAGGGGGAGGGAATGGCTAGAAGATAGATGGGAAAGTTGACAAGATAAGGGAATGAAATGATCTTGCTATCTTTCTAGTGGTGGGATAAGGAATGCTTAGGATATCACAAGATTTTGGAGGGATATTTTGAATGTATTTGATCGACCAATGAGTCTAGGAACAAGAAAAATTGCTTAATTAAATTATTTGATTGTGATTTAAAAGTTGGGATAATATCTACCTAGGAAAATTTAAGGGGAAGATAATAAAGAATGAGTTGTCCAACTAATTAAAATCTTTTGAAATAAGGGATGACCGATTTTGAGCTTGCAAAAATAAGGGAGAATATTGCTTAATTGTTTAATTATTGAGGAATAAAGTTGAGGGATTTATCTCCCAAAAATTGGGTAAGGAAAGGACCAAGTGAAAGATAAAAAAAAGAGAGATGACAAATTAATTAAATCACATAGGGGTGGCCGAAATTTTAAATAAAATTGGAGGAGAAATACTCTTAAATCTTGTATTTTAATTCTTTAGAATTTGATCTATACATTAAATATTTTAGTGAATAAATAAATTAATTAAGGAATATCATTATCTTGCATGCATGGATAATTCTTTAAATTTTAAAGATAAATTTACTATCATGTTAAATTATAATTTCTTGATTAAAATAAGTCTAGATTAACTTATCTCAATTCGTCACATATTTTATTTTAGGATTTTAATTAAATTATTTAACCTAAAAGAATTCATTTACTACTTATCTCTAATTAATTAAATGATTCTCCTAAATTTTCTTTTACAATAAATTAACTTATTATTTATCTTAAATAAATTCTAGGAATATTTTCTTAATATTAAAATTTATCTCTTTACTCCAACTCCGATCCGGCCTCACTTATTTAACAAAAAGGTAGCAACTAAACTACTACATTAAATAAATACATTTAACGAAGAGAATTTAAAGAGTCATGAAATAAAATCATTTTAATTTAAATACTAGGAATTATGCATGGCTTATACATAGTCTGATTTACGGGTTCTACAACCCTTCCCCCCTTAAAAAAATTTCTTCATCGAAATTAAAACTCACCAAATAACTCGGGATACCGACTCCTCATCTCTGGCTCAGACTCCCACGTAGCTTCCTCCTCTGAATGGTTAAGCCATTTGACCTTCACTCGCTTAACCAGCTTGTTCCAAAGCTTCTTCTCCTGTCTGTCTAAGATCTGCACTGGTCTCTCTTCATAAGACAGGTTCGGAGTAAGCTGCAACGGCTCAAAATTCAAGACATGCGAAGGATTTGCCATATACTTCCTCAGCATGGAGACGTGGAACACATTTTGTACTCCGGCCTGATTCAGCGGAAGAGCAACACGATAAGCTAGCGTCCCAACACTGTCGAGGATCTAAAATGGTCCAATGAATCTCGGACTGAGCTTCCCTTTCTTCCCAAATCGCATGACAGCCTTCATAGGTGCCACTTTCACAAATACATGTTAGTCCACGACGAACTCTAAATCTCTCCTCCGCTGGTCCGCATAACTCTTCTGTCGACTCTGAGTAGTCCTCATCCTGTCACGGATCTGGGCTACTATATCGACAGTCTGCTGAATAATCTCTAGACCCAACTCGGCTCTCTCTTCTTAATCATCCCGATACCCAGGAGATCTACACTTGCGACCATATAATGCTTCGTACGGAGCCATTCCTATAGACGACTGAAAGCTGTTGTTATAGGTGAACACCACTAATGGCAAGTTCGACTCCCAACTCCCGGAGAAATTGATAACACAAGCAAGGAGAAGATCCTCCAAAATCTGAATGACTCGCTCTGATTGCCCATCTGTCTGAGGGTGGAAAGCTGTGCTGAACAGAAACTTCGTACCCATCGTCGAATGCAAACTCTTCCAAAATGAGGAAGTGAATCAGAGGTCTCTGTCAGATACGATAGAAACTGGAATACCATGAAGTCGGACTATCTCCCGGATATACAACTCTGCATACTGAACCATGGTGAAAGTCGTCTTGATAGGCAAGAAGTGCGCTGATTTGGTAAGACGATCGACAATCACCCAGATAGCATTAGATCCTCTTACTGACTTCGGTAAGCCGGTCACGAAATCCATGGTAACATTCTCCCACTTCCACTCGGGGATAGGGAGAGGCTTGAGCAGACCTGCTGGTCTCTGATGCTCTGCCTTCACTAACTGACAAGTCAGACACTCGGATACAAAACGTCTGATATCCTTCTTCATTCATGGCCACCAATACAGTAACTGCAGGTCTTTGTACATCTTCGTACTCCTTGGATGAATAGAGTACGACGACATATGGGCTTCTGATAGAATATCTGATCGGATAGAATCACTGCTAGGAACCCATATCCTGTCTCGATATCTGACAATACCGTCACTAATTGAATACAAGACACTGCCCTTGGCCTCATCTCGCTGCTTTCACTTTGCCAACTTCTCATCTGCTGGCTGACTACTGCGAATACAGTCAAGGAGAGAAGACTGGATTGTCAAGATGGAAAGACGGGGAACTCTACCTTGAGGATATGCCTCTAGATCTAACCTCTGCATCTCAGACTGAAGAGGTCTCTGAATCGTCAAATGGGCCATCACTGCAACTTTCCTGCTCAGTGCATCCGCAACTACATTAGCTTTACCCGGGTGGTAGCTAATGTCACAATCATAGTCTTTCACAAGCTCCAACCAACGCCTCTGACGCATATTCAGCTCTTTCTGCGTAAAGAAGTACTTGAGGCTCTTATGGTCGATAAAGATCTGGCACTTCTCTCCGTACAAATAATGTCTCCAGATCTTCAAAGCAAATACAACGGCTGCCTACTCTAGATCATGGGTTGGGTAATTCTTCTCGAGAGTCTTCAACTGACGAGAAGCATATGCTATCACCTTCCCATGCAGCATCAATACTGCGCCAAGACCGAGCTTCGAAGCATCGGTATATAGAACAAACTCACCGGGCCCTGATGGCATGGCCAAAATTGGTACTGAGATAAGAGCTTGCTTCAAAGTATCGAAGCTCTTCTGGTACTCATCGCTCCAAACAAATTTCACATTCTTCTTGGTCAATGCTGTGAGTGGAACTGCGATAGAAGAAAATCCCTGAATGAACTTTCGGTAATATCCTGCTAAGCTTAGAAAACTGCGGATCTCAGATGCATTCTGTGGCACAACCCAGTCTCTGACTGCTGCAACTTTTGCTGGGTCTACCTCAATACCACTGCTAGAAACAATGTGGCCTAAGAACGCCACCTTCTCCAACCAGAATTCGTACTTACTGAACTTTGCGAATAACTTGTGCTTCTGCAAGGTCTGCAATACTGTGGTCAGATGTCTACTGTGATCCTCTTGATTCTTCGAGTAGACGAGAAAGTCGTCTATGAACACTATCTCAAACTGATCAAGATACGACTGAAATACGCGATACATGAGATCCATGAAGATCACAGGCGCATTCGTCAAACCGAACGGCATCACAAAGAACTCGTAGTGGCCATAACGAGTCCTAAACGCAGTCTTGGAAACATCAGCGTCTTTCACCCTCAACTTGTGATAACCGAAACGCAGATCAATATTGGAGAATACCAAAGCTCCCTGCAACTGGTCAAATAGATCTTCAATCCTCGGAAGTGGGTATTTGTTCTTCACTGTCACCCTGTTCAACTCCCAGTAGTCAATACATAGTCTCATGGATCCATCTTTCTTCTTCACAAACAAGACTGGCGTGCCCCATGGTGAGAAACTCGGTCGAATGAACTCCTTGTCGAGAAGTTCCTGAATCTGCTTCTTCAGCTCTGCCATCTCTGTCGGCTCTAGTCGGTACGGTGCTTTTGAGATTGGTACCGTACCTGGCATAAGTTCAATAGAAAACTCCACCTCTCTCAGGTGGCATACCAGAGACGTCCTTAGGAAAAACATCTAAGAAATCTCTAACAATCGGAACATCTGCGGCTAACTGACTGGGTGTCTCGGGGACAGATATAAAAGTTGCTAAAAACGCTCGACACCCTCTATGCATGAGCTTCCTAGCCTGGACATAAGGAATAATGTGTGGTAAGGGAAAGTACCTGTCCGGCTCAAATAAGAACTGTGTCATCCCAGGCGGTCGGACTAGAACAGATCTCCGCTGGATGTCTATCAACACTCTGTTCCGCAATAGCCAATCGATGCCTAATATGATGTCGAACTCTGGCATCGGCAAGACAATCAGATCCGCATAAACAAGGTTGACATGAAGCTCCAGATCTATGTCTCGGATCACATTGGTGGCTGTCATCTCCTCTACCGAAGGTAGTACTACTGAATAGGCTACATCTAGCCCAATGGTCTTAACTTTGAGAAAATTAGCGAAGACCTCTGAAATAAACGAGTTAATAGCCCCTGAATCTATCAAGGCTTTTGTAGCTGAGCCAGCTATGAAAATTCTCCCTGAAAGGTTAGAACACTATGCTGAACCCAATAATCACAAGAGCTAAGTTTATAGACAAGCATAGACCAAATTTCTTCTAACTTAAATTCCCAAAAATAATACTGAGTAGAGCACGCAACCCTATCGCAATTCTAGGTTCAAAATCTCAACCCAAAACATTAAATCCCAAATATAAATTTAAAGCTTAAAGGTACCTGTCATAAGCATGGTATCGGGGTTCGTCTCCGCTGCATGGAGAGCAAATACCCAGCCTTGGGCAGGTAGGTTCCTCTGAGAGCACTACGGTAGCACGTGGTCTGGGCTACTGCACATGTAACACTTCCCAGAGCCATACATACATACTCCAGGATGGCGGCGTGAGCATTTAGGACATATCGGATGCTCCATAGGCTTAGGGACTGCGCGTCCCCGCTGCTGCTGCTGCTACTGGCCCTCGTTCCTGTGTGGGCTGTGGAAAGGCCTCTTATTCTTCTGCTGATGCTGCTGAGGAGGAGGGCGGTGCGGTACCTGGACTGGGCGCTTGCCCTGACGGTCTCTCTCGATATCCCGTTGATCCTGCTCTGCGGCTAGAGCTCTGGCGACAGCGACCTCATAAGTAGTAGGGTCAGATACCCTAACATCACGGAGCAAGATCGGCTGTAGACCCACCAAGAAATGTGTCAACTTGGATTTAGCATCATTCGCGATCAGGGGCACAAAATGAAAACCCCTCTCAAACTTACGGATGAACTCCATAACAGTCAAATCTCCTTGCCTCAGACTCATGAATTCCGTGGTCAACCTGGTGCGCACTTCCTCAGTAAACTATTTGGAGTAGAATACCTCCGTGAAACGCGCCCAACTCAGTGTAGCACAGTTCAGGGCTACTGATGCTCTTTCCCACCATAAGCGGGCATCTCCTCCGAATAAGTATGTGGCACAACGAACTCTGTCTGCATCTCCAAGTTCCATAAACTCGAAGATAACCTCGAGGGACTTGATCCAGCCCTCGGCAATCATGAGGTCCGTCGTCCCTGAAAACTCGTTAGGACGCATCTTCATGAATCTCTCATAAATAGCTTCGGCCCCTGTCGGCTTAGCTGCTCCAGCGGCATTGTTCCCCGCAAACTGCGCGAAGAACTGAGTCATCCCAGCTAGCATCTGGGCATTCATATCTGGTGGAGGGGGTGGAGGTCCATGCCTCTCTTGCCTCTGCTCCTCCTCGTCCTCCCGGCGAGGCTCATCATTTCTAGTGCGCTCGAGAATGCGTCTAGGGGGCATACTGTTCCACACATATAACCCAAACGTAACCAACATGCATAATTCCCTAATTTATTTAAGTTTTAAATGCTGAACAATAAAAAAATCTGGTCGTAAAATATTTCATGAAAACATGCTGTTAAATAATTCATGCTTTAAATAAAATGCGTAAATGTAAAACTTACAGACTGAAGACGTGACTTCGTGAGCTTCTCGAGGTCAGTAGTAGTGCAACCCTTTACAAGAACATAGGCTCTGATACCACCTGTAGAGGCCTCTAAATTCGTACTTGAAAATTTGCGGAAAAATTTAAAATTTTCTCTTTAATTAAATAAAATGCCTCATTCATAAATAGACTGATAAATAAAGTTTAATGTTCAAAAATAGCAGCGGAAGTAAATAATGTTTCAAAACGACAGCTTAAAATAATTCATTGTAATAAAATGAGTTTTCGCCAAAAATAATAAATAAACTGATAAATGAGGTCCTCGGNATATATATATATATATATATTTTTTATTTCGTCCATCCCATGAAAATATTTTTTATAAAATATTTTACCCTTTAAAATGAAACATCAACGAAATAGTCATAGAAATGAAATCGTCAATTTGTTTTACCAAACCTAAAAAAACCATAATTTGAAAAGAATAACCCATACTAAACCTCTCAAAAATTTCTCAAAAAGCATAAATAACTAGTCTTAAAATCTTTAATTATAAATCATGATTCATAAGTCATAAGTGCGGAAATAAGTAGAAGCGCTGGTCCTCGGGTTGTGTGCGCCTTCAGTCCAGTCAGATCATCCGTCAAGACCTCCCTCAAACTCACATGCATCCATCACACCTAGTGAGTCTAAAGACTCAACACACCATAATCTTTATAACAAGTAATACATATAAAACCACATGCAACAGTGAAAATACTTTTAGGTGAAAATAATATTTCATGACCTGCATAAACCTTGATCTTTTCCTTTATTTTTCCTTATCATGACATAAAACATTTTAACATGATCATAAATATTTTCCTTTTCCCTTTTTTTTTCCTTTTCCTTTGTTGAATTCAGATCGTTAATTGTGACTTTCCTTATCATGACATAAACCTCAAAAGTCAATGGATCCATCTACATGAAACCGCAGTACTGGGCGGCGAGGGATACCAGCAACACTCTCACCAGTCAACTGGGCCCTGGCCTATCCTCTTTCGAATAGAAATACGATCGTCGGGGTTCTCTCTAGGGCCTTTTCCCATAAATGGACTCCCTCTGGGGCCTTTTCCCCTCACGATATTCCCATTTTTCCGTTACCACAAAACCGTTACCACATATTCGCAATGATGGAAACACGATCGTCGGGCTCCCACTGGGACCATAACCCTCACGACGTTGCCAACATTAACGAATTAGTCACAATCACTTCACATCCTTCAACATTTTTCATTCACATCACTTTAGAAAAATCCTGAATAATCTTTACATTTTCCATTTTGAAACCAAGCATGCAACATGTATTTTAAATGTCTTCCTTAAATCATAAAAATCAAATAGACATTTAAAAATCATCATTTAATTATGAACATTTCATAATCAATTAAAAATACTCATAATATCATAAAAATAGCATTTAGGGCACTGCCATGACCTTTACTAATTTTTAGGTGTAAAAAAAGACCGTTTTACCCTTGGATGAAAAATTTCTCGAATTTGAATTTTTCTTAAATTCATTGACTGTAACATGTCGCTAATAATTATTTAAGCCTAATTTAATTTTCCCATAATTTTATTTAGCTTAATTATTAGACTTTTTTATTTATCATTAATTAATAGTTTTGACGGTGTTTTAATCCCGAAAAATCCCAAACTTTGATATAAAATTCCTAAATTCTAAATTTAGTCTTTTTATATTATTTTAGCCCTTATGGACCACGACTCGACCCCCGTGAGCCGTTTTCCAATTTTGCCTTACTTAAGATCCCTACTTGACACCTAAACCTCGACCCCGAGCCAACTTTTGATTTTCACGAGTTACCCCCGGACCATGTCGAGCCAAAACTTGCCCAACATCCCAAAGTATCCTACTGGACCCTAATTTTGCCAATAAATCATCCCAAACCATGAAAACGAGAAGCTCCTAATTGACCCCATGCTGGCCGAGACTTTACACATTCATGGACTCTAAGTTTTGAACCCTTAGGAACCTAGCCGCCCCTCTAGCCGAGAACCAACCTGATGATCACCCCCTAAGGACCCTAAGGACTTGACCTGACCCAGCCCAGACCCCCTGAATCGCGCGCCCAAGCTTGCGTGAAGAGCAGAACCCTGCACGCGATTCCTTTGCCTCTCGGGTGGGAGTCCTCTTGTTTCAGGACTCCTCCCAGCCCTCAATCTCGAGCCCTAGCTTGGCTAGGACTCTACCCTAGCCTCAACCAAGCCCCTGGCCGGTACCCTGGCTCAAGCCAAAGCCCAGCCAACCCCTGGAACAAGGAACCCGACCCCTAAACCCATGACAGCAAGTTCACGCTGTCTGCCTGTTCTTGTTTCCGTTTTCCTTCTACGTTTCGGCCGGTTGTGTATGGTGTGTGGGACTCCAAAACAAGTATAAACTTTACTTAAACAAACCTAGACATCATGGCAGCCCCTTAGTGTCATGAAACGCGAATCAAAGCATCAACTAGGTTAGCATAAAGATCATGCAAAGAAAGAAAACATGAGCAGCAAGGTTCTGTGCTTCATGCTTCAAACCAACTAGCTTTTAAAAATATATATATGACATGATGGATGAGAAAAGGAAGATTAAGGTGTGCCTTTGCGTATAGTACGCTCAAATAATCGTTGACGACGAAGAACGGGACGCGAAACCTTGGCTTGAATCCTTTGGCACCTTCGAATTTCTTCAGCAATTATGCAGTGCAGTGTGTGATTGTGTTTGTGTGAGGGGTGGGGAGTGTTTTCAGCTTTTAAAAAGATGGGGCCGATTCTTAGTAGTGCTAGGAGTGAAGAATTGTAGGGTTTTATATTATTTAAGCACTAATTGAGTACTAAATAGGCTTTGGCCTATTAAGCCAATTAAATTAAGCCCATTAGTCTAATTAGGATTTAAATAAAATATTAACAAAGTTTTTGTTAAAATAAATTTGTGAATTTATTAGCCGGGTTGCCAAAAAGCTCGTATTTTAGTTGAAAAACCATCACCGATAAAATTTACATCCCGGCGTATAAAATCACCTCAAAACCCCTTATTTTAAAAAATATGAAAAATCATCAACCATATTTTAAATAATTAAAAATAATTATTTAATAAAAATATTTTACGTTTTTCAGCTCTCGGTCTCCGTTCCTCAATCGCAACTTGAATATTCCTTAAAAATATAATTTTATGCATGATGATAATAAAATCATTTTTAACATGTAAGCATGTATGTCACATAATCAATTAGCAATCAAAATCAGTTAATTACTCATTTTTCATATTTCCTAGATTTGCATGCAGTTGGATTACGTTGTCTTAATTTTGGACCTTACATAACTGAACTGAAAATCATAAGTGAACTGTTAGCCCAATAGAGTTCTGCAATAAAATAGCCTGGATGATAATTTTGTTAAGATTATGTTTTACGCAAGTGGCCCCATGAACTGCACTGAACTGAACTGAACTGACCGGTAACTGACGACCGGGTGAAATACTAATCGTCTGATCAGACTAATGCCACAGTATACTAGGTGGTACAAAACTGAACAGACCGGTAACTGGCGACCGGGTGAGTAATAATCCCACAATGGTACAATGGCCACAAGCAATATCACATAAATCTCAAAAATGAAAATTTTCTATTTTTATGCACGTAATATAATTAAATAAAGTAATTAAATGTCCTGTATTGATTTTACGAAACGGGTTGGATCGTTCCCAGGCTCGCTGCGACTTAAATCTAACATGAAAAATATGCAATTGATTTTTCTTGACCAAACTTTGTAATTGAATCCAAAAACGAGACAATTACGCCCACTGACTTAGTATTTAATCATGACTCCGAGCCAACCCGAACCAACACCGAACCAACGTTTAGTCATGATTAAAATACTCTTAAAAATGATGAAATAATGCTCCTAAATTTACAGTACTCGAAATTTAGTGAATGGAGGCCAAAAACGTGAAAAGCTCTTTCGAGAGTCACTTTGGCACATTGCACCATAAATTCTCGTACGACCTCTAAAATGATACGAATCACAAACAGCCAAAAAATTGACCTTCCTAACTTGATGAGGCACTGTCCAGTCCAAGGCCAAAGGCTAAAAGCCAACCAAGAACCCAAACAAGCCTCTGAACCGAAGCACCCACTTGCTGTCCAAAAATACAGCAGCATGCTTGCGTTTCCTTGCGTCGTTTTTGAGGTAACCGGCCATTGGGGCTTGAACCACCAACCAGAACCTCTTGCCAACATCCTAAGGAAAGGTTGGAACCATGGCTAAGGGCCCAAGGCCAGCCACAATTCGAACCACACCAAGAAACTATCGAAAAGTCCCACCCGAGAGCAATTATGTGCGCGTGGGATGTTGCTACGCTTCTTGCTATCATGGACTATTCCAGTGGCCATTTGGTTGACCATGGCACGATCTAAACATCAAGGGGTATGGTATGAACCGTGGCTATGGGCCAGAGGCCAACCAAGATTCACACCACACCACTAAATTCGAAAGTTACACAACCAGAATTCGAAAGGGGCGAAGGGGCTGTGAGCTGTTCTTGTGTTTTGATTTAAAAACCGTTTCACCATGGACCAAGCTTCCAAAAGGAAGACTTAGTCACGTCTTAGAAATGATAGGGAAGTGTTCTAACAATGTCTATAGGCCCTTAGGGCAGCCAAGATCAGAAACTCCCCTTGAAAGCAAAGCAGAACATTTTTCAAAACTCAAATGGCATGAATGAAGAGTTGCTGTCATTTTCAGTTTCTAGCATGCATGGTGCTTGTTTGAATGGACCAACATGGTCTTGACACACCCTAGTACGTGTCTATACGCAGCCTTGGAATCCTGGAATCGAACCAACACCTGAAACTATCGAAACAAAGCAAAGGCGTGAAGTGTTCAAGAAGGCAAGAAAATTCTGTACATGGTTCGAAAGTTGCTGTCATTTATTTCGATTTTTATGGTTAATGATCGTGCACAAGGGATGTTAAAATCAGTATATGACTTGATTGAGGAGTAAATAAAAACCTATACATGCCTGGATATTTTTGTTTTGAAGAAAACAAAAAGAAATACACGATGCGGCGCGGAGGAGACGGAGTGCTTTTCCTTCTTGTTGGCTACTCGATTTGTTCTCCTATTTTCTCACGGTTTTCTCACGATTTTTCCTCTCTGAAATGCTCGGAATTTCTCTCAAATTTTGGTGAAGAGGAGGGGGAGGGAATGGCTAGAAGATTGATGGGAAAGTTGACAAGATAAGGGAATGAAATGATCTTTCTATCTTTCTAGTGGTGGGATAAGGAATGCTTAGGATATCACAAGATTTTTGAGGGATATTTTGAATGTATTTGATCGACCAATGAGTCTAGGAACAAGAAAAATTGCTTAATTAAATTATTTGATTGTGATTTAAAAGTTGGGAGAATATCTACCTAGGAAAATTTAAGGGGAAGATAATAAAGAATGAGTTGTCCAACTAATTAAAATCTTTTGAAATAAGGGATGACTGATTTTGAGCTTGCAAAAATAAGGGAGAATATTGCTTAATTGTTTAATTATTGAGGATTAAAGTTGAGGGATTTATCTCCCATAAATTGGGTAAGGAAAGGACCAAGTGAAAGATAAAAAAAAAAGAGAGTTGACAAATTAATTAAATCACAAAGGGGTGGCCGAAATTTTAAATAAAAATGGAGGGGAAATATTCTTAAATCTTGTATTTTAATTCTTTAGAGTTTGATCTACCTATTAAATATTTTCGTGAATAAATTAATTAATTAAGGAATACCATTATCTTGCATGCATGGATTATTCTTTAAATTTTAAAGATAAATTTACTATCATGTTAAATTATAATTTCTTAATTAAAATAAGTCTAGATTAACTTATCTCAATTGGTCACATATTTTATTTTAGGCTTTTAATTAAATTATTGAACCTAAAAGAATTCATTTACTACTTATCTCTAATTAATTAAATGATTCCCCTAAATTTTCTTTTACAATAAATTAACTTATTATTTATCTTAAATAAATTCTAGGAATATTTTCTTAATATTAAAATTTATCTCTTTACTCCAACTCCGGTCCGGCCTCACTTATTTAACAAAAAGGTAGCAACTAAACTACTGCATGAAATAAATACATTTAACGAAGAGAATTTAAAGACTCATGAAATAAAATCATTTTAATTTAAATACTAGGAATTATGCATGGCTTATACGTAGTCTGATTTACGGGTTCTACAATATATGAGCTTGTTGACATCATGGGTGGTTTTAAGTCCACCAAACCTATTGGCCAATATATGTTCATGGGGCGTGGGGTTGACAAAGGGGCTACCTGACGTCCAACACAGTAGTAGCTATATAATAAAACAAACACAGTAGTACAAGTCAACTAATTAGGCTCAAGTACAAAAATGAACATGAATATATGCTACGTTATGACATGGTTTAAAGATTCATTGTTGATCATGACTTGATATGTATGTTCCTTCTACGAATATTGATACATATAAGTGCCAACTTATTGAGTTTTATAAACTCATGTAGCTCATGTATTACAAGATCAGGTAAAGAATATACATAGGATGTCGGTTCGCCAATGGATGCTTGTGACGTGCCCTACCTCGACAAGAACCTGGACGTCTTATTGTTTAGCTTCTGCATGTGTACTATAGTGGACTTTATGTCAGGGTTTGAAACAAGTTTTACAATGTTTATGACTATGTGTATAACGATACAGAGTATGTTTGTAAATGAAAATATTATTATATGTACGTATATTTGTTGTTGTTTGAGAGTTTGGCTATTACAAAATATAGGGACATCATCCAAAATTTTTTATAAACTTTCAAATTGATGCCTTTGTTTGAAGTGCTTCATAATATAGATAGATCATTCAAACCCTATTTTGATTATGAGTATAAGTATCATTAATCTTTTCAAGTATAAAAGAAGGGTGTTACACATACCTTTAATCATTTTATAAATATTATGCAAGCATTTAAAATCAATTAAGTAAAACAAATAAGCAATTAAAATAATTTGCATGCATATGGTTTACGTAGGTTTGGTTTTTTTCGGACGTTACAAGTATACTATCCAACAGTGAACCAAGATTTGTGTCCCGATTCTGGAAAAGTTCCCAAGAAGCCATGGGAACCAAAGTCACCCTCAGCACGGCCTACCACCCACAAACAGTCGGCCAAACTTAAAGGACGATCCAAACCTTGGAGGATATGTTAATGGCATATGCTCTATATTTCAAAGGAATTTGGAGTGAGCGTCTACCCCTAATAGAGTTCGCTTACAACAACAGCCACAACAGTAACATAGAGATGGCCCCTTATGAAGCGTTCTATGGAAGAAGATGTAGATCGCCACTACTTTGGAACGAAATCGGGAAAAAAGCCATCACTGGTCCTGAACTTGTACAAATCACGTTTGAGAAGATAGCTATCATCAGGGAGAAACTAAAAGCATCACGGGACCGAAAAAAGAGCTGGGCTGACTTGAAAAAAAAGACCGTTGGAGTTTGAAGTCGGAGAGAAGACCTATGTCAAGGTTTCACCTATGAAAGAAGTGGTCCACTTCAGCAAATCGTGGAAATTAAACCCAAAATACGTCAGACCCCTTGAAATTCTTGAAATAGTCAGAACCCTATCTTATCGGCTAGCTTTGGTACTTGACATGTCAAGAATCCATAACGTCTTCTAACTTTCGCAACTAAGAAGATACATACCCGACTCGAGTCATATTCTCGAGGTTGCACCACTGCTACTCGAAGACAACCTGAATGAAGGACTGAAATATGAAGAATTCCCTATCCATATAGTGAACACCAAAGAACAAGTGCTACGACACGGGACCATTCCGTACGTAAAAGTACAGTGGCCAAACCATACTGAGCGGGAATCAACTTGGGAGATAAAAGAGAAGATGCGCACCCTGTACCCCAACCTTTTTAAATATTAAGCAAACTCAAGTTTCGAGGATGAAAATTCTAATAAGAAGCTAGGGTGGGATGTGATGATCCGGATTTTCAGATCAAATCACCTCGAAAAGCTCGGAAAATAGCTCTAGAGGAAACCGAAGCAATGCAAAACCATGAGAATTGAAGGGACGTCGCTCAGAAGAGGAAAACTTCAGCTCAAGGAAACACATTGAAGAAACCCACAGCTCATAAGCTAAAACCCTCAGTTCAAGGAAGCTCACTCATTCTTAGAATAAAACCCCTAGCTCATGAGCTTAAACCCTCTGTTCAAGGGAGATCGATGTTGGTCCTAAAAGAGACAAAAATATAGTCATGAAAGTAGCTAAAAGTTGGACATAATCAATGTGCAATAAGTGACCATTGAGTGCACCAAAGTGACCGTTGGTTTTGGAAAAAACTTTGATCATGTGGAGACCACTTGGATCGTCATCCTTGGGCATTTGGAAGGTCACATGGACGGCTGAAGGGGGGTAGGAGAAGAGTCATTTTTTTCACCTATAAATACACCATGTGTTGTAGCAAACAACACACTCAAATCTCCCCTCAATTCTCTCCAATATTTCGGCAAAGGCAAGGAAGAAAAATAGGCTGCGTGTGGACGTTTCAAGCCACAAAAAAACACGTCAAAGTGCTGCTGGAAGGACTCAAGACTCTACTCAAAAATTCAACAAAGTGCTGCTCAAGTTTCGACCAAGCCTTCGTCCGATTAGCAAGCAAGTTCGAGCCACGTTTTCGAACCAAGGGTAAGTTGGTTTATATGTTTTAAAGTTATTTATGTTCTAAAATTCGATCTTCTACTGCATGTTGTGTGCAATTGTTGATTTCAAAATTCACTAAGTTGCTTCGAATCGTTTCGTTCCGTCCGTTGTTCGTTTATGCTCCTCTGTTCGTTCTATATTGGTGTCTTTCTATTCGAACCACTCCATCTCTGAATGATAAGTTATAAGTTTGAATCCGATGATGGTGCATCAGGAAATCCTGCAAGGGAAAAGGCCCAGAGGGAGCCTGTATATGGGAGAAGGCCCCAGAGAGAGCTCGGATGCGGGAAAGGCCCCAGAGAGAGCTTATTTACAGGAGAAGGCCTCAGAGAGAGCCCTAGATCAAGGATAGCCCATGATCATTATAATGTGTTTGTCTGATAAGCTCTGATAAGTTCCATTCTGAAATGTTCGGATCTGAAGTTCTGATTTGTTCTATGTCTAATTTATGTTCATCCAACTCTAATATATTATGTTACGTAAAAAGAAGGTGGTTTTAAAATTCTATGTATCAAATGTTTTCTGGTATTCTATCGGCCCCACTAGCTGATTGTAAATGCTCGCCCCCCTTACGTCCATCTCCAGATGAGAAAGAAGACAGGTGGAAGAAAGGGAGCAAGAAAAATTCTGGGGGTGGCAAAGAATATGAAGGAAGGAGTTTAACTACTGGATGTTCGAGCCCATTAGTGTTCTTTTGTCTTTCTTTGTAAATGTTTGTACTTTTCTTTCTCTTCTACCACCTCTGTATTTTTCCTTTCATGTAAATACAATGGAATCTTATGAAATAGACTGGTATTTGGCTATTTGCTATGAGGCTTATTGTTACTCGATTAACAATGTCAGATGTTAAGTGGCCGCCCCTAAACCCTAAAACTAAATATATTAAGTGGCCACCCCTCCCTCTGATTCCGCAGCCTTTTCGAAAGAAAATAAATCAGCAACTCGAGTTCTTCAAGATTTTATCAAGAAAAGCTCCTCCCCCGCCTCTCCGATTCACGTCCCCTGCGTAGTTCTTCTAGTTTTCAAGCGTATAAACATTGAGGCACGCCTTGTATCACTCTTTTTCTCATCATTCATGCTATGTATGCTGATATATATGTATATTCATGAAAACTCCTTTGATTTATCATGTGGTGCCATCTTTGCAAAGGTTTGATACTAATCATGCACTTTATGGTTTCTTACTCATGTTTTTGTGATTTGCGTGCAAGGAGGCTGCCGTCTTGGGTAGATAGGAAGCTAATAATTTCGAGAAGGAAGAGGGTTAAGGGCTGGAGTCAAAGCTTGGGCGGTTAGGTGATAATGTTTGAGGGCCGATCGGTGCTAGTGGTGGTTTGGGTTCGGTATGGCAAGTTCTTGGGTTGGTGGTGCGCCGGCTGTGCAAGGGTCATCCCTAGCCATCGGCCAGACCCTGGTGGGTCTGATCCGTGGCCTAGTGTGGCTCGAGCATGGCTGGAGTTAGAAGAGAAGCCGACCGAGGGTGAGTGAGTCAAGTTGGTCGCAGGTGGAGGTCCCTTGGTGGCTCTCGGCTGTCGGCATGTTGCAGCATGCATGGGGCTGTGAGCTTGGGTTAGGTCGGTCTAGGAGGGTCCTAAGGTGGGCTAAGAAGGGTTTGTCCATGCCTGATCCGAGCCAGCAGGGCCTAGGGTCAAAAATGGGCAAGTTAAATGTACTAGGGTTTGAAGATATATTGTGCAAAAAATTCCAGCAACCTTTGGGGCTTGTTTCATGGGTCATAAGTGGTCTGGAAGGGGTGATTTAGAGGCTGGTCATGTAGGTTTAAGTCATGGTTTAAGTTGAGAAAAATTTGGTTAAGTTTCGGGTTGATTCGGGTTAAAATTGGGACTCCTATCCAAATTTTAAAACGAATCACATAAGTTTTGAATCGAGCTCGAGTTTACGTCTAAAAAATGCTTATAAATATGTTTTATGATGTTTTATGGAGTTTTATAAGCTTTGGGTCGAAATTTTGATGTCTAGGGGTAAAATGGTCATTTAGGGTTTCCATGGGCAAAATGGTCTAAGGAGTTTTATAAACTTTGGGTCGAAATTTTGATGTCCAGGGGTAAAATTGTCATTTAGGATTTCCATAGGCAAAATGGTCATTTTGAACCTGGTTCGAGTTTTTAGTCCTGGCAGAGCGCTGATCACAAATTGATCATGTTTTTAAACATTATGTATCACGAATATGATTTTTATGTAATTATGAAAATACATTGCATGTTTGATTTTAAGGAAAACTACGTATGTGTATGATTTTGATAAGTGATGAAAATAATGATGTTTTTGAAGGATGAGAGTTGGTTTTGACTGACGATATATGTATATGATGAGTAGTAAGGCCAAGGCTCAGTGGATGGGCAATACTGTCGCTGATGTCCCCGCCGCCGAGTATCACGGTTACATGTAGATGAATTCATCGAATAGAGCTGATACGGTAGAGCTGATATAAAATCACAACTAACGAACTGAATTCGATTAAAGAAAATGAACAATTATATGATGATACGATGAGATGATTTGACACGTCATGCTTTTACAATATGTTTAAGTTTACGTTTTTAAGATCATGAAATGTATTTTTTATGACAAAACTTTTAACTGTTGCTTGTTATGTATATGTATTCGTTATAAAGTTACAGGTGTGTTGAGTCTTTAGACTCACTAGGTGTAAATGATGTAGTTGAGCAAATTGATTAAGATGTTGGATGTGCCGAAGACTGAGTAGGCGGAGCTGGATATGCGCACGCGAACCTGAGGACCTTATTTCTTCCGCACATCACGTTTATGAGATAGGAGTGGACATGAATATTTTTACTCATTCATTTTATTATGTTATTGGTTATCAGGATTTTTACTCGTTCATATTTGTTTTATTTTTTTTAAATTGCAGTATTTTTATTCGGTAGATGATTACTATTATTTTTGAAAGGTGAATTTTCAGCAGTGTTGTATGCATGCATAATTTATGAATTTTCGAGAATGAGCTTGTAAAAAAAATTTGAAGCATTTTTAAGTAGTAGATGTTTCAATATATATGTTTGTATATAACCATACAAAAAATCATGATAATCTTAAAAACCTCTCATAAGGTCCCCAAATCATGGCTACAAAGATTGGGAATAGAACATGCTATTTTACAATGGTTTGAATGGTCAAACAAAAACTAAAGTTGATGCAGCCGTGGGTGGAACCATATTTGCCAAATCACCAAAACAAGTCTATGATTTACTTGAACAGATGAACATCAATGGCCGAGCGATCGATCTAGAGTAAAGAGAAATTCTGGAGTATATGTAGTGGATCTCATCACATCACTTACTGCACAAGTTTCGGCATTGAGCACTCAAATTGCAGCAATGTATAAAGGTCAAGGCGTTCTTGAAGCAGCTACATTTTCTAAAAAGGAGGGGCCTAGTATGGAAGAAGTGCAGTACGTGAATAACAGAGGTTATGGAGGCTATCAAAGTAACCGTACACCTAATGTCTATCACCATAACTTGCCTAATCATAAAAATTTCTCGTATCCTGATGGATTGGTTCGGGCACCCTTGAAGGTGCTTCAAAGACAATATTCTCCATGAGCTTCAATAGCTCATGTTTTAAGAATGTTTACACCGATGAATTAAATAGAGTTTGGTATTAAACCAAGCAGAAAATGCGTGAAATAATCCTTCGTCAAGAAAGCTGACTGATTTGAAAGAAATTTAACTTGTGTAAACTGATTAACTGAAGTAAATGGAATCAGTTCTTGCATATATCAGTTCAGTTATGGTAAGAACTGAACTGATAACTGCTCGAACTGATCAAATCAGTTTTAAAATGAAAGTTATGCAGTTAAGTACACAAGATATTTTATGGATGTTCGTAGACTTCAACTGCTCCTACGTCACCCCTTCTACAACCTCAGGTTGGATTCACTAAAAAACTACAACTTGTACGAACCTACTCAGCTTAGGACATACCCTAGTGCCAACTGAACTCCTAGCCTAGACTAAAGGCAACACCTTTCAGCCAACATTTGTTTAACGTCTGTATGTCAACGACTACATACATAAGTTTTACGTCTTTGTGCAAGACCCACTCAGCTATTCTATAAGCTCAAGTCTTTGTATTTGTGAGTGGTGGTATGTGTGTGTGAGAGCTGAACAATGATTACAACGGGAAGACGTTCTCACACATTGAGAGAAATAAGTTTCTAAACTAAGCCGATATAACTTTGGTGTATTCCATCAACTGGACTGATTGCTTCATTTTTTAAGCTGATATGCAATATGCGTACTCTTTCTTTTCTCTCTTGTTTTTCTCACAACTTCTTACCGATCTTCATTTTCTATTTATAGGTGGGAAGCTTGATCGTACAGTGAGACTCAATAAATGTGTCCGTTGCATCTTGAATGCGTTTCTTGAAATTTGTGTCTCAACTTTTCCGACAACCATTCTGGAACATTTTGACGTTAAGCTTTTCTGCAACGTGCATTGTTGTACTATTGATAGTACAAATGCTTTTGTATCGTTGTGCGTAGCTGGATTTCATTATATAAGCTTGACGTGTTCTGCAAACTAATTGATTTATAACTGATGCTTTGAACTGGTACGCTAAAATCAGTTGGCTCTTCAGCTGAACTGATTTCACTGATTCAATTGAACTGGATAGTTGGGCAGTTGAACTCTTCATCAGCTGACCGGGCTTCTGAAGGTCTTCTGCTGAATCACCTATCAATTGAACAATCAGTTGAATTGGACTTTGATACATCAGTTAGACTGGTTTAGTTTGGGCAATCAGTTGGCACTTTCAGTTTGCTTCTCGAAAGCTTCAGTTTTTGCTGAGTTAACTGATCAGTTCGAAACTTGATCAGTTACAGCTACCTGCGCACTTCGATAAATCATTAGTAACAAAATAACAAGTTTTTTTAACATCAAAGAACATGAAATGTTCCAACATATCCCAATAGTAAGAATGTGTTGAACCCTTTATAGGGGTTCAATAATCAAAGAGGTGAAGGCAAACCATAATTTGAAGACTTTGTGCACCTTTGTCACTTAATCATCAAAGAAAATGGAAAAAGACAGAGACTAGGCTTGACAGTCTTGAGACACACATGACCAACATGGGCGCTACATTAAATATCTTTAAAAATTATTCAGATAAAGAGTAAAATCATGCCTCTAACCCTTGGAACAGAGCCTGATAATGAAAAAAAAAAAGATCTTAAAGAGGTCAATGCTCTTTTTGTACAACATGAGGAAGCAAAAGTATTGAAGGAGAAAGAGGAGAAGGTCAAATCCATATGCAGCCAATGCGAGTTGTCCGTGGAGGTTCTTATACCTTTTGTAATTGAAAATATGTCATGTGATAGGACTTTATGTGATCTGGGTTTTGGTATCAATTTAATGTGAAACGTCCACTACTCGTTTTCCTTAAAATGTACTAGATTTTTTTTTCATTTTTCATTACTTTCGGCCGACNTATATATATATATATATATATATAATATTTTTTACACCATTTTAAAAACAAAACAACCAACTATATTTAAAAATCCAAAAGAAAGTAATTCAAAACATAAAATCGTAAATCGTTTACCAAACATAACTTTAACATCATCTCAAAAACCTCTCAACTCATCATAAGTCATAAAATCTTAAAAGTATTTAAATCATTAAAATAATTCATGAATGTAAGTGCGGAAAAACTAGCGCTGGTCCTCGGGTTGTGTGCACCTTCAGTCTAGAAAGATCAACCATCAAGTCCTTCATTAATATCAACATCATGCTGACCTGCATCGATCACATCTAGTGAGTCTATTGACTCAGCAAACCTTAAACATTATAACAAGTAATACATATACAATCACAAGCAACAATGAAAATATTTTTACTTAAAATACTTTTCATGAACATACTTAAACTTAAACATTTTTCTTTTCATCATATAAATTTCTTTTTTCATCATTTATGTATACGTTTTCCTTTTATTGAATTTGAGTTCTTAATTGTGACTTTCGTTTCAGCTGAACGTCGATGGATCCATCTACTTGTAACCATATTACTGGGCGGCAGGGACATCAGCGACACTCTCACCAGTCAACTGAGCCTTGACCTTACATATCATCATATCATCATAATCATTGTATCATCGTATTAGTCACAATCACTTCACGTCCTTCAATTTTTCATATTTTCATCACTTATAAAAATTGATGCACCTATAAATCATTTTTCTTTTAAACCAAGCATGCAACATGTATTTTAGCATTAACGTTTCGTCATATATTTCATAAACATTTAAAATAAACATTTTATCATATATTACAGCATTCAGGGCACCACCAGGACGTCTGCTATTTTTGACGTGTAAAATGACTGTTTTACCCTAGGACATAAGATTTCTCGATTTTGACTTTTTCTTACTTTTATTGACTATAGACCATCCCGATTAATTATTTAAACTTAAATTAAATTTCTAATATTTTTATTTAGCTTAAGTTCGAGGCTTTCGATTTAATTTCGTATTTATTAATTCCTAGAGCGTTTAGTACCCGAATTAATTCAAATTTTAATATTTTAATCCCAAACTTTTGTCATGGACTTTTCATACCTAAATTACTCTCGTGAACTATGAATCGACCCCTTGGACCATGGTTCGATCCCTTAGCCATTTAAACCAAAAACCCAAACCCTAGCATACTACCCCTTGAGCCAACGTTTTCTTCGAGCCACGCCAGAGCCGCCTCGAGCCAACCCCCGACCAGACCACCTAGAGACCCTACTGACCAACCCTGATCCCTAGCCCACACCACCATTTCTGAACGTGATCCGCGGCCGTAACATGCAATATAACACTCCAACTCGACGAGGACCCTTCTACCCGAGCCACCACCGAGACCTCATACTCCTGACCCACACTGGACCCTGTCAGACCTAGCCTGGACCCCCTGGCCAAGCTGTTACCCTTCGCCCAGCTGTTGTAATTGAATCGCATGGGAAGAGTCCTAACTTTCAAGGAATCTTCCCTAGCCACTGTGCGTGAGTCCTAACCATGCTAGGACTTTTCCTCACACCCAACCATGTCCAGCCCGAGCCCTGGTCGAGCCGCACGCTTGTTTTTCCTCTAGCAAAACCCTAACTCATGAAACTTCAATTTTTTCTTGTTAGCTTCCTCCCAACCCTTGCAGCCCTTGTCTATGCTTGTCTAGGCCCTTAAAACCTCTTAAACTTGTTCCTGTTTATTTTCCTAGTATGGCAGCCCCTTTGTGAAACATATACATGAGTTTGAAATCACACAAACACGAGTTCTTGATCATGGCATGTCAAAAACTAAATAAATACATGGTGAACATATTTTTTCATGCAAACGTGCTTCAAATTAATATTATGATGTGGTAGATGAGGAAAAAGAGATTAAGACGTGCTTTTGCGTATATTACGCACAAAAACGAGTTGGCGATGCGAAGAACGGCGACGTAGAAACATAGGCTGAAACCCCTTCCAAGAACCGTGGCTTTTCCTTCCAAAATTACATGTGGTGTGTGTGTTTTGGGGGAGAGGAGAGTCCTTGTAATTTTTAAGAGGGGTGGGCGTGAGTTTGAGGGGTTATGGGTAGGGTTTTTAGGCTTTTAATTTTATATAAAACAAGTGTTGTAAGTTTAGACCCATTAACATGTATAATAGGCCCATTAAGTAATTTTTAAAATATTTTATTTAGTAAAGTTCGTGAAAATATTAGCCGAGTTTTCAAAAAGGTCATATTTTTGTCGAAAATCCAATATCGTTTAAAAATACGACTAAGTGTATAACATCACCTCAAAACATCTCATTTTCAAAAATACCATATAGCATGCACCGTATTTTAAATAATTTAAAAAAATTATTTAATAAAAATATTTTCTCTTTTTCAGCTCTCGGTCTCCGTTCCTTGATCGCGTCTCGAGTAACCTTTAAAAATACAGTTTTATGCATTCTAACAGTTAAAACTATTTTTAAACATGAAATAATGCATATCATAATTATTTCATGCCATTAAAACTATTTAATTATTCGTTTCTCATTTTTCCTAGATTTGCATGCAGTTGGATTACGTCATCGTATTTTGGACGTTACAATTACTCCCAACTTTAAATAAAATTTCGTTCTCGAAATTAGAACTTACCGAATAGCTCCAGGTATCATGTAACACTCGTGACTAAACTAAATAATCATTGAGGAAGCTTTTAAATATAATTTGGAGAAAATGTGTAATTTTATAAAAAAAAATTGGACAGCATGTCCCCGCAATTAGGACATGCCACTTGCCTAAAGCAAACTATACACTAGTAGAAAAATCAGATTTTACTTTGACTAGTAGATTTGTTTGGCCGAACAAAGATAATCCTCAAAAGTTGATTTCTCCACCAAGTCAGTATCAACTCCCACTAGCGGATTGGAAAGCATTTGTGGATACGAGATTGGATCAATCATGGGAGGTACTTTAATAATTGATATGTTTCCTCACGAATTTATTAAATTCAATACTTAACTGAGCCAACATAATGATGCAGGTTACTCATGAAAAACAAAAACAACGGACCATGCATTGTAAATATCACCACAGAATGTCTCGCAAGGGTTACATCGGCTTGGAGGCTGAACTGGTAAGAAACAGAGCAATATATTTGTAATTTTTAGCATGTTCTTCATGTTATTAAACATGAGTTTTGCAATTGTAGCGGAACAAAAAATTGGTTGCTGAAGATGAGGAAGTTGATAGATATGTGCTTTGGCGTAAAGCTCGAGAAGATAAATCTGGCAACATAACATGTTCGGAGACATCAGAAGTAGCTGAAAAAATTTTAAATTTTTAGTTTTATTCAATCGCCATATTGCCTAGATAAATAACAATGTAGTTTGTGAATTGATTTGCCATGTCTCCAATTGTAGGATGAATTGCTGAAAAAGAATGGCAAAGGAGAGTTCAAATCTTCTGGAATGAATCACGTGTTAACCGCTGCCTTAGGAAGCCAAGAACACTATGGAAGGGTTCGAGGTGTGGGAGGTTTCGTAAAACCACAAGTATACTTTAAAACTCCAAGAAAGAAGAGAGAAACAATCTCAAAAGCTGTGATTGAAAATGTAAAAGCACAATCGGAGGAGACTAAAAGTTTGAAAGCTGAATTGGAGATGCTGAGGTCTCAACTTGCTGTTGTGATTCCATTAATCAATGATCGATCTTTTGAGACTGTAGCATCAAACACGTTCTCAGGAGTGAAAGACTCAAAATTGTCAGATGACGTGGAAGAAGTTTATGATTGCGGCACTTCAAATACAAAGGTTGTATGTCTCTGAATTTTGATGTCAATTAAATTCAATTCACCTCCATATAAAAATATATCATGTCTTTTTGTTCTTGAAAGGGGAAAAAATGTCACCTGGCTGTAAAAGAACACGAAAACGTGGTGGCTTATGGCACAATAATATCAGAAGGAGGTCCAAATGTTATGATTCACCATGTTCCACTTGGGGAAGAGAACTTCAAGGTATCTATTGATGTTGTCTTAGATGAAAAAGCACAGTTTCCGATCCCAATTAAGTTTGGACCAACAATCATCAATGATGCTGTTGGAGTCATTGTTGGTTGGCCTAAAGAGTTGGTTATTTTTCCAACGACAATGGTACTTCAGGTTTTCATTTGACTTTGTGTTTGCAACTGTCAGATATGTTGCTCGAACAATGTTTTATTTTAAAATATTTGTATAAATAATATTTTAAATTGTAGAGGAGGGGAAACCTCAATCATTTGCGCTTGCGGATGTTCCTGGTCAGCGCGACAAGTTCAAAGAAATTGAGAAAACATTACCCATGTCGTGCAAGTATATCTACTCTCATGTTGTTAGATTGCTGAATGAATCGGATACCATGTACATTGAGTTTAAGGACGCTATGTTTGGACGTCCTAAAAGCATACGGTTGCTAAGAGAAGATATCTTACGCTTTATGGAGATGAGGGAGATAGGTGCCAGACAAATTTTAGTTTACATGGGGTATATATAATGTCTAACTTACAATATTTGTGCATTTATATAATATTTTTTGTGGTACTTGTTCATATTTTGAAAATTTTCTAAACGATATATTTGTGCATCTATATCATGCAGTCACCTCTACCAAGATTTGAAGAAAAAAGACAAGGCTGATTATTTTTCGTTTGTGGATCCCGGTAATATACCTACATGCCTGATTGGCACAGATGGCCGTGACTTATCACAACATATTGCTGACCAGTTGGAAGCAGTGAGTAGAGATAGCATCTGCCTCATCCCATACAACACTGGGTAAGAATTTAGTTATTTATAGATTTATACTTCATGATAGTCAATGCTGTAATTTCATTTTTTCAGGTACCATTGGATCTTGACAATCGTCAACGAAGATAAGAATATGATATATTTATTGGATTCTACGTCTAACAGGAACCGAGATGATACATGGAAAACTATTGTGACAAAGTAGGTAGTAGCTTATGTTGATTTTGAATACATTAACTTATAAATATGCAAAAAAAAAACTTCTTACTTTTTAAAATGTAGAGATGTACAATGCCTCGAAGGGTATTTCTAAAGGGCCATGTTTTAAAATATTGACTGTATGTATCGTACTTATTTATGAATACATGAATTGGTAGTGGTTATTAATTAGATTGTGATTGTTGCATTTACTTTTCAATTCCATTATAGGGTAATCTGAAACAAAGTGGTTTGGTTGAATATGGATATTGTGTGATGAGGTACATGAAAGAGATAGTCGATCGCGATGATCCACAGTTGGAGAAGATTGTGAGTTTCTTCTTGGGATAAATTTGTTGATTGATTGAGATGAATTGTTGCCATTAAGATATATTTTATTGTTGAGATAATGTGTTGTCATTGGGATATATTTTATTGTTGAGATAATTGCTTGAGATGAATTGTTGTCATTGTGATATATTTTATATTAGTGATATTTTAGTTATCCAAGTTGTCATCTTCATGTCTTCTGTTATTATTTGATTATTCGGAGAACGTCGTGTCATGATTTAATAATTTTCAATTTTATGATTTCTTTTTTATTTGTAGTTTCTGGGATATGTACTCTATTCTATACCATTATTTTGTTTGCTTGATTCTTGTTGATTGGCTTTCGACATATGCATTTAGTAGTCTAAATAAATTACTCAACAACTACTGCACTTAGTTTATTGTTGTTTTGTTTCTTTGCATTAGAGCTAATGAATTTGTTTTATGCTTTCCATTTGTTGCTTGAGTAGTTCATTTATCGGTGTTGATTGAATGAGCTTCAGTACTTCTGTCTTTTGACAATTTTCCTTCTGATTTCTGTAATATGTTTTTTCGTGAGCTGCATTATTCTTTTCCAATCTCTTTCTTGCGTTGGCTTCAACAGAGATTAGGATCTCTGGTTTAGTAAGTGCAATTGTCTTCATGCAATTGGGGTAATCTATAATGGATGTAGACTAGATGGAAACAACTGGCGCTATCTCAGCTTGGAGAGTGGTGACATGTTATGAATTTTTATCTGGTGTTATTTCAAGATGCAAATGAAATAAGTTCGTACTTTCAAATGAAACCTGCCTCTACCAGTATTGATATATTTTATATCTGTCGATTTTTATTTGAAATAGAAGAATCTAATGTATTTTCTTTTTCAAATTTCAGTTTGCAGGATGCATCAAGAACCAATATTACACCCAATCTCAATATGACGAGGTCATAAGTGAATGGAGTGAATTTGTTTACTCCTATGTAGTAGGTGCTTAAATGGATGGTGTATAGTGGGATAAATATTTTGTTTCTCATTGTGGATTTTTGGATATACTTTTGGTTTTGTGGATACATTTTTGAGTTATTTGTAGATTGATGAATATGTAATTGTGGATTCGTGGATATTCATCATTTTTAGATGGATAATTTATGAATTTAATTATATTAGTGTATTAAGTCATATATTGCGAAGTCTTTTTTTAATAGTTACTTCATCAAAATAAAAAATAATGAAGTGTAACAGGTAAATTATCTCGTTGTTATTTGCAAATTGTGAAGTAACATAATATTAAATACTTCGTCAATAAGAAATCAGACGAAGTGAGAATTAATTTACTTCAACATTGTTATGTAAAAACGAAGTTGTTTTGCGCAATTACTTCACCAAAATACAAATTATTGAAGTCTTTCGAACCACTTACTTCGTCACTAAAATGTAAATTGTGAAGTAACATAATATAAAATACTTCAACAAATAGGATAAATTCTGAAGTTATAGATTATATTTACTTCGACAAATAGGATAAAAAGTGAAGTTGTTTGTGTCTATTACTTCACCAAAATACATAACTACGAAGTCTTTCAGATGAATTACTTCGTCACTCAATGTAAATTGTGAAGTAAAATAATATAAACTACTTCGCTAAATAATAATTAAGACGAAGTTATATAAAATATATTACTTCATTATTTACAAAAATCGATGAAGTAAAACACATTTCTTACTTCAGCACCAGTCCAATTCTGGACCGGTTTTCCTTCGAAAACTGGCCAAAGACTTCAGTATTTTCAATCATACAACTTCGGTTATTATGCGAAGTAAAAGGTACATCTATTACTTCACGTCCATATACTTCGGCAATTAACTACCTTATTACTTCATTGAATACGCGAAGTAAAAAGCGATTTTTCTATTAGTGATAAAACACATGCAAAATATTTTCATATACATCATATACCAGTTAATATAGTATCTACACATATTTTTAATTCAAATACCAAAACAAGATTTTCAATGTTTCCCAAAATAACCCAAAAGTTAAGGACATCAAAAATTTCATCCAACCACTAACTCCAAAGTTTGGCATATGCCCTTCTCTTGCTTCGACAACTCAAGGATGATCAATCTTTCTTACTTTTGCCTGCATCACATGAACATAACTGGAATGAGTATAAAACTCAGCAAATGGAATCAATACTAACAAGATACATATATATCATTTTGTTGTAAAATATAAAATGTAGCCTCCATTTCATTTTGTTGAAAACATTAATATCCTCATATCATAAACGACGAAACATCAATTAATATCATCCGTGAAGAATCATAATACAACAATACATAGGGATGATATTCACTCAATTGATTAACTGAAGAATTTATAGTTCTTATAAGATAGTTCATTCATTGTTAACCCTCTACGTAAAAACGAATCTTATAGGAGGGACATGTACCTCAGCATGAAATGTATCTTATAAGAGAGCACATGTTTTCATCGTTAATTGGCCAATTACATTACGGATATAGAATTGCCAGAGGTAACACCGCTACTATCACTATCAATCCAATCATTCAATCATATAAAACTTCATTCAGGCATTTTATCGAACACATTAGAGGCATCATTTAAAGTTTAACTCTTTTCCAAAAAAATGCATATAATTGCACTACCATATATATATATATATATATGGAATTTGAAAGGAGTTAACGTCATAAAATCATCAAAACACATACATATAGGATCATGTGATGGATTTAAGAAATGAATCCACTTACAACACTTGGAGCAATTGGTTTCCTAATCCTTGACGGTGATCCTACAACAATAATAACTAACCATCAGCACCCAAATAATAACTTTAAATGACCATTTAATCCAATACATCAATCACAACTACCATCCCCCCAACTTCACCATCTATCAATAACTCAAGAACAAGAAGAAAACCACATACCTTTACTTCTTACACTAAAAAGGTGAAGTTCCAACTTCGGATTGAAGATTAATTGCTTGATGAATGAGATAATAAGAAGAAAATGAAGAATCCTAGCTTAAAATCGATGGAAAAGAGAAGTAAGAGAAGGAAAGTGAGGGAAAATGAAGTCCCGATCGATTTTATACCTTAAAACACCCAAAACACGCTTTTCCACTGTACAGGGTGCTAGGGCGGTCGAATTTTACCGCTCTAGAGTGGACCTTACTGTCCAAAACCCAAAATTTCAGATCCAGGAGCACTGGGGAGGTCAAAAATTACCGCCCTAGCGCGGCACTTTCTGTCCCTGTTCACGCTCTACGCACAGCTTCCCCACAGATTGCTCCAGAAAGGCCTTTTCCCCTTATAATTTGAAAATGTGGTAAACATGAAAGTTGTAGCTCTATGTCTTTGCTTGCTTCTCCAATTAATTTCATGTTATTTGAAGGTCTGAGTAAAAATTTATACTTATTCTCCCAATATGTGTTAGTGCAGGAACAACGAAACATACGATACACTTCGAGCCACTTTTGGCTCATCTTCCATAATTATTTGAACAAAACCCGAAACATGAAAGTTATAGCCTTTTATCTTATCTTTCTAATGAAAGTGACCTAAAACCGTTTGGATCAAAATACTAATTATTATGCCAAAAACCACAACTACTGCCATAGTTTTCATACCGTTCCTACGCTTCAATTATATATTTGACTCAAGATCAACTTTCTATTCTACCCATACATTCTCTGTTCATTCTATATCATTCATTACCATTCATATCATAACTTGAAGCCATAAATCATCATCATTACATCACATATCCCAAACGATCATCATAATAAACCATAAAAGGAATAATGACCATACTTAATCATTATCATTACCTTACATCATATGCATACGAATTTCTAGGCGTTACAATTCTCTCCTCCTTAAGAAATTTCGTCCCCGAAATTGCAATTACTGTGTGAATAACTCAGGATATCGCTGTTTCATTTTCTCCTCTGGCACCCACAGTGCTTTTTCAACCAACTGATTACGCCAAAGAATCTTGATAATGCCGATCTCCTTATTCCTCAGTACTTTATGTGAGAACCCGGAAAATTCGATCTGAAGCAAATCACGTAAGAAATACAAACTTAAAATTAGCTTAATCTAAGCTCAAAGAACTTTCATCCTAACTATAGAAATTAAATATGAACTTAGATTTCAGCTAACTTAACTCGAGGAAATGGCTTCAAAGTTCGAAGATTAACTCAACATAAAGCCGAGCTGCAGATAACCGCATCCATTGAAGTATTGTAACTGGAGGAGTAAAACCCCAGCTCAAAGACTCGATCTTTCAGCTCAAAGCAGCTCAACCAAGTGTGTCCTAACAAGACCAAAAAGGGAGCTAAAAGGTGAGCCAAGGAATTGGACAAATTTATTATGCAAGAAACAACCTTTGAGAGAACCAAGGAAGAAGCTAAGGGATGAGCTAAAGGTTAGGACAAAGTAAGTATGCAAGAAATGACCGTTGAGATAATCCATGAAGGAGCTAAGGGAGGAGCTAGGAGACCAGGACGCATTAATGATGCCGGAAAAGACATTTGGTGCTTGGATTACCTTTGATCATCATTATGAGCACATTTAACTCAATTCTTGGTGGCCAAGAATTCGGCCATGAGGAGATGAGGAGGCCAAAACCTTTCTATAAATATGGCATCTTGGTTGAGAGAAAAGCACTTCAAAAAAGCCTAAATATTTCGGCCCTCACCCCTCCACCAAACTCTCCAAAATTTCGGCCAAGGCTAGCAAGGAAGAAGGAAGAAGGTTTCGTTCAGTCAAGTGCTAGAGTTCTACGTCGAGGTGCTGCCGAATTGAAGACAATATTTGTTGAGATTACGTCGAAGTGCTACCAAATTTTCGGAAGGAAATTTCGTGTCAAAGTCTGCAAATTTCGAACCTACCTTCGAAAAACTACGGTAAGTGGGCTTTTGTTACATATTTTGTTGTATTTTTAAACTTTGATATAAATAATGTGACATGCATATATGTGTGTCCTTATTTTCTAAAATGGCTATCTGTTTTGTTTAAAATTACGATCGTTTATGTGTTTCTTCTATGCTTCGAATTCTTTTGATTCCGCTGTGTCCGTATGAAAACTCTAAAATCTGAAAATCTGAAAAGTTCTGTCTGTTACTTCTGAATTTTGTTTACACTGTTACAATTCAATTTGATATGGGACGAGAATTGTGATTCTGTCTGGCCCCCAATGGTGGGTATAAAACCATTTCTGTTTGGCCCCCAATGGTGGGTATAAAACAATTTCTGTCTGGCCCCCACCGGCTGGTATAAAACCGAGTTCTGGCCTCACCCCTTAGAGGACTAACATATTGGGGACAATTTGACCATGGAAATGAGATGAGTAACAGTGTTATGTTTGTTCTGAAATGATCTGAATTGTTTCTGTTTTGTTTGACAAGTTCCGTCTTTCATTCGATTCGTTTCCGTCTTGTCAAATTAAGAATATTAAGTTTTGAAAGTATGTTAAAGAAAATTTTTAAAAAAAATTATGTTCTATATGTATCTTTGGAATCGATCGACCCCCACTTGCTGAGTGTTTCCCAAAACACTCACCCCTTACAAATTTCAGATAAAAATGAGGAAAAACTGAATGAAGAGGAGCAGGAAGCGTTCTGGGGATGGTGATCGACAGACAAGTTTCCGGAATTTTAGAATTTATTTTCCTTTATTTCAGTTTCCGCAATTGCAACTCTGATGTAATTTTATTTCTATTGTCATTGTAAAGACAATGTTTAAATTATGAAAAGACAGGTTTTTGGAATTTTGATACGGGGCTTAATTGTTTTCAAGTATTTGTTAAACAATGCCGGATGTCACCGACGCTTCGGATACGGGGCGTGACACTTTAACCTTGCGATCTAAAATCTGGATTGGTACTTCTTGATTAGCCAAGTTCGGCATCAGATCCAACGGTTCATGTCTAAGAACATGGGAAGGGTTCGAGATATACTTCTTGAGCATTGAGACATGAGATACATTGTGGACTCTATCCAAGTCCGGCGGTAAGGCTAGACGATATGCTCTTTCTCCAATACTGTCCAGAATTTCAAATGGGCCGATGAATTTTGGGCTCAACTTTCATTTCCTGCCAAATCTCATAATGCCTTTGAGAGGAGCAATTTTGACAAATACCTGACCTCCAACTTCAAACTCCAAAGGCCTTCTTCGGATATCGGCATAACATTTCTGTCTTGATTTGGCCGTCTTCATTCTGTCCTGAATTAAAGCAATCACATCAGCTATCTGTTTGACAAATTCTAGTCTTAACATCTTTATTTAACCGACTTCATCCCAATTCAACGGTGACCTACATTTCCTGTCGTACAATGACTCGTATTGTGCATGCCAATCGTCCCATGATAACTATTGTTATACGTAAATTCAACAAGTGGCAATTTACAATCCCAGCTACCAGGAAAATCAATTGTGCAGGCTCGTAGAATATCTTCAAGAATCTTAATCACCCTCTTTGACTGCCCTCACTCTGAGGATGATATGCTGTGCTAAAAGCCAATATGGTGCCCAAGGCTCTGTGCAAGCTCTTCCAGAATTCAGAAGTAAACCACGGGTCACGATCAGATACAATTGACATAGGGATACCATGAAGTCTCACAATCTCAGCTACATAGACTTCAACATATTGGTTCATTGTAAACGTGGTCTTGACCGGAAGAAAATGAGCCAACTTGGTTAACCTGTCAACAATCACCCAGATGGATTTGTAACCCTTTGGTGTTCTTGGAACTCCCGTTACAAAGTCCATGGTGATGTGCTCCCACTTCCACTGAGGTATTGTGAGAGATTGCAAAGTTCCAGCAGGTCTTTGATGTTCAATCTTTACCTGCTGACATGTTAGACATTCGGATAGAAACTTTGCAATATCACTTTTCATACCTGGCCACCAGTATAGATGTCAGAGATCTTGATACATCTTGGTGCTACTGGATGTATCGAGTATGGCGCAGTATGAGCCTCTGTCAAAACATCCCGACGAATGTCATTAAAACTGGGAACAAATTTCCGACCTCTAAACGTTAACAAATCATCAGTGTTCATCGCAAACTCTGTATTTCCTTTCTCATCGGCTTTGGATCGCAATTCCATCAACTGATTGTCATTAGGCTGCTCATGTCGTATCCTATCTGTCAACGTAGGTCGAATAATCAAAGCTGAAAGTCTAGCGATGTCCCATGCTCTACTATAGCGATCTCGCTCCTCTGAAGATCCAATAACAACGACTTCTGAATCAACGAGCTCAAAGAAGAAACTGACTTGCGGCTCAAAGCATCTGCAACGACGTTTGCTTTACCTGGGTGGTAGCTAATGGTCACATCATAATCTTAACAAGTTCTAACCACGTCCTCTGCCGCATATTTAGTTCCGTCTGTGAGAATAGATATTTCAAACTCTTGTGATATGTGAAAACTTCACATTTCTCGCAATACAGATAATGCCTCCATATTTGCAATGCGAAGACCACATCCACCAATTCAAGATCGTGGCTAGGATAATTCTTCTCGTAGTCTTTCAACTGACGAGAGGCATAAGGGATTACTTTCTCACGCTGAATCAGTACAGTTCCGAGTCCCATCTTTGACGCATCAGTGTATACATTAAAATCTTCAGTGCCGCACGAAAGTACTAGGATAGGGGCTGATGTCAACCTGTCTTTCAACTCTTGAAATCCATGTTGGCTCTCGTTTGTCCACTCAAACTTCACCGCCTTCCTTGTCAGATTGGTTAATGGCAGGGATATTTTGGAGAAATTGACAATAAAACGGCGATAATAACCTGCCAAACCAAGAAAACTACGCATCTCGGAAACTATCGTAGGAATTGGCCATTCTTTAATCGCTTCAATCTTCATGGGATCCATTGCAATGCCGTCTCTCGAAACGATATGCCCCAGAAATGGTACTTGCTCTAACCAGAATTAACACTTTTTCAACTTTGCGTAAAACTGCTTTTCCCTCAATAACTGCAATACAGTTCTGAGATGCTTGGCATGAATTTCCCGAGTCTTGGAATAAATCAGGATATCGTCAATGAAAACGATAACAAAGCTATCAAGATATGGCATGAAGACCCGGTTCATTAGATCCATGAAGATCGACAGAGCGTTCGTCAACCCGAATGAGATAACTAAGAACTCATAATGTTCATACCTGGTTATGAATGCAGTTTTAGGGACGTCAGCTTCCTTAAATTTCAGCTGATAATAACCAGAACGCATGTCGATCTTTAAAAATATTGTCGCTCCCTGTAGCCGATCAAAGAGATCGTCAATCCTCGGTAATGGATATTTATTCTTGATCGTGACTTTGTTGATCTCTCTATAATCAATGCATAACCGCAAAGATCCATCTTTCTTTTTGACAAATAAAACCGGAGCTCCCCACGGAGAAGAACTCGGACGAATAAAGCCTTTGTCTAATAGATCCTACAACTGATTTGTCAGCTCCTTCATTTCAGTCGGGGCCATTTGGTAAAGAGCTTTTGAAATCGGAGGAGTACTTGGAACCACATCAATCACAAGCTCAACTTCACGGTCAGGTGGCAATCCAGGCACATCATCTGCATATACATCAGGAAAATCCCAAACTACCTCAATCTCATTCAACTTCATTGTCATCTCAGTATTCACATCCATTGCAGCAGCTAAAAACCCTGACACCCCTTTGATAACATTTCCTGAGCTTTGAGACAAGAAATAAAAGGAGCGTTAAGCGAAATACCTGAAATCTTGAAAATCCCTCTATCATCATCTTCTGTAGGAAATCGCATCGTCTTAGCCACGCAGTCAATAACGGCACGATATGACGATAGCCAGTCCATTCCCAAAATAACATCAAATGCCACCATGGGAATAATAATAAGATCAGCAAAATAGATTTTCTCATTCACTTGTACTGTACAACCTTTCTGAATACTAGAAGGCCATATTTTGTCTCCCGATGGCAACAAAATACTATAGAGGGGTTCGTAAGATGGAACAACATTCAAGGAGTGCAAGAAAATTTCAAACATAAAGGAATGTGTAGAATCAGTGTCCATAAATGTAATAGCGGCCTTGCATGAAATTAAGTTAGTACATGATATAACAGAAGAATCAGGATTTGCGTCCTCTTTGGTCATTGTGAAGATTTTTCCTTGAACCCTATCCTTCTCTTTCTCACCCTTTACTGGACAATTTCTGATGACATGTCCAATACCTCCACAACGAAAGCATCGATTACTTCAAACCAAACACTCACCTGTATTCATTTTGCCACATTTTGGATTGATGCTCCACTTTTTCTTTGCCTCTGAACTGGCCCTTACCTTTCCATCCAGAACCTTGGCCCTTAGTAGAAAAATCTTGGCGCTTCAATTGTCTTTCTCTTTCAATTTCCTTCTCATCCTGCTCGGCCATCCTTGATTTTTCAACAATCTCTTTATATGAAGCAGCTTTAGACATTCGAACGTCTCTTTTAATTTCAGCCCGGACACCTCTCAGAATATGCTCGCCCTTTTCAACGTCATTACTGGCCAGATATGGGGAAAAATGACACCCCTCTTTGAATTTGAGAATATACTCTTGCATTGACATATTTCCTTGCATCAGTTCTAGAAATTCCTTCAATTTTTTACATCGAACATCTCGAGAAAAATATTTGCCGTTGAATAAATCTTTAAACTCTTTCCACTTGAGTGCCGAGACATTAACTGATACCTTGGTGGCATCCCACCAAATCCTCGCCGTCTTGGTCAGTAGAAAAATGGCATAGCTGACTCGATCTTTATTGTCAAACTGCAGATAATCATAAATAGCCTCCACAGCTTTGAAACATTCCAAGGCGACCATGGGATCAGGGCTACCATCAAATTCTGGTGGCTTTATCTTACGAAATCTTTTGTATGCGCCGTCACTACTGGGCTAAGGCCTCACTTGCTCTCTCTCTCCCCCTCGCCCTGCATTCTGCATCCGTAAGAGTTGCTGGATTTGCTCACCGTGTACCTTGGCCTGTTCTTTCAGTAACTTGCTAAATTCATCAACCACGCTAGATGATGAACTATCATCCCCTTCTGATGCTTTACGTTTAGGCGACATGATTCTATAATACATATTAGTTTAAAACCATTTCCACACATAACATATCATAATTTTTGAGGCTACACACCATATCATATCAAATAATGCAGGTACATACATACCAATTTGTCGACAGCATAGGAAGTCATATGCAAAATCATTGGTCAGAAAATTTCGGTTATAATACCACTAAATGTAACACTCGTGACTAAACTGAATAATCAGAGCGGAATCTTTTAAATATAATTTGGAGAAAAAGTTTAATTTTTTAAAAAAATTAGGTAGCATCTCCCTGCAATCAGGACATGACAACTGCTTAAAGCAACACATAAAACACATGCAAAATATTTTCATATGCATCAGATACCAGTTAATATAGTATCTACACATATTTCTAATTCAAATACCAAAACAAGATTTTCAATGTTTTCCAAAATAACCCAAAAGTTCAACACATTAAAAATGGCATCCAACCACTAACTCCAAAGTTTGGCATATGCCCTTCTCTCACTTCGACAACTCAGGGATGATCAGTCTTTCTTATCTTTTCCTGCATCACATGAACATAACTGAAACGTCTGCTTACTCGTTTTCTAAAAAAGTAATAGAATTTTTTTCTAAACCTTACATAGCATCGGCCGAATCATACACATTTGCATAACAATATTTTAGAACTATTTTAAAATTAAAACAACCAACTTTATATTTGAGAAATATAGCCCATACTATAATATCTCAAAAATCACTCAAAAGCATAAATAAAAAGTCATAAAAATCTTTAACATAAATCATAATCATAATTGCGGAAAGCTAGAAGCGTTGGTCCTCGGGTTGTGTGCACCTTCAGTCCAGTTGAGTCAACCATCATGACCTCCCTTAACATTAACATCATAAACACCTGCATCAAAAACACCTAGAGAGTCTAAAGACTCAACACACCATAATCTTGGCAACAAGTAATACATATAAAATCACATGCAACAGTGAAAAATACTTTTACATAAAATATCGTTTTAATGAAGATGCATAAACTTTAAACATGAACATTTTCGTAAACATTTTTGTGATGCATAAACTTTAAATAAAAACATTTTCATAATGTTGCATCAACTTTAAACATAAACATTTTCATGACATGCATAGCGTAAACCTCAACTTTTCATTTTTCCTCATTTCATAACATAAATCATTTTATCATGATCATAAATATTTTTCTTTTTCCTTTTCTATTGTTGAATTCAGATCGTTAATTGTAACTTTCCTCAATTCTCAAAAAGTCGATGGATCCATCTACATGTAACCACATTACTGGGTGGCGGGAGACATCAGCAACACTTCACCGGTCAACTGAGCCCTGACCAATCCTCATCGAATGGAAATACGATCGTATTTTTAATTTTGAAACCAAGCATGCAACATGTCTTTTAAATGTCAACTTTAAATCATAAAAATCCATGGACATTTAAAAATCATAATTTAACATTTAAAAATTCATAAACATTTTAAATAATCATAATAGCATACAAAACAGCTTTCAGAGCACTGCCATGACGTTTACTCATTTTTAGGTGTAAAAAGACCGTTTTACCCATGGACGTATAATTTTACGTTTTAGACTTTTTCTTAATTTTTTTGACTCCAACATGTCTAAATAATTATTTAAGCTTACATGAATTTTATCATATTTTTATTTAGCTTAAATCGAGGACTTTTAAATTAATCTTTAAATAAGACGTATTATTGCGTTTTATTTCCGAATTAAACCAAACCTTATTATAAAATTCTCAAATTAAAAACTTAGACTTTTAATAATTATTTGAGCTTAAATATAATTTTTCATAATTTTATAAAGCTAAAGTCTAGGCTTTCCAATTAATTCGTTAATTAGAGTTTCGTGCGGCGATTAAATCCTAAATAAATCCAAAACTCGATATTTTGATCCCAAATTTTTAACATAACCTTTTTATGATTTATTCTACCCTTGCAAGTCATAAGACACACCCGTCGACTCATGGATTCAATTTTTAGTTCTTAAATCTCGTTTTTGACCCTTAACCGAACACACCGAGCCATCTCCTAATTTACTCAAGCCACGCCTGAGCCACCTTGAGCCAAAACCTAGCCAACCCACCTAGGGGCCTTATTGACGAAGCCCAGCTCGAAAAACTGACGCTAGCCCGACCAAAAACTTGCTGGAACTCGACCCATGTTTCTGCCTGTGTGTTAGTGTGCTTCCTTGTATGTCTAGGGCTCCTAACCCAACTAGGTCTCTTCCAGCCAAGCCACCACCGAGCCCACCTATCCCTAACCTTCCCAGGACCACGTCCAGCCCAAACCCAGACCAGACAAGACTATAGAACCCACAAGCAAAGCCACCAGAATTCTGAAGCGTAACCTGCGCGTTCCCTAGCCCCCTCACGGTTTCCTCCTTCTCTTTAGCCATCAGCCAGCCAACCCACACCAGCCCCTAGATCGACCCCTTACCATCACCTTAGGACCCTGATGGACCACTAGCCCAGCCCCTACCAAGCCGCAGGCCCCCATGCACAGCAGATGTCGCGAGAAGTGCTTGGGGAGAGTCCTAACTTTAGTGGACTCCTCCCAAGCTTGAACCACGAGTCCTAGCCATGCTAGGACTCTTCTTAAGACCTAGCCATGACCCTTAGGACCCAACCCTCAGCCCTGGTCGAGCCCCAAGATCCCATGCGTAAGAACCCAACCTCTTGAATATTGTACAAGCCAAACACCCACGGCTCATTCCTCCTGAATCTTTCCTTCGGTTCCAGCATAAATTCACTTTTAATTTATCATGTTTTGTCCCTAATTCATTCGTATTTGATCATGTTTTGGCATATCCTAATTCATGGCAGCCCCTTAACACATAGAAACGTATTTTTGGAACCAAATAACACAAGTTTAGAACATGTATATTCATGGTTACGAAAATAAAAGATTGTGTAACTTGTTTTCATGCAAATTCATAAACAATTACACAATATTGGGTGATGATGAGTAAAAAGAGAATATGACGTACCTTTGCGTTTTAAACACACGAATATACGTTGACGATTTGTGAAGAACGGGGCAAGACTTTGGCTATAGTGCCCAAATTCTGTACACGTATAACCCATTCATTTATTTAATTGTTAAATCATTTGATTAATTGATTTTTTTTACCATGCATGATTTATTTAAATGCATTATTTTAAATTACTTATGTTATATGATGCACGTTAAAATATTTTTCAAGTTTCATGCTTCAGGTGATTATTCGAGGCGGGATTGAGGAAAAGACCCGGTGACGATTTTGGGCAATTTTAATGGAGTATTTTAATTTTAAGTTTGGATCGGGGCGTATTAATTGAATTATTAAGTTTCAGTATTTTAGAACCTAAATCATCTACTTAAATATTTTATGATTTTGTTAAATTTTTTAAAGTTTTGGCACTTGTACAAGTTATTTTAAATTTAGAGGTTTTATTAATTAAGGGAAAGTTAGTATTTTTAAATTAGCTTGTTAATTTTTAATTAAGCAAATTTATTCCCCAATTACTACAAACTCACGACACACACACTACATGCTTTACACACTTTTACACACATCTAGAGCCGATCAACACACACACACATAATTCATTCAGATTTTATTTTTTTTTTGAGAGAGCAAAACCTAGGTTCCTAAGAACCCTAGCAGCAGCCCCACTTCCCCATTGAAATTCCAGCAAATTTCGCTGGTTTCCTTCAAAGAAAAATCAAGCCAAGTCGTCCCGGATCGACCTCGCTTCTTTCTCCGCTTCAGTATCGCCGTTTCGGTAAAGTTTATCATCATAAGGCACGCATATTCTGTTTTTTTCTGCATCGATCATGTCATAGTATGCGTTGCGATGTATTTTGTATGAAAATCATGTGTATGTTGTGTAGAAGTTTGAGCAATAATGTTTCGATCAAGTTTGAAAGAAATTTAGGATCACAAATCACGATTTTGCTGTCTTTTTAAATACTACGATTTTTCGGTCCTGATTTTGAGAAAACTTTCAATACAAAAATCGTAGAAATTTTTAATACCTTCGATTTGTTATAAAATTTGAAAATTTTGGGTTACAATTGAGTGAGTTATGACCTTTTTTGTGGGACTGCTCAAACTGCGTTTTCCGAAAAATATGTTATTGATGAATTCTTCAAGTTTTATTATTGCAGGCTTCGTTGGGGATCGACGGGTGATCGCTGCTACGTATAGGTATATTGTTAATGATGTTGGGATGGTTATTGATGTTTTGTTTCGTGTCGTTAGGCACTTGGGGGGACGAGTAGTCGTAAAAACTATTTTGGTGTCAAAATTTGAGGTTATGGGTTTTATTGTATTGCGTTGGGTGGGTCGTTTCTTTGGGAACGTTTGGGACGTTTTTATGGGGTCGAGTCAGTGTCATAGTGTCCTAAGATGAGTCTCGATGGATTGGTTAAAGAATCGTAATATTGAGTTAGGAGTATTAAGATGCAAGTCGCGGAGTCCAGTAGACTCAGCGCCCGAGCGGTAATTTCTTACCGCCCGAGCGCCACTCTTTCTGTTCGAGTGCAGGTCTCCAGAAGACCTGGCACTCGAGCGGTAACATATTACTGCCCGAGCGCCACCCAATCTGTGAGAATGTTTGGTTTCCACTCATGTTCAAGTTCAAATAGTGAGTTCATGTCTTTTATTGTTGGGAAATGTTCACACGTCATCTTAGAGTGTGTCTCGGGGTTTGATGCCATGGTTAGTACGATTAAATGAGGTCAATTCCCGAGTGATCTAGAATGTCATAAGCTACTTAGTCACTTTGGTGGTGAGCTTGAGTACCTAAGTCTAAGTTATGCAAGTTAAGTATCTTAAAATCATGTTAGTCTGTGCAGCAGCGGCCCCAAAGCGAGCTCCAACGAATCCCTCAACGCCAAGTAAGTATGTTCGACGTGCAAAGAAAATATTTTCAAGTTTTTGAGGTATGCTAATTGTCTTGTGACAAAATTATGTATGGGGTTGGAAAGCGTTAAATCATGAACGGGGACCAACCGACCCCGTTAAATTATGAACGAGTTTAGATCAGGATTGGAAAACGTTAAAGAATGAACGGGGACCAATCCACCCGTTAAAGATGAACGGGGATCTCATGTATGTGGCAGTGGATACGTCCCTGTCAGCCCAGTACTGTGGTTTGTCTGATCAGGCATTTATTACGTATGGGTTACTTGCTTTGAAACTTGCCTCTACGCGAAAATGATGAAGTTATGTATGTTCAAGTATGTTCAAGTATGCAAGTATGTTTAAGAAAAGTTTTATGTTGATGGCACGTCTATGTATGTATGTACATATGTTCAAGCTTTTGATATGCAAGTTCAAGTTTCAAGTATGTAAGCTCTATTTTGAAGTTGCATGTGGTTTTATTACGTATTATTCGTTACTTCCAGTTTATACGTGTTGAGTCTCTAGACTCACTAGACTTGATCGATGCAGGCGAGGATGTTTATGAGGAGGCTGGAGGTGGGGACCAAGGAGTAGGCTTGGACTGAGCGGGAGGCTAAACCCGAGGACCGCCATGTTTTAAGTTTTATGAAAACATTTATTTCTTATGTCAAACTTTAAATTTCAAATCTATTTTTGCAACAACTTGAGAGACGTACAGTTTTACTTCTTTTATCGAATTTTGAATGTTCACTTTTTTTAAGAAAATTTTAAAATTTTCCGCAAATTTTTAGTAGTAAAAGTACGGTACGTTACAGTTGGTATCAGAACGGTGTTCTTGTAAAGGGTTACGCCTACTGCCAGTCGCAAGAAGCTCACGAAGTCACACCTCAAGTCTTTAAGTTTTAAAGTTTTGCATTATGTATGTAGTCAGCATTGAATCATGATTTCAGCATGTCCATGTTTTAAGTTTAGATTTCGTGCATCTTATGATATTGCTATTATATTCATGCATATTGGGCTACGTGTTGGGTAAATCGTTGTAGCAGTATGCCTCCCAGACGTGTGATTAACCGGGAAGTTAGGGATGAGAACAGAGAGCATCATGATGAGGAGAGGGTCACTCCTCCTCGTCCACCTCCGGATATGCAGGCGCAGCTGCTCGCAGGTATGACGCAGTTCTTCGCGCAGTTTGCGGGGAACCAGACTGCAGCGAATGCAAGGGCAAGGCCAAGACCTGAAGCGGTGTATGAGAGGTTTCAGAGGATGAATCCTAAGGAGTTTTTGGGAACTACGGACCCGATGGTGGCAGAGGGATGGATTAAGTCCATCGAAGTGATCTTTGATTTCATGGAGCTGCAGGATGCAGACCGAGTCCGTTGTGCCATATTTCTTTTAGCAGGGGATAGTGCGTCGGTGGCAGTTAATTTGCCGACTTTGTCTTGGAATGGGTTTAAGGAAATATTCTTCGCCATGTACTTCACTGAGGAAGTACGATCCAGACTTACCAGAGAGTTTCATTCGCTGCGACAGGGAGACAGCAGCGTGGCAGTCTTCGTCCGGAAGTTTTAGAGGGGGTGTTACTTTGTGCCCCTGATAGCTAATGATGTCCGGGAGAAGTTGAGGCATTTTATGGATGGATTGCGGCCGGTGTGAGGGCCCGTGCTCTTAATTAATATTAATTACCAAACAACAAGGATTAAATGGTGTAAACAACGAAAATGAGTTTAAAACGTTTATTTGGGCCTACTGAAATTTCGACATGACCTCCCCGTAAGTAGGACATCCCAAAAATTTCAAAACACAACAATAACACTATACGCTCGAAAATAACATCAAGTTCACAATCAACCACACAAACATCCTACAGCTGCACTGGTCAGGACTAGACACAACATACCACAAATGAAATCCAAAACAACATAAAAACATAACACCATACAGCTACACAGGGCATCTCCCTGGCAAATGTATCAAACCAGCATAATATATATAAATATCTGGGAACTCTGACACAAACCGACTGACTACTGGGTACCACTCGCTGACGCTCCACCAGACGCGTCAAATCCCCTAGAATGACCTGCTATGGCATAAAAACAACCACAACATATAAAGAAAACAGGGGTCGGACCCCAGTACGACAAACCAGTAAAATCACGACGTATATAAAAGACATGTAATAATACCAAGTAAATGCAATGATATGCGATGCATGAATGATAACAATGGAATAACGGATATCAAATGGAGTCCAAACGAATAGCATCATCAACAGTAACAGTGGCCACCCGTGCCAGGAATGCAGCATCAAATCGCCTCTCGTCCATGCACGTAGCATCGGGAATGCGAGTAGCTAAGTCACTTGTCCCTAGCTGTCATCTGGGAATGTGGCTAATCCTAACCCACTCGTCCCTCTGATGACTCAATATATCTCAACAGAATCAACATAAATCGCCGTCAAAGGAGTCAAGGCTCAATATGTTATGTCAATATAATTTATGCATGAATGCATCAGAATAAACATTCAAGGCACATAATAGCAAATAACTTTCACCGAATATTCTTACACGCCAATATAAGCGTCATAATAATATAGGTTTGAGCGTACCTCAACTTCAACTTACAATACCACAGTAATTTCTTAAGGACTATCGAATGAACTCGTCCAACGATATAACCTACAATATAAATTCACTATACACTTCAATATAACGCATTCCAACTAACTAAAACATTTTATATTGGCTCGGTAAAAATTAAATTTCCGGACAGCCTATAAACCCTTAATAATCTGAAATTTCAAGCTAATACCTCCAGAAACGAAGCCTAAACACACAATAGTAATCTCGCGAAGATGGCTCGCCGGAAACGTCGTCGGAAACACTGTCATGATATAGAACCGAATCGAAGCTCACGTACAGTGCTGGAAAACAGGACCGATGGAGCTCGTAACCTTCCGATTCATGGCAGGAAAGAAGCTAATTGACTGGAGGAAGAAAAGTGTTAACCTACTGAAAAAAAATCTGGCCGCTGGGACGCTGCACGATTGCTGCAGAATGAAGAAGAAAGGAGACAGTGCAAGGCAGGGGAAGAGCTTCTGGATTGATCGATATGATTTTCTTCTATCAATTGGGTTGGGTTATATTAAATAAAATGGAAAATGGTCTGGGCTTATTATTGGGCCTCACATTCTCCCACACTAATTAAAGATTTCTTCCTCGAAATCTAACAAACACAACACTGATATTTACAACATTACGTCTGATAATACATAGGAAATTCAGAATACATCGCGTAATTCATTACATTCTCAAACAAATGAGGCCATTCTTGTCGCATCATTGCCTCTAATTCCCATGTAGATTCTTCTCTTCCACGCCTACTCCATTGTACCAAAACTAGTGGAATCGTCTTGCTCCTAAGCTGTCTTTCCTTGCGGTCCAAAATTTGCACTGGATGTTCAACAAAGCTAAGAGAACTGTCTAACTCCACATCCTCGACATTAAAGATATGAGACGGATCTGGCTCATACTTCCGCAACATAGATACATGAAACACATTATGTATCAAAGACAAACTCTGCGGCAAATCCAAACGATAAGCCAATGTGCCAATCTTCTCAACAATCACATACGGACCAATATAACGCAGAGCTAACTTCCCTTTATGTCCAAATCTCATAGTACCCCGGAACGGTGATACTTTCAAGAAAACATAATCGCCCACTTGGAATTGTAAAGGTATACGCCTTTTATTAGCATAACTGTCTTGACGATCCTGGGCTGCTTTCATCCTTTTTCTGATCAACTCAACTTTATCTTTCATCTCTTGAATAAATTCTGGTTTCGACATCTGTATTTCTCCTACATCTTCCCAACATATCGGCGATCTGCACTTTCTTCCATACAAAGCTTCAAATGGTGCCATACCGATTGTTGTCTGAAAACTATTATTGTAAGAGAATTCCACCAAAGATAATGATTCTTGCCAACCCCCTTTGAAATCCATCACTACTGCTCGTAACATATCCTCTAGAGTCCGGATGGTTCTTTCTGACTGACCATCTAACTGCGGGTAATAGGCGGTGCTCATAGCCAACTTTGAACCCAAAGCCGATTGCAAACTTCCCCAAAATTTCGAAGCAAACCTTTGATCACGATCGGATATTATGGTTACTGCCACACCATGCAATCTCACTATATGATCAATGTACAGTTTCGCCATTTTCATATAAGTACAAGTACGATCATATGGAATAAAATGAGCGGATTTAGACAATCTATCAACAATCACCCAAATGGCATCACAACCACGATTAGAACGAGGTAGATGTGTCACAAAATCCATAGCAATATGTTCCCAGTTCCACTGCGGAACTTCAAGACTATGTAACATTCCACCACGTCTCATTCTCTCGGCTTTAACCTGTTGACACGTTAAACATTTAGCAACAAAATGAGAAATATCTTTCTTCATACCTTCCAACCAGTAATGAGCTCTCAAGGTATGATACATCTTTCGAATTCCTGGATGACTACTGTGTCGACTACAATGTGCTTCCCGTACTATAGCTTCTTTCAGATCTAACAAATTAGGAACCACAAGTCTACCATTAAAGCGCAGACTACCATCTGAGGCAACACTAAACTTTTCTGTCTGACCTGTTTGAGACAATTCTTTTAATTTATGAATGTGCGGATCAGTTCTCTGTGCTGCTTTGATTCTGGACAAAATCTGTGGCTCAACTTGAATAGATGATACTAAAAAGTAGTCTCCACTAATCTGATAAGTCCATCCTGAAGTTCCCAAGTGCTCATGAACTTTAGAGATAGTCAAAGATGTCAGCATAGCATTCTGAACTTTCCTGCTGAGGGCATCTGCAACGAGATTCATTCGCCTTGGTTGATACTGAATCTCACAATCGAAGTCTTTAAGCAACTCCATCCATCGACGCTGTCTCATATTCAAGTCCGGCTATGAGAAAAGATATTTAAGAATCTTTTGATCCGAATAAATCACAAACTGCTCACCGTACAGATAATGACGCCATAACTTCAATGCAAACACAATGGCAGCCAACTCTAAGTCATGAACTGGATATCGAGTCTCATGCGGCTTCAACTGACGAGAAGCATATGCAATCACTCACCCATTTTGCATTAAAACACAACCAAGTCCATTTAGAGATGCATCTGAACAAACAACATATCCACCTGAGCCTGATGGCAAAGCTAGCACTGGAGCTGTTGTCAACTTTTCCTTCAAATTCTGAAAACTTGACTCACATTCATCAGTCCACACAAAACATCCATCTTTTTGCGTTAATTGGGTCATAGGCCTTACTATAATAGAAAATCCTTCAATAAAACACCTATAATATCCTGTCAATCCCAAGAAACTACGAATATCGGAAATATTCGTCGGTGTTGGCCAATTGATAATAGCTTCCCCTTTACTAGGATCCACTGATACTCCTTGAGGATATAACATGACCCAGAAATACTACTCTGTCCAGCCAGAATTCATATTTAGAAAATTTTGCATACAATTGCGCTGCTCTTAGTGTCTGGAGGACTAACCTTAAATGTTCTCGATACTCTTTCTTTGTCTTTGAATAAATCAGAATGTCATCTATGAAGACAATAACAAATCTGTCTATAAATTCTCGAAAAACCCGATTCATCAAATCCATAAAAACCGCTGGTGCATTAGTTAATCCAAAAGGCATAACTAGAAATTCATAATGTCCATAACAGGTTCGAAATGCTGTCATCGGAACATCTTCCTCTCGATCTCTAAGCTGATGGTAGCCAGAACGAAGATCGATCTTTGAATACACTGATGTACCTTGCAACTGATCAATCAAGTCATCGATACGCGGCAGAGGATACTTATTTTTCACAGTAGCTTTATTCAACTGTCTGTAATCAATGCACATTCTCATCGTTCCGTCTTTCTTCTTTACTAACAATACCGGAGCTCCCCAAGGTGACATACTTGGTCTAATATAGTCTTTTTCCAGTAAGTCCTGTAATTGCTCTTTGAGTTCTTTCAATTCCGCTGGAGCCAAACGATATGGTGCTCTTGAAATAGGATTTTTCCCGGACACCAACTCAATGCTAAAATCGATTTCCCTCTGGGGTGGAAATCCAGGAATCTCATCGTGAAATACATCAGGGAATTCCTTGACAACAGGAATATCAGAAACTTCAAACCCTTTTCCCCGAGTCGCATCAACTGGATCATGAATCCTTCATTTCCTGAAGACAAGATTCTAAACATTTCCATTGCTGACACTAATGGAATACGTGATTGCGAATCACTACCGTAAAAATTCCATTTACTGCCATAATACGGTCTGAATCTGACAACTCCATGGAAACAATCAACGGTAGCTCGATAATTTGACAGAGTATCCATTCCCAGAACACAGTCGAAGTCAGACATATCTAGCTTGATTAGATTAGTTATCATAATATTATCATCGAATCTAATCACACAATTCAGAATTATCTCATGAGACATCAAACATACACCGACAGGTGTAGAGACTGACACAGTATCTATCAACGGAGTAGTAGCAATCTCATGCTCATCAACAAATACAACAGATACAAATGAATGAGATGCTCCTATGCTTATCAGTATACGCGCAGGATGATTAAAAATAAGGTAGATACCTGCAATAACTCCGCCCGGTGCGTCTTGAACTTGAACCTGAGTTAGAGCATGAACTTGAGCCTGCTGTGGCCCTGGAAAACGCTGCAGAACAGAACCTCTAGGATGAAGATAGCTAGACTGCTGAAAAGACTGAGTCGGAACAAAAGGTCTAGTTGCTGGTCCTCTAAAACCCTGACCAAACTGAGGTTGCTGAAATTGTTGTCTTGCTGCATTCGGACATACTCTAGCATAATGTCCAACTTGCCCACAGATATTACAAGATCCATGAACTCCCGTACACTGAGTACTGATATGCTTACCACCACAACGATCACAAAATACTCCAACTGGTGACCCAACTGAACTTCCACGCTGATTGCCGGAACTAGAAGAACTACTACGAGTCTGTTTCTTGAACTGTTTTCCTTTGGCCTTAAAGTGTTGCTGCTTTGGTTGCTGATAAGACTGCGAAGGCTGATACGGCAGTAAAGGACGGTATAGTGGTGCACCAACTGGCATCGGCACATTTCCTCCGAAACTCTGAGGAAAACCTGGCTGAACTGATTGTGGTTCTGCCAAAAGTAGACTTGCCTCCACATTCTTGGCTTTCTCTATAGCATCGGCATAATTAACAGGCGCTCCAGCAACTACTAAAGTGCAAATGGTTCTATTCAATTCTTGCATAAAATGCGATAGCTTGTTCCGATCACTGTTAGCAACATGAGGAACATAGGCAAGAAGTGCTGAGAATTGAGAGGCATACTCCACTACAGTCATGTTACCTTGAGTCAATCTATTAAATTCAGATTCCTTGGCCGAATAATACGAAGGCGGTGAATATTCTCGAGCAAATTGAGCACAAAATACATCCCAAGTAACTGTTTCACCTGATTCCTTCAGAGCTTCCTCGGTAGTTTCCCACCATAACTGAGCTCGGTCTTTTAGTTGACAAATAGCCAACTTAAGTTGCAAATCAGGAGTGTACTCCAACATATTAAACAAGCGTTACATACTTTTTAACCATGCTACAGCTTTCTCACCATCTTCATTTCCAAATAATCGAGGAGGACGCATGTTCTGAAATCGGGATATCACTAGTTCCATTTCACCCATTCCTCTAGTCAACTGATCCACATCATGCTCAACGTTAACATTTCGAGCTTCACCGCGAGGACGACGACCTTGTCTTCCCCATTCAGTCTCATTAAGTCCTCTCACATTAGGAGCTTCAGATTCCTGAACAACTTCCTATCCTTTTCTACCCTTACGTCCAGGTGCCATCTACAAGACACAAGGATTTAATCCACAGGCAAAAAACAAAATAATCGGCTGAGTATAAGAGCATAAACTTAAAATAATACGCTCTAGTCATGCTGATACAATGAATTCCAAACATAGAAACAATTAAGAGCAAATAATCAAACACATGCCCAATCATTTTATTTGTGTCTAAACTCGAGTGTCCTAGACTCTAATTCGAGCGTATCCCAATTACGCTCTGATACCAAACTGTGAGGGCCCGTACTCTTAATTAATATTTAATTACCAAACAACAAGGATTAAATGGTGTAAACAACGAAAACGAGTTTAAAACGTCCATTGGGGCCTACAGAAATTTCGGCATGACCTCCTCGTAAGTAGGACATCCAAAAAATTTCAAAACACAACAATAACATTATATGCTCGAAAATAACATCAAGTTCACAATCAACCACACAAACATCCTACAGCCGCACTGGCTAGGACTAGACACAACATACCACAAATGAAATCCAAAAGAACATAAAAACATAACACCATACAGCTACACAGGGCATCTCCCTGGCAAATGTATCAAACCAGCATAATATATATAAATATCTGGGAACTCAGACACAAACCGACTGACTACTAGGTACCACTCGCTGACGCTCCACCAGACGCGTCAAATCCCCTGGAATGACCTGCTATGGCATAAAAACAACCACAACATAAAAAGAAAACAGGGGTCGGACCCCAATACGACAAACCAGTAAAATCACGACGTATATAAAAGACAAGTGATAATACAAATAAATGCAATGATATGCGATGCATGAATGGTAACAATGGAATAACGGATATCAAATGGAGTCCAAACGAATAGCATCATCAACAGTTACAGTGGCCACCCGTGCCAGGAATGCATCATCAAATCGCCGCTCGTCCATGCACGTAGCATCAGGAATGCGAGTAGCTAAGTCACTCGTCCCTAGCTGTCATCTGGGAATGTGGCTAATCCTAACCCACTCGTCTCTCTGATGACTCAATATATCTCAACAGAATCAACATAAATCGCCGTCAAAGGAGGCAAGGCTCAATATGTTATGTCAATATAATTTATGCATGAATGCATCAGAATAAACATTCGAGGCACATAATAGCAAATAACATTCACCGAATATTCTTACACGCCAATATAAGCGTCATAATAATATAGGTTTGAGCGTACCTCAACTTCAACTTACAATACCACAGTAATTCCTTAAGGACTATCGAATGAACTCGTCCAACGATATAACCTACAATATAAATTCACTATACACTTCAATATAACGCATTCCAACTGACTAAAACATTTTATATCGTCTCGGTAAAAATTAAATTTCCGGGCAGCCTATAAACCCTTAATAATCTGAAATTTCAAGATAATACACTAGTAGAATTTTGGGTTTTTACTTCGTCACTAGTTACTTCGGCGATTGTTAATAATGAAGTAGTATATACCAATCAACTTCGGTAATAACATCGACGAAGTAAAAAATTATTTTTTACTTCACAATTTAAAAAACACGGGTTTCACTTCTAATTTATTGTAACATTTTACTTCGATAGATTAGTTTTGATGAAGTAAAAACTTAAAAAAAATTTAAAATTTATATTTAGTGAGGTAAAAAAATGAACCATAATTTTAATTAATCTCCCTTAAATTATCTCTTAATTCATCGAGATCCTTATTGAAAAAAAAATCGAGATTTGCGGATACACACTTGTAGATTCGTGTATATACTTGTGGATTTGTGAATATATACTCGTGGATTCGTGGATTTTCATTATTTTTAGATGGATAATTTATGAATCAAATTAATATGTAAAAGTTATATATGTGTGTATGTGTGTACATAGTGTATTATTGTATATTAATTAAATTATTTTGATAAAATGAAAAGTGTAATTTTCACTTCACTATTTTATTAAATTAGTGTGATAATGATCAAAAATTACTTCGTTAAATTAGAATTGCGTTGCAATAAAATATGATTATTTACCTCAACACTAAATTAAATGATGAAGTAATAAAATATAAAATAACTCTTCATATTAAAATTGTGTCGAAGTTAAAGAAAGAGAATTTACTTCACCACAATTCAATAATTGTGCAGTAGTTCTCTATTAATTACTTCACTATATACAAACAAATGAAATTTTTTTAAATATACTACTGCGTTTAAAAAACTGTGCGACGGTTTACTAAAACTGTCGCTAATTAGCGACTGTTTTGTTAAACTCGTCGCTAATTAGCGACCCTTTTTTGTACATGTCGCTATTAGCGACTGTTTATATAAACTGTCGCTCATTAGCGACGGTTTACAATAGCCGTCGCGAAAGTAAATCAGCGACAGCTGTAAAAAACTGTCGCTAGTAGCAACGATTACAAATAGCCGTCGCTAATTAGCGACAGACTTTATGTCCGTCGCTAAATAAATCGGCAACAGTTTATATAACCGTCGCTAATTAGCGACAGGTTTAGATATACTGTCGCTAATTAGCGACAGTTTATTTTATACTGTCGCTAATAGCGACGGTTGTATCACAAAACCGTCGCAAAGCACCTATAAAATGCCACACTTCTACCTATTTTCCACCACACACCATTTCACATCTTCGGTCTATTGTTCTCTTCTGCCCGATTATTGTTTCGCTTTATGTATGGTAAATATTTTAGCTTTTATTTTAATTTTAGATCAAAAATTTTAATTTTTTTCCTTTATTTTATCATAAAGTTATAATATTTTTATAAATTATTTATAAATTCATAAATGTGATATTTAGATGAGTTGAGAAAATTATTTAAAACTAATTACGAATAATTACAAAACTAAATATTATTTATTGAATTATGAAATTTTTTATTTTAAAAATAATAACATTAGCGACGGTCTTTTAAAAATAAATTGTCGCTAAATAGCGACGGTTTTAATCAAAGCCGTCGTTAAGTACTTAGCGACAGCTATCTAAACCGTCGCTAACTAGCGACAGTTTATTTTTAAAAGACCGTCGCTAAGTAGCGACAGTGAATGTAAATCGTCGCTAATCAGCGACGGTTGTTTATTCCGTCGCTAAATCAATTACTTCACAATTATCCGAAGTTATAACAACACATTTACTTCGTTATTAAATGTGAATTATGTAGTTATATATAAGCTATTACTTCTGCACTTTACGAAATCGATGACGTCTAAGGCGTTTTTACTTCGGCATCGGTCTAATTTCGGACCGGTTTTCTTCATTGAACCGGTCAACGACTTCGCTAATTTCTTAGATACGACTTCGGTGATAATGCGAAGTAAAATGGTACTCTATTACTTCACGTGCGTCTACTTCGGCAGTTATCTACCTATTACTTCATTTAATATGCGAAGTAAATCAAGGAAATTCTACTAGTGATACCTCCAGAAACGAAGCCTAAACACACAATAGTAATCTCGCGAAGATGGCTCGCAGGAAACGTCACCGGAAACACTGTTCACGATATAGAACCGAATAGAAGCTCACGCACAGTGCTGAAAAACAGGACCGATGGAGCTCGTAACCTTCCGATTCATGGCAGGAAAGAAGCTAATTGACTGGAGGAAGAAAAGTGCTAACCTACTGAAAAAAAATCTGGCCGGTGGGACGCTGCCCGATTGCTGCAGAATGAAGAAGAAAGGTGACAGTGCAAGGCAGGGGAAGAGCTTCTGGATTGATCGATATGATTTTTTTCTATCAATTGGGTTGGGTTATATTAAATAAAATGAGAAATGGGCTGGGCTTATTATTGGGCCTCACAGCCGGTCTTGCGCCATGACGTTCGAGTTGCTGGTCCTGCTACTTACTCAGTTGCCGTATCGAGAGCTTTGGCGGCAGAGCAAGATCAGAGGGATATTGAGGCTGACAGGCAGGGCAAGAGGCCTTACTAGGCACCAACGCATCAGCAGCAGCAGCATCAGAGGCCCCAGTTCAAGAAACCTTACCTGGGGCAGCAGGGGAAGAAGCCTTATCAAGGACCACCGAAAGGCAATGGTCCTATTTAGCAGCGGAAGGCGCCTCAGAGACCTGGGAATTTTTTAGTGTGTCCTATATGCAATCGCCAGCATCCGGGAGAGTGTTTATACGGATCAGGCAAATGCTTTAAATGTGGAGCAAGTGACCACATGTTGAAGCAGTGCCCACAATGGAAGCAGCCAACCCAGGGCAGGGTATTCGCTATGCATGCTCAGGAGGCGAACCCAGACACTACACTGTTGACGGGTAATTTATTTAATTCAGTACAGTATTAGATTTTTACCTTGCATGCTCGTTTTGTTTTGGGATTATTAAGTTGCTAGTTGGAATTTTGGTATATTTTGTTGCATAAGATTTATGATAGAGCTTTTGGGATATAAGTTTCGTGTCGTGCTAACGTCTCTCAGGAAATATTTTCATTAAGAGAATAGCCACTCAGGCCCTGATAGACTCAGGAGCCACCCATTCTTTCATATCAGAGACGTTCGTCAGTCACTTGGATATCAAGATGATTGGTCTTGACATGAATTACTCAGTGACAGTCCCATCAGGGGAAGAATTATCAGCTACTAGTGTGGTCAGGGACAATGATCTGGAATTGCAAGTCCACCTAGTGTATGCCGACTTGATCGTCTTGCCAATGCCGAAATTTGATATTATCTTAGGTATGGACTGGTTGACAAAGAACAGAGTCTTGATCGACTTTCAGAAGAGATCAGTGTTGGTTAGACCGATGGGAATGGAGCAGTTTCTATTTGAGCCAGACAGATGGAGAAGCTTCCCTCATATGATCTCCTGCATGCAGGCACAGAGACTTATTTCTAAGGGGTGTCAGGCTTTCTTGGCCACCATTGTTTCGGCACCTGATGCGCCCACTCCATCTATATAAGATGTGCCGGTAGTCAGAGACTTCCCAGACGTCTTTCCTGATGACGTCACAGGTCTTCCACCAGATAGAGTGGTGGAGTTTTCCATTGATCTTATGCCAGGCACAGTGCCAATCTCCAAGGCACCGTACCGATTAGCTCCAGCTGAGATGCTAGAACTTAAACAGCAGATACGGGAGCTTCTTGACAAGGAATTTATTCGCCCTAGTTTCTCTCCATGGGGCGCACCAGTGCTGTTCGTAAAGAAGAAGGATGGGAGCATGAGGCTGTGTATCGATTACCGAGAGTTGAACAAGATAACGATCAAGAACAAATACCCACTTCCAATGATCGAGGACTTGTTCGATCAGTTGCAGGGAGCTTCCGTGTTCTCTAAGATAGATCTTCGATCGGGGTATCATCAGCTGAAGGTAAAAGATACAGATGTTCACAAGACAGCCTTCAGAACCAGATATGGGCATTACGAATTCTTAGTGATGCCATTTGGACTGACGAATGCCCCAGCAATTTTCATGGACCTCAGGAACCGAGTATTCCAACCTTATCTTGATAAATTCGTCATAGTGTTTATTGAGGATATCCTTATTTACTCAAAGAGCCATGAGGAGCACAGTCAACATTTGAGGACGGTTTTACAGACCTTGCAGAGTCGCAAGTTAATTGCGAATTTCAGTAAGTGTGAGTTTTGGTTGGAGAAGGTAGCGTTTTTGGGGCATATAGTGTCTAGCAGTGGTATTGAGGTAGATCCAGCTAAGGTAGCAGCCGTTAAGGATTGGGTCGACCCGAAGAATGCTTCAGAGATCCGCAGTTTCCTAGGCCTAGCAGGCTACTACAGGAAATTTATTCAAGGATTGTCTTCGATAGCAGTGCCACGCACTTCACTGACAAAGAAGAATGCTAAGTTCGTATGGAGTGTCGAGTGTCAGAAGAGCTTTGATGTTTTGAAGCGAGCTCTTATTTCCACGCCAGTGTTAGCCATGCCATCAGGGCAAGGGGATTTTGTGTTATACACCGATGCATCTAAGCTCGGTCTAGGCGCAGTGTTGATGCAGCAGGGTCGGGTTATAGCCTATGCTTCCAGGCAGTTGAAGGTACATGAGAAGAACTACCTGACTCACGATTTTGAGTTAGCCGCTGTAGTCTTTGCGTTGAAGATTTGGAGACACTACTTGTACAGCGAGAAATGTCAGATTTTCACTGATCATAAGAGCCTCAAGTATTTCTTCACGCAGAAAGAACTGAATATGAGACAGAGACGGTGATTAGAGCTGGTAAAAGACTACGATTGTGAAATTAGCTACCATCCGAGAAAGGCTAACGTTGTGGTAGATGCCCTAAGCAGAAAAGTCGCAGTCATAGCACAATTGTCAGTGCAGAGACATCTTCAGTCCGAGATTCAGAAATTTGGTCTAGAGATTTATCGTAAGGGCAGAACTCCCAGGCTATCTAATCTGACAGTCAAGTCTGATTTGCTAGACCGTATCCGTCAAGGACAGTCTTCAGATGAACAGTTACAGAAGTGGAAACTGAAAGATGAAGCCAAGGGCAGTGTGCTCTACTCAGTGTCAGACGGTATTGTGAGATACAGGGGAATAATGTGGGTGCCTAACGTAGGTTCGATCAGAGAAGATATCTTATCAGAGGCACATGCATCTCCGTATTCAATCCACCCAAGAGGTACGAAGATGTACAAAGACCTGCAGATTTTGTATTGGTGGCCAGGGATGAAAAGAGACATTCGCAGATTCGTGTCTGAATGCCTCACTTGTCAGCAGGTGAAGACAGAGCACCAGAGGCCAGCAGGAATGCTTAAGTCACTCCGTATCCCCGAGTGGAAATGGGAGAATATTACCATGGACTTCAAAGTCGGTTTGCCGAAGTCAGTCAGGGGTTTTAATGCCATTTGGGTCATAGTGGATCGACTCACTAAGTCAGCGCACTTCTTTCCAATGAAGACGACTTTCTCAATGACACAGTATGCGGAGCTTTATATCAGGGAGATCGTTTGATTGCATGGGATCCCAGTTTCCATTGTGTCCGACAGGGACCCAAGATTTACGTCGTCCTTCTGGAAGAGTTTGCACGCGGCCATGGGGACGAAGCTGCAATTCAGCACAGCTTTCCAACCGCAGACAGATGGCCAGTCGGAGCGAGTGATTCAGCTTTTGAAGGATCTATTGTGAGCATGTATGATCGATTTCCAAGGGACGCGGGAATCGAAGCTACCTCTAGTGGAGTTTACATACAACAACATTTTTCAAGCATCCATTGGTATGGCTCCCTATGAGGCATTGTATGGACAAAAGTGTAGATCACCGATTTATTGGGATGAAGTTTGAGAGAAAGCAGAACTTGGGCCAGAGATAGTTCAGCAAACTGCAGATGTGGTGGTCAAGATCCGAGATAGGAGACCGCCTAGAGTCGCCAAAAGAGCTATGCTAACAAAAGGAGGAGAGATCTCGAGTTTGCCGTGGGTGATCACGTTTTTATAAAGATAGCACCTATGAAAGGTGTTATGAGATTTGGGAAATGAGGCAAGCTGAGTCCGATGTTTATTGGATCGTTCGAGATTCTTGACAGAGTTGGGACGCCAGCGTATCGTATTGCCCTTTTGCCGAATTTGGTCGGCGTACACAACGTGTTCCACGTCTCGATGCTGAGGAAGTACCTAGCTAATCCTTCGCATATTCTGAGCTATGAGCCGCTACAGCTTACTCCAGACCTGTCTTATGAGGAAAGACCCATCCAAATCCTAGACAGGCAGGAGCGCAGACTCCGGAACAAAGTGACCAAGTTGGTCAAAGTCCGGTGGTTAAACCAATCCGTGGAGGAAGCCACTTGGGAGTCAGAAGTGGACATGAGGATTCGCTACCCGGAGTTGTTCGGTAAGATTTAATTTCGAGGACAAAATTTTTATAAGTGGGGGAGGAACTGTAGTCCCCAAATTCTGTACATTTATAACCAATTCATTTATTTAATAGTTAAATCATTTGATTAATTGATTTTTTTACCATGCATGATTTATTTAAATGCATTATTTTAAATTACTTATGTTATATGATGCACGTTAAAATGTTTTTCAAGTTTCATGTTTCAGGAGATTATTCGAGGCGGGATTGAGGAAAAGACCCGGTGACGATTTTGGCAATTTTAATGGAGTATTTTATTTTTAAGTTAGGATCGGGGCGTATTAATTTAATTATTAAGTTTTAGTATTTTAGAGCCTAAATCATCTATTTAGATATTTTATAATTTTGTTAAATTTTTTAAAGTTTTGGCACTTGTACAAGTTATTTTAAATTTAGAGGTTTTATTAATTAAGGGAGAGTTATATTTTTAAATTAGCTTGTTAATTTTTAATTAAGCAAATTTATTCCCTAATTACTACATACTCACGCCACACACACACACTACACGCTTTACACACTTTTACACACATGTAGAGCCGATCAACACACACACATAATTCATTCAGATTTTATTTTTTTTAGAGAGCAAAACCTAGGTTCCTAAGAACCCTAGCAGCCGCCCCACTTCCCCATTGAAATTCCAGCAAATTTCGCTGGTTTCCTTCAAAGAAAAATCGAGCCAAGTCGTCCCGGATCGACCTCGCTTCTTTCTCCGCTTCGGTATCGCCGGTTCGGTAAAGTTTATCATCATAAGGCACGTATATTCTGTTTCTTTCTGCGTCGATCATGTCATAGTATGCGTTGCGAATTTTGTATAAAAATCATGTGTATGTTGTGTAGAAGTTTGAGCAATCATGTCTAGATCAAGTTTGAAAGGATTTTTGGAGCACAAATCACGATTTTGCTGTCTTTTTAAATACTGCGATTTTTTTGTCGTGATTTTGAGAAAACTTTCAATATAAAAATCGTAGAAATTTTAGATACCTTCGATTTGATATAAAATTCAAAAATTTTGGGTAAATATTGAGTGAGTTATGACCGTTTTTCTGAGACTGCTCAAACTGCGTTTTCCGAAAAATATGTTATTGATGAATTTTGAAGTTTTATTATTGCAGACTTCGTTGGGGATCGACGGGTGATCGCTGCTGCGTATACGTATATTGTTAATGATGTTGGGATGGTTATTGACGTTTCGTTTCGTGTCGTTAGGCACTTGGGAGGACGAGTAGTCGTAAAAACTATTTTGGTGTCAAAATTTGAGGTTATGGGTTTCATTGTATTGCGTGTGGTGCGTCGTTTTTTTGGGTACGTTTGGGACGTTTTTATGGAGTCGAGTCAGTGCCATAGTGTCCTAGGATGAGTCTCGATAGATTGGTTAAAGAATCGTATTATTGAGTTAGGAGTATTAAGATGCAAGTCGAGGAGTCCAGTAGACTCGACGCCCGAGCGGTAATTTCTTACCGCCTGAGCGCCACCTTCACTGTTGAGAGTATCATTTTTGTAAGCTCGGCGCCCGAGCGGTAATGTTTTACCGCCCGAGCGCCACTCTTTCTGTTCGAGTGCAGGTCTCCAAAAGACATGGCGCTCGAGCGGTAACATATTACCGCCCGAGCGCCACCCCATTTGTGAGAATGTTTGGTTTCCACTCATGTTCAAGTTCAAATAGTGAGTTCATGTCTTTTATTGTTGGAAAATGTTCACACATCATCATAAAGTGTGTCTCGGGGTTTGATGCCATGGTTAGTATGATTAAACGACGTCAAGTCCCGAGTGATCTAGAATGTCATAAGCTACTTAGTCACTTTGGTGGTGAGCTTGCACTACTACAAAAACAGCAAACGACAACGGATTTTATCCGTTGTCGTAGCCATTTAAAAACTGTTGTAACTGAGGTTGTTGTTGAAAGTTCGTTCAACGACAACGGTTTTTATCCGTTGTGGTAGATCAAATTTGCGACGGTATAGCGACGGGTATGAATAAAACTGTCGCTAATTCAAAGTTAGTGACGATTAAAAAAACAGTCGCTAGTTCAAATCAAAACCGTCGCTAATTTAAAATTAGCGACGGGTAGCAATCACGACCGTCGCTAATTTTAGCGACGGTCATCTGTCAAGATTTCCGTCGCTAATTTGTTTCGAAAAATAAAAAAGTTACTTTTAATAATTTAATAAATCTAAAAAAAAATAATAATCCAAACTAAAATCGTGTAAAAGAAAAAAATTTAAGTGTTGTGAAGTACTAAAATCGTGTAAAAGAGAAAAATTTTAAGTGTTATAAAGTAGTTAGAAAAATTTTAAGTGTTGTGTGAAAGTGATAAAATTGTGTAAGAGAAAAAAAATTTAAAGTGTTGTGTGAAGTGATGAAATGGTGTAAGAGAGAAAAATTGTAAGTGTTATGAAGTGGTGAGAAAAATTTTAATTGTTGTGTGAAGTGATAAAATGGTGTAAAAGAGAAAATTTTGAAGTATTGTGAAGTGTTGTGGAGGAAAATGGATCGAAAATGGAGATATTTATAGACAGTTTGCGACAGGTTTTGGTTAAACCGTCGCTATTTACGAGAGTAAATGATAAACCGTCGCATATTTTTATTTGGCAACGGTTTGGATTCAAACCGTCGCTAAAATTAGCGACGGTTTCAAAACAATGTCGCTAATTTTAGCGACGGGTTTGTTAAAACCGTCGCTAAATTTAAAGATGCGACGGGTTTTCCGTCGCTAATTTAAACTTCAAAAATTTAGCGACGGTTTTTGAAATAACCGTCGCTAAATATTGCAACGTTTTCTAAAACGGTTGTTGTTTGTCAAAAAAACCACGCTAATCGATAACGGTTTCTTCAAACTGTTGTCAATTGTCCAAAAAAACACGCTAATCGACAATAGTTCATAGAACCGTTGTCGTTGACCCAAAAAAAACGCTCAAAGACAATGGTTCTATAAAACCGTTGTCATTGATCCCAAAAACCGTTGTCTTTGACCCCAAAAAGACAACGGTTTTAAAAACCGTTGTCTTTGATCCCCCAAAGACAACGGTTTTCAAAAACCGTTGTAAAACCGTTGTCTTTGCCCCCCAATGGACAACAGTTTTCGATAAAACCGTTATTAAAAAACATACGACAACGGTTTTGTGAAAAACCGTTGTCGTATGTGCGTTGTTGTATGCAGAATTTCTTGTAGTGTTGAGTACCTAAGTCTAAGTTATGCAAGTTAAGTATCTTAAAATCTTGTTAGTCTGTGCAGCAGCGGCCCCAAAGCGAGCTCCAAGGAATCCCTCAATGCCAAGTAAGTATGTTTGACGTCCAAAAAAAATATTTTCAAGTTTTTGAGGTATGCTAATTGTGTTGTGACCAAATTATGTATGGGGTTGGAAAGCGTTAAATCATGAACGGTGACCAACCCACCTCGTTAAATTATGAACGGTTTTAGATCAGGATTGGAAAGCGTTAAAGCATGAACGGGGACCAATTCACCCGTTAAAGTATGAACGGGGATCTCATGTATGTGGCAGTGGATACGTCCCTGTCAGCCCAGTACTGTGGTTTGTCTGATCGGGCATTTATTATGTATGGGTCACTTGCTTTGAAACATGCCTCTACGCGAAAATGATGAAGTTATGTATGTTCAAGTATGTTCAAGTATGCAAGCATGTTTAAGAATAGTTTTATGTTGATGGCACGTCTATGTATGTATGTACATATGTTCAAGCTTTTGATATGCAAGTTCAAGTTTCAAGTATGTAAGCTCTTTTTTGAAGTTGCATGTGGTTTTATTACGTATTATTCATTACTTCCAGTTTATACGTGTTGAGTCTTTAGACTCACTAGACTTGATCGATGCAGGCGAGGATGTTTATGAGGAGGCTGGAGGTGGGGACCAAGGAGCAGGCTTGGACTGAGCGGGAGGCTAAACCCGAGGACCGCCATGTTTTAAGTTTTATGAAAACATTTATTTCTTATGTCAAACTTTAAATTTCAAATCTATTGTTGCAACAACTTGAGAGACGTACAGTTTTACTTCTTTTATCGAATTTTGAATGTTCACTTTTTTTTAAGAAAATTTTAAATTTTTCCGCAAATTTTAAGTAGTAAAAGTACGGTACGTTACATTGGCTAAACTTTTCCTTGCAAAAATCTCGTGTTCTTCCTTGATTTTTTATGTGTGTTGTGTCGTGTGTGTTGGGGTGTCTTTGGGAGAGAATTTCAGATCAAGGGGCGTGTGATTTTGTGTCAAAAAGTGTAGGGTTTGAAGTGGTTTAACATATTATATACTAATTATTCTTTTAATTAGGCTTAAGCCCATTAAGTCATCCAATTAGGCCCACTAATGCTTGATTAGAAATTAAATAAAATATTATCATAGTTTGTTTAAATAAATTTGTAAATTTATTAGCCGAGTTGTCAAAAAGTTCGTATTTTTGTTGAAAACCAACACCGATAAAATTTACGTTCGGGCGAATAAAACCACCTCAAAACCTCATATTTTCGAAAATAAGAATAAGCATCAACTTTAATTTAAATAATTAAAAACAATTATTTAATAAAAACTTTTTCTATTTTTCAGCCATCGGTCTCCGTTCCTCGATCGTAACTCGAATAACCTTTAAAAATTACATTTTAATGCAACCATGTAGAAAAATATATTTTAAACATGCAAATATGCACAATATAATTAATTCTTGGAATTAAAATATTTAATTAATATACAAGAGAATTTAATAACTTGCGTGCATGTTCGCGTGGACCTTTAAAAATTTCGGGGCGTTACAATAACTGGAATTAGTATAAAACTCAGCGGATGGAATCAATACTAACAAGATACATGTATATCATTTTATTGTAAAACATAAAATGTAGCATCCATTTTATTTTTTAAAAAACATTAACATCCTCATATTATAAACGTCGAAACATCAATTAATATCATCCGTGAAGAATCATAATACAACAATACATAGGGATGATATTCACTTCATTGATTAACTGAAGAATTGATAGTTCTTATAAAATAGTTCATCCATTTCTAACCATCTTCGTAAAAACGAATCTTATAGGAGGGACATGTACCTCTGCATGAAATGCATCTTATAAGAGAGAACATGTTATCATCGTTAATTGGTCGATAATATTGCGGATTTATAATTGCCAGAGGCAACACCGCTACTATCATTATCAATCCAATCATTCAATCATATAAAACTTCATTCAGGCATTTTATCGAACACATTAGAGGCATCATATAAATTTTAACTACTTTCATTCACAAATGCATATAATTGCACTACCATATATACATGATCCACTTACAACACTTGGAGCAATTGGTTTCCTAAACCTTGACGATGATCCTACAACGATGATCCTACAATAATATACCCAATAACTAACCATCAACACCCAAATGATAACTTTAAATGACCATTTAATCCAATACATCAATCACAACTACCATCCCCTAACTTCACCATCTATCAATAACTCAAGAACGAGAATAAAACCACTTACCTTTGCTTCTTACACTAAAAGGTGAAGTTCCAACTCCGGATTGAAGATTAATTGCTTCATTGAATGAGAGAATAAGAAGAAGACGAAGAACCCTAGATTAAAATCGATGGAAAAGAGAAAGGAATAGAAGGAAAGTGAGGAAAAATGAAGTCTCAATCGATTTTATACCTTAAAACACCCAAAACACGATTTTCAACTGTACAGGACATTGGGACGGTCGAGGTTTACCGCCCTAGCATGGAACGTACTGTCCAAAACACAAAATTTCAGATCCAGGCGCGCTGGGGAGGTGCGCGGCACTTTCTGTCCCGGCGAGTGCTCTGCGCACAGCTTTCCCACAGATTGCTCCAGAAATGCCTCTACCCCTCATAAGTTGAAAATGCGGTAAACATGAAAGTTGTAACGCTATTTCTTGGTCTGTTTCTCCAATTGGTCTCATGTCATTTGAATATTTGAGTAAAACGTTATGCTTATTCTCCTAACATGTGTTAGTGCAAGAACAACGAAACACACAATACACTTCGGGGTACTTTTGGCTCATCTTTCATAATGATTTGAACAAAACCCAGAACATGAAAGTTATAGCCTTATATCTTATATTTCTAACGGAAGTGGCCTCAAACTGTTTAAATCAAAATACTAATCATTATGCCAAAAATCACAACTACTGCCACACTTTTCATACCGTTTCTGCACTTCCATTACCTATTTTGCTCAAGATCAACTTTCTATTATACATATCCATTCTCTGTTCATTCTATAACATTCATTATCATTCATATCATAACTTGAAGCCATAAATCTTCACCATTACATCACATATCACAAAAGATAATCATAATAAAACATAAAAGGAATAATGACCATGCTTAATCATAATCATTACCTCACATCATATGCATACGAATGTCTGGGCATTACATAGCAACTCCTCATGTCCCTCTCGGTTTCCTAAGTAGCTTCTTCCTCCGATTGATTTAGCCACTTGACTTTGATCATTGGTGTAACTTTGTTTCGGAGTATTCTTTTTGGTCTACTCAAAATTTGAATAGGTCTTTCCTCGTATGACATGTTTGGATTCAACTTCAGTGGCTCATGACTTAGTACATGTGAACGGTTCAACATGTACATTCGCAGCATCGTGATGTGGAACACATTGTGTACTTCGGCTAGCATTAGTGGCATGCCACTCTATAGGCTAATGTCCCAATCTTCTCCAAAATGTCAAATGGACCTATGAATCTTGGACTAAGTTTGCCTTTCTAGCCGAATCGCATAACACCCTTCATAAGTGCTATTTTCACAAATACGTGGTTGCCTACTGCAAACTCTATCTCTCTTCGTCGCTTGTCGGCATAGCTTTCCTATCGGAATTGTGCAGTCTTTATCCTATCTCGAATTTTGACTACCAGCTCCGCTGTTTGCTTGTTCAATTACTGACCAAATTCTCATCTTTCACCAACCTCGTCCCAATGAATGTGTGATCTACACTTCCTCCCATATAGTGCCTCGTAAGAAGCCATTCCTATTGATGATTGATAGTTATTATTATAGGTAAACTCCACTAGAGGTAACTTTGGCTCCCACAAGCTCAAAGTAGATCCTCCTATAATTGAATCACCCTTTCAGACTGACCATCAGTTTGAGGATTGAATGCTATACTGAATAACAATTTAATCCCCATCGCAGCATGCAGACTCTTCCAAAAGGACGATGTGAACCTCGGATCTCTGTCAGAAACAATGGATATTGGAATGCTATGCAGTCGAACTATCTCTCGTATATACAGCTCAGCATACTGCGTCACGGTGAATGCCACCTTGATAGGTAGAAAATGCGCTGACTTTGTGAGACGATCAACTATCTATCACCCATATAACATTAAATCCTTTGATAGTCCTTGGTAATCCCACAATAAAGTCCATAGAGATATTTTCCCATTTCCAATCGGGAATAGGAAGTGGCTTAAGTTTTCCAGCTGACCTCTGATGCTCTGTTTTAACTTGTTGACATGTCAGACAATCAGATACAAAATGGAGGATATCTTGCTTCATGTCCGGCCACCAATACAATAATTGAAGATCCTTGTACATCTTCGTGCTTCTAGGATAAATGGAATAAGGAGAATCATGAGCTTCCTTCATAATGACTTCCCTCAAAGAATCGCCACTACGAACCCAAAATCGATCTCGATATAGAACTATACCATCACCTCATAATACAGCTTCCGGCCCTTAGCTTCATCTCTCAATCTCCACTTTTTCAATTTCTCGTCAGTAGACTGTCCCTCACGGATTTTATCTATAAAAGTAGACTGTCCCTCACGGATTTTATCTATAAAAGTCGACTGTACTGTCATGGTGGCAAGATTAGGGGCCTTGCCCCTATCATATTGTAAGGTCCAAAATTATGACGACGTAATCCAACGACATGCGAATCTAGGGAATATGGATAATAGTTATTAATTGATTTTAATTGATAAATTGATTATGTGATATGTTTATAGGATGTTTAAGTAGTTTTCTACTTGAATTCATTAAAATGTATTTTTAAAGGTTATTTAAGTTGCGATCGAGGAACGGAGACCGAGGGATGAAAAATGAAATTTTTTTATTAAATAATTATTTTTAATTATTTAAAATAAAAGTGATGCTTTCTCTTAATTTTGAAAATAATGAGTTTTGAGGTGATTTTATATGGCGGGACGTAATTTTTATCGGTATACGATTTTCATAAAACATACGAGCGTTTTGACAACCCGACTAATAATTTCACGAACTTGCCTAAACGGAATAATTTTTAATTGCACAATTGGGCTTAATGGGACTATTATACCATACTAATGGGCCCTAAGCTTGCACACACAATTTAATTAATATAATTAAGATAAACCGCACCCCATAACAATCAAATCACACGCCTCACTCCCCTAAACCCCCTAAACTCTTTTTTCTCAAGCAACACATGGAACACACAATTACTAGGAGAGGAAAGCATCGGTTTTGCCAAAAAAATTCAAACCAATGTCGTCCGTCGTCGTTTTTCGCAATCGTCAACGTTTATTCATACGTAAATTACACAAAGGCACGTCATATTCTTTCCTTTGCTCATCGTCATAACTTATTTAGTATTTAATTATGTTTTGTATGAAAAACAAGTTGCACCTTTAATTATTTTTGTTTGTGCATCAAACATGAATTTTAAAGTATGTTGTTTTGATTCAAAATCATGATTTAAGTGTACATGAAGGGGCTGCCATGTATAGGATTAAAAGGGGCATGTCTTACACGATTTAAGGAGTCCTAAGACACACAAACACTCTGCACAATAAAAGAGTCCTGGTCCATTAAAGAGTCTTGGTCGTGGCTTGCTGCTGATGTGGGAAGCTTTGGTTGGGGCTAGCGTTGAGTCCTAAGGGTGCTAAGGGTTCATGAGGGTCCACGGGAGGGTTGGTTCGACGTTGACTTGGGCTGGATCGAAGAAGGATCATAGAAAACGTAAGGTGGCTCGTGGTTGGTTAGCACGGTTCAAACTAGGGTATCTTAGTTTTAAAAATTTGAAACCTGGCTCAACGGGGGTCGAGTCATGGGAGGGCTAAATAAATATTAAAAGTCTATGTTTTTAATTTGAGAATTTTATATTAAATTTTGATTTAATTCGGGATTAATACGCATAAATAAGTGATAATTAAATAAGAAATTAAAAATCATCGATTTAAGCCAAATAAAAATATGAGAAAATTAATTTAGGCTTAAATAATTATTTTGGATGGTCTAGAGTCAACTGAATTAAAAAATGTCAAAATCGTGAAATTTTACGTCTAGGGGTAAAACGATAATTTTACACCCGAAAAATAATAAACGTCATGGCAGTGCTCTGAATGCTGTTTTTTATGTTAAAATGATTATTTTGTATGTTTATGGAATTTTATGATGAAACGATAACATTAAAAGACATGTCGCATGCTTGGTTTAAAATAAAAACATTATATATATGTTTAATTTTTATAATTGATGAAAATACGAAATGTTGAAGGAAGTGATGTATTTTGTGACTAACACTATGATACGACGATACGATGATATGTTAATACTTAGGCCAAGGTACAGTTAACGAGTGAGAGTGTCGCTGATGTCCCCGCCGCCCAGTACTGTGGTTACATGTGGATTGGATCCATCGCCCCAATACGAATACGAATACGAAAGTCACAATTAACGATCTGAATTCAACAAAATGAACATGAAATACGAATATGAATATGTTGATATGAAAACGTTTATGAAACAGTTCATGTATAAAGTTTTTACATCTTCATGAAAATGTTATTTTTCGTACAAGTATTTTCACTGTTGCATGTGTTCTGTATATATATTACTTGTTATCAAAATTATGGTGTGTTAAGTCTTTAGACTCACTAGGTTTGATTGATGCAGGTGAGTTTTATAATAATGATAATGGAGGTCTTGATGGTTGATTTGCTGGACTGAAATTGCACATAACCTGAGGACCAGCGCTTATCTTTCTGCACATATCTTTATGTTTATGATTAAAGATATTTTATGACTTTGATTATAATTTTGAGTGGTTTTTGAGAGGTTGTTAGTTTTAGCATTTTTGCTAAGTTAGGAGTTGCAAACGATTGACGTTGTTATGATTCAAACTATTTTCCTTGGGATTTTTAAATGTTAGTTGGTGTTTTATTTTTAAAAATGGTGTAAAGTATGTTATAAATAATTATATAGTTTCGGCCGAATCATTGAGAGTTAAAAAAAATTCTAGTACCTTTTAAGAAAACGAGTAGTGGCGTTTCAGTTGGTATCAGAGTAATGTTTCTTTAAAAGGTTTTGCTACTATTAATGCCGAAAAGCTCAGTCGTCAAGCCTCAAATTTGTAAGTTATACATGTCACATGTGTAATAGCTTTATGATAATATATGATTTATATGATTAAAAGGGCTAAAATGGATTTGGATATGTTGCTTGATTAGAAAAATTAGATTTAAAAGAATGTTGGTTACGTTAGAATTTGGAAAACGTTCAGATATAATGCCTCCTAGACGCGCACCTATTGCTGTTTGACAAACAGAGACTACGGAGGATCGTAATGTTAATGCACCTCCGCCTCCTAATGGGGATGCTGCTACTCGTGCATTGGAGGGTATGGCTCGTTTCTTTGAGCAACACTTACAGCAGGCTCCTAGGCCGTAGCTTGATGTTTATGATCTGTGCCGGGGGCTAGGGCAGAAGGAATTTTCTGGCACCACAGACCCGTTTGCTGCAGATGCATGGATTCGAGCACTTGAGGTGCATTTTCGCTACTTGAATATGGGAGATGCCGATTGTGTGAGGTGTACTACTTATATGTTTAAGGATGATGCTTCTTTAGGGTGGGAAAGAGCTGAGCACGATATAAATCTTGCTACACTTACTTGGGCTCGATTCAAGGAAATTTTCTTTGAGAAGTATTTTACTGCTGATGTCTGAGGGCGATTGAAGAGGGAATTTATGACTTTCCATCAGGGAGACGGTTTTGTTGCTGAATTTGTGAGGAAATTTGATAGGGTTTGCAACTTTGTACCCCTTATTGCGAGGGATGTTGCGGAGAAGCTTAGACACTTCATGGATGGTCTACGACCTATCATACGGCATAACGTTATGATGATGCGTACCTTGGATTATGCTGCAACTACCACTTATGCATTTCAATCTGAGCAATCTTTGAAAGACATCGATTTTGAGATGCAGCGCAAGAGACAGCAATACCAAAATAATTCGCAGCCGAATAAAAAGACATACATGGGACCTCCTAGACCTCAAAGGCCACCAAAGCCCCAAGGTCAATTCAAGAAGCCAGGACCACCAAAGCCACCACAACCTGGAGCACTGAAACCTTCAGAGGGACCACCGTACAAGAAGTGCAATCGCCTACATTATGGACAGTGCGTGTGGGGAACTACTAAGTGCTTCATATGCAAGGAAGAAAGACACAAGGCTGCTGATTTCCCAAAGAAGAGAGCACCTACTGTGGGGCGAGCTTATGTTATGCATGCCGAGGAGGCCGAAGAGGAGGCAGACACGACCCTTATCATCGGTAACATAGTTATTTAACGTTTTTATATTGCATGAAATGTTAAATTGGTTATTGGAATTGATTTGGGATTAAGGATAACCTAGTGAAAATTAGGTTGTATGCTCTACCTTAGATGAAATATAGAAATGATTTTAGAAACCATAGAAATTGGTATTGATTTTTGGTGCTTTAATTTATGTGAGGGGTGTAATAATTCCAAATAAAAGTTTTATGGCAAAATATTGAGAAAAATCTAAATCAAGGACATTTATTGAATTTTCGAAATTTTGAGGGTCTAAAATGCATTTTCCGAAAAGTCCAGGGACCAAATTGTAATTACAAAAAACTTAAGGACCAAAAGTGTAATTTTTTAAAAATGAGGCACCAAAATTGTAAATTCCGAAAATTTAAGGGGTCAATTGGCAATATTCAAAAATTTCTGCGGACTAAAATGAAAATTTCGAAGAATTGAAGGTTCAAATTGCAATTAATCAGAAATTTATAACGGGGAAATTACAAATTTTCCTACGAACATTTGGATCCAATGAATAATCTTCTGAAATTTTTTAGAAATTAATGGTACAAGTTCCTTAAGCTTTAACAAGAATAATCTAAAACGTTTTCGCCACAAGGAGGATATTCGTAGCAACCTATGTACTGCTAGATTCGGGAGCTACACACTCTTTCATATCCAAGACTTTCGTTAAGCGACTGAATATTATTCCTGAGAATATGGGATTGAGTTTCAAGGTTTCTTTTCCTTTCGGTGACAAAACAATCACAGCTATTGTGGATACTGCTGTATGAACATCCGATGCTGGATATATCACGCGCAGGCTTGTTGAATTAGTTCAACACATTACTATACGTCGAACAGATTGTGGTACTATCCATGGTATTTCTGTGAGTCCTCATAATGGGATCATGTCAGAAAGGCTTTTTATCCAAACATTAATAGGTCGTTAATTAGCCGATGATATATATATGGGCGCACGGTGTATTGCTACTATAAATCAAGACATTGTGATTGGACTTGTAAATCGATTCATAACCTTTCGAGCATAACTAGCATTGTGAAGAATCTGGAGCTTCGTTTATTTAAAGATATGGTTCCGACAGATCTTATTGTACTCCCCATGCCTGAATTTCACATCATACTCGGTATGGATTGGTTATCAGCGAATGGAGCTTCAATTAATTTTCGTCAGAGATCACTGGCTATTCGACCGCCTAATGGGAAATCTTTTATCTTTGAGACGACGAGGAACAAGCAAATGCCGCACATTATCTCTTGTCTATGTGCGAGGAAACTTATGAGACGAGGATGCCAAGCTTTTCTAGCATGTGTTGTCAGAAACTTTCCTAGTGTCTTTCCCAAGGACGTTTTTGGATTCCACCCGACCGTGAGGTAGAATTTTCTACTAAGTTGATTCCGCGCATTGTTCCTATATCTAAAGCACCTTATTGTCTAGCACCCGCTGAAATGAAAGAATTAAAAGATCAAATACAAGAATTTCTAGACAAGGGTTTTATTCGCCCTAGTTACTCTCCGTGGGGTGCACCGGTATTATTTGTGAAGCAGAAGTATGGTAGTATGAGACTCTGTATTAATTATCGAGAGCTGAATAGACTTACTGTCAGGAACAAGTATCCTCTCCCGAGAATTGAAGACTTATTTGATCAGTTACAAGGAGCATCAATTTTTTCGAAGATTGATCTTCGTTCTGGGTACCATCAGTTGACAGTGAAAGAGTCTGATGTTCACAAGACAACATTTCGGACTAGATATGGGCACTACGAGTTTATGGTCATGCCATTTGGGTTGACCAATGCGCCAGCGATCTTCATGGATCTCATGAATCGCGTATTTCAGGCGTATCTGGATCAATTTATTATTGTCTTCATTGATGATATTTTGATCTATTCGAAGAGAAGAGAAGAGAGGAGCATAGTCAACATTTGAGGACACCACTGCAAGTACTGCAAGATAGGAAGTTTTTTGCGAAATTCAGCAAGTGCGAGTTTTGACTTGATAGAGTGGCTTTCTTAGGCCACATCATTTCTAGTGATGGAGTGGAAGTGATCCAAGTTAAGTCGAGGCAGTGAAAGAATGGCCAGTAATGAAGAGTGTAACCGAGATCAGAAGTGTCTTGGAACTAGCTGGCTATTATCGCAAGTTTATTCAGGGATTCTCATCTATTGAGGTATCCATGACCGTCTTGACAAAGAAAAATGCAAATTTTGTATGGGGATCCGAGTGCCAAGGCCGTTTTGACAAGTTGAAGCAAGCCTTGATTTTAGTGCCAGTGTTATCTATGCCATCGGGGCAAGGAGAGTATGTTCTATATAATGATGCTTATAAACTTGGTTTGGGCGCATTTCTGATGCAAAATGACCGAGTTATAACATATGCGTCGAGACAGTTGAAAGTTCACGAGAAAAACTACCCTAGTCATGATCTTGAGCTAGCAACGGTAGTTTTCGCATTGAAGATTTGGAGACATTACTTGTATGGGGAGAAGTGTAAGATTTTCATCGACCATAAAAGTTTGAAATACTTATTCACCCAAAAAGAGTTGAATATGAGACGGCGACAATGGCTTGAATTAATGAAAGACTACGACTGTGAGATTAGTTATCACTCGGGAAAAACTAACGTTGTGGCAGACGCATTGAGTCGAAAGACAGCATTTATCACTCAATTATCACTTCAAAGACCATTGAAGTCCGAGATACATCAGTTTGAACTTACATTATATGCTAGGGTCGAGGCTCCTAATCTTGCCACCTCGACAGTTCAGTAGACTTTGAGAGATAGAATCCGTGAGGGACAGTCTAATGACGAACAATTGCAAAAGTGGAGATTGAGAGATGAAGCCAAGGGCCGGAAGTTATATTCTGAGGTGGATGGTATAGTTCGTTATCTAGATTGTTTATGGGTTCCTAGTGACGACTCTTTGAGGGAGCTCATTAGGAAGGAAGCTCATGACACACCATATTCCATTCATCCGAAAAGCACGAAGATGTACAAAGATTTGCAGTTGTTATATTTGCGGCCGGTCATGAAGAGAGATATCCTACGATTTGTATATGAGTGTTTGACGTGTCAACAAGTAAAAGCTGGACATCAGAGGTCAGCGGGAAAGCTTAAGCCTCTTTCTATTACCGAGTGGAAATGGGAAAATATAACTATGGATTTTGTTGTAGGATTGCCAAGGACTATTAAGTGATATAATCCTATATGGATGATAGTGGATCGTCTTATGAAATCAACGCATTTTCTACTTATTAAGATGACATTCACCATGACACAGTACGCGGAGTTATATATTCGAGAGATAGTTCGTCTACATGGGATTCCTGTATCTATTGTTTCTGATAGAGATCCGAGATTTACATCATATTTTTAGAAGATTCTGCATGCAGCGATGTGGACCAAATTATTATTCAGTACAACATTTCATCCTCAGACCGATGGTCAGTCAGAAAGAGTTATTCAAAATTTGGAGGACCTACTTCGAGCTTATGTTATTGATTTTCAAGGAAGTTGAAAACCAAAATCACCTCTAGTGGAGTTCAACTACAATAATAGCTATCAATCATCTATAGGGATGGCTTCTTCTGAGGCACTTTATTGAAGGAAATGTAGATCTCCTATTCATTGGGACGAGGTTGGCGAAAGAAGAGAAATCGGTCCTTATTTGATCGAAGAGACTGTCGAGCTAGTAGTCAAAATTATAGATATAATGAAGGTTGCACAAAGCTGACAGAAAAGTTATGCCGACAAAAGACGAAGGGATCTAGAGTTTGAAGTGGGAGACCAAGTATTTGTGAAAATAGCACCTATGAAGGGTGTTATGCGATTTGATAAGAAAGGAAAACTTAGTCCAATATTCATAGGACCGTTTGAGATTTTGGAGAGGATTGGAACACTATCTTATAGAGTAGCATTGCCACCTATGCTTTCTGGAATACACAATGTATTTCATATGTCGATGCTGCGAAAGTACATGTAAAATCCATCACATGTACTAAATCATGAACCTATACAATTAACTCCGAATATGATTTATGAAGAAAGACTTGTCCAAATCTTGGGTAGGCAAGGAAGGAGACTCCGAAACAAAGTCATTCAAATGGTCAAGGTCAGGTGGCTGAAACACTCGGAGGAAGAAACTACTTGAGAAACCGAGAGAGACTTGAGGAGTTGCTATCTTGAGCTATTTGGTAAGTTCTAATTTTGAGGACGAAATTTTATTTAAAAGGGGGAGGAATTGTAAGGTCCAAAATTAAGACGACGTAATCCAACTACATGCGAATTTAGAGAATATGGATAATAGCTAATTAATTTATTTTAATTGCTAAATTGATTATGTGATATGTTTATAGGATGTTTAAGTAGTTTTCTACTTGAATTCATTGAAATGTATTTTTAAAGGTTATTCGAGTTGCGATCGAGGAACGGATACCGATGTCTGAAAAATGGAAAATGTTTTTATTAAATAATCATTTTTAATTATTTAAAATAAAGGTGATGCTTTCTCTTAATTTTTAAAATAAGGAGTTTTGAGATGATTTTATGCTCCGGAACGTAATTTTTACCGGTATACGTTTTTCATAAAAAATACGAGCGTTTTGACAACCCGGCTAATAATTTTACGAACTTACCTATTATACCATACTAATGGGCCCTAAGCTTGCACACGCAATTTAATTAGTATAATTAAGCTAAACCCCACCCCATAACAATCCAATCACACGCTTCACTCCCACAAACCCCTCAAACTCTTTTCTCTCAAGCAACACATGGCACACACAATTACTAGGAGAGGAAAGCTTCGGTTTTGTCAAAAAAATTCAAACAAAGGTCGTCTGTCGTCGTTCTTCGAAACCGTCAAGGTTTATTCGTGCGTAAATTACGCAAAGGCACGCCATATTCTTTCCTTTACTCATCGTCACACCATATTATGTATTTAATTATGTTTTGAATGAAAAACAAGTTTCACCTTTAATTATTTTCGTTTGTGCATCAAACATGAATTTAAAAGTATGTTGTTTTGACCCAAAATCATGATTTAAGTGTACATGAAGAAGCTACCATGTATAGGATTAAAAGAGGCATGTTTTACACGATTTTAAAGAGTCCTAAGACACACAAACACACTACACACAAGAAAAAAAGCTTGAACCAATCTTCTCGGTTGGTGATCATAGGCCTCGGGTTCAAGGGAAAGCTTTTCTTGGTTTGGCTTTGGCTAGACCAGGGCTAGGCTAGGGTCACGTACGGTTTAGAGATGGGTAGGACTCGAGTTAGAGGGATCGGGAAGAGTCCAAGCACACAAGGACTCTTCCCCAAGCCACCCGAGAGAGTTGCGCTCGTGCAGCAGCGCAGGGAAAGAGAGGCTCGGCCAGGGGGCTTCGGGCTGGGTTAGGTCAAGTCCTTAGGGTTCTAAGAGGGTGCACAAGGGGCTGGGTTAGATGATGGTCCAGTGGTTAGGGTCCTAGCAGCACAATTGATGAGTCCTAGTACATTAAAGAGTCTTGGTCGTGGCTTGATGCTGATGTGGGAAGCTTCGGTTGGGACTAGGGTCGAGTCCTAGGGGTGCTAAGGGTTCAAGAGGGTTTAGGGGAGGGCTGGTTTGAAGTTAGCTCAGGCTGGCTCGAATATGGCTCATAGAAAACATAAGGTGGCTCGTGGTTGGTTAGCACGGTTCGAACTAGGGTTTCTTATTTTTAAAAAGTTGAAACATGGCTCAACGGGGGTCGAGTCATGGTTCACGAGGGCTAAATAAATATTAAAAGTCTAAGTTTTTAATTTAGAAATTTTATATTAAAGTTTGATTTAATTCGAGATTAAAACACATAAATAAGTGATAATTAAATAATAAATTAAAAGTCATCGATTTAAGCCAAATAAAAATATGAGAAAAATAATATAGGCTTAAATAATTATTTGAGATGGTCTAGAGTGAACGAAATTATGAAACTGTCAAAATCGTGAAATTTTACGTCTAGGGGTAAAACGATACCTTTACACCCGAAAACTGGTAAACGTCATGGCAGTGCTCTGAATGCTGTTTTATATGTTAAAATGATTATTTTGTATGTTTATGGAATTTTATAATAAAACGATAACATTAAAATACATGTTGCAATGCTTGGTTTAAAAAAAATGTTATATGCATGTTTAATTTTTATAAGTGATGAAAATACGAAATGTTGAAGGAAGTGAAGTAATTGTGACTAATACGACGATACGACAAAACAATGATATGTTAAAACGTAGGCCAAGCTCAGTTGATAGATGAGAGTGTCGTTGATGTCCCCGCCGCCCAGTACTGTGGTTACATGTAGATTGGATCCATAGCCCCAATACGGACACAAATACGAAATTCACAATTAACGATCTGAATTCAACGGAAGGAAAATGGAATACGAATATGAATATGATGAATATGAATATGAATATGTTGATATGAAAACGTTTATGAAAATGTTTATGTTTAAAGTTTATACATCTTCATGAAAATTTTATTTTTCGTACACGTATTTTCATTGTTGCATGTGTTCTGTATAAGTATTACTTGTTATCAAGATTATAGTGTGTTGAGTCTTTAGACTCACTAGGTGTGATTGATGCAGGTGAGTTTGATAATAATGATAATGGAGGTCTTGATGGTTGATTTGCTGGACTGAAGGTGCACATAACAAGTTTCGAAGCGTCTGTTTAAAGAACATACTCTCCTTACCCCAATGGCATCGATAATACTGGCGCTGAAATCAAAGCTTGCTTCAACTTGTCAAAATTTTCTTGGCATTCGATTCCCCATATAAACTTTGCTTTCTTCTTTGTCAAGACGGCCATGGGTATATCAATAGAAGAGAATGCTTGTATGAACTTTCGGTAATAGCCAGCTAGTCCTAAGAAGCTACGGATCTTGGTTACGCTCCTAGGTACATGTCATTCTTTCACTGCCTCGACTTTACACAGATCAACCTAAACTCCATCTCTAGAAATAATGTGGCCTAAGAACGCCACTCTCTCGAGCCAAAACTCGCACTTGCTAAACTTTGCGTATAATTTCTATCATGCAGTATTTGCAGTTCTGTACTCAAATTCTGACTATATTCCTCTTTACTCTTCGAATAAATCAAAATACCATCGATGAATACTATAACAAATCAATACAGATACGGCTGAAATACGCGATTCATGAGATCCATGAAGATCGCTGGCACATTGGTCAACCCAAATGGCATGACCATAAACTCATAATGCCCATATCGAGTCCTAAAAGCTGTCTTATGAACATCCGACTTCTTAACCTTTAATTGATGGTATTCAGAACGAAGATCTATTTTTGAGAATATCGACGCTCCTTGTAATTGATCAGATAAGTCTTCAATTCTAGGTAGAGGATACTTATTCTTAATGGTGACCTTATTCAGCTCTCTACAGTCGATGCAAAGTCGCATACTTCCATCTTTTTTCTTCACAAATATTACTGGTGCACCCCACGTAGAACAACTAGGGCGAATAAAACCCTTGTCTAGCAATTCTTGAATTTGATCTTTTAACTCTTTCATTTTCGCGAGTGCTAGACGATAGGGCGCTTTAGAAATTGGTACAGTACCCGACATCAACTCAATAGAAAATTCCACCTCACGGTTCGGTGGAATGCCAGAAACATCCTCAGGAAAAACACTAGGAATGTCTCTTACGACCTCAACATCCTCTAGCTTCTGACTAACAGGAACATGTGCTGAAATAACGCATACTAGAAACGCTTGACATCCTTGTCTCATAAGCTCCCTCGCGCGAATACAAGAGATAATGTGCGGCATTTGCTTGTCCTCGCTGTCTCAAAGACAAAAGATTTCCTATTGGGCTGTCGAATAGACACTATCCTCTACCGAAAATCTATCGAAACTCCATTCGATGATAGCCAATCCATGCCAAGTATGATGTCGAATTCAGGCATTAGAAGTACGATGAAATCTGCCCGAACCATATCTTTTTGTAAACCAAGCTCCAGATTCTTTACAATGCTCGAAGTGATCATGTGATCACAAGAAGGAACAGAAACTTTGAAGCCCAATCCCATATCCTCGGGTATAATATTTAGTCGTTTGACGAATGTCTCGGATATGAATGAGTGTGTAGCTCCCGAATCCAGCAATGCATAGGTAGCTACACCTAGAATGAATATCCTTCCTGCGACGAAAACGCCGTTAAATCTATTCATGTTGAAGCTTAAGGAATTTCTATTATTCTTTTTCCACAATTTTTTTTACTCGCTTGGACCATAGTTTTTGTCGAAAATTTGCATTTTAATCCTTTAATTTTTTTCCGAAATTTTAATTTTTGACCCCAAGATTTTCGAAAATTTCGATTTGGTCCGTATATTTTAAAAAATTTGCATCATAGCCCCAAAAGTTTCAAAAAATATGATTTAGTCCCTAAATTTTTGTTAAATTCAATCAAGTCCCTTAAGTTTTTGGAATTTGCATTTTGGTCCCCATAAATCTCGAAAATCTAAAGTATACCCTTATCCTTGATTTTTTCTCAATTTTTAAGCCTTACATTCTTATTTGGATTTAATCATCTCCTTCGTATAATTAAGGCTCACAATTCATGCTCAATTTCAATAATTGCTAATGTCATCCCTTAAATCCATTTATAGTAGAGCATGCAACCTATTTTTCACTAGGTTCTTCTTGATCCCAATCAATTCTCATAACCAATTTAACATTTCATGCAATAAAATCAATATAAAAACGTTAAAAAACTAGGTTACCAGTGATTAGAGTCGTGTTTGGCTCCTCCTCGGCTTCCTCAGCATGCATAACATAAGTTCTACCCACCATCCGTTCTTTCTTCTTCGGGCAATAAGCAGCTTTATGCCCTCATTCTTTGCATATGAAGCATTTGTACGTCCCCCACATACACTTGCCAAAATGTGAACGATTGCACTCTTTGCACAATAGCCTCTCAACAGGTTTTGGAGCTCCAGGCTGTGGTGGCTTTGGTGGTCCTGGCGTCTTCAATTGCCCTTGGGGCTTTTGCTGCCCTTGAGCTCTTGGAGGTCCCATAAATGGCTTCTTATTCGGCTTGGAATTCTATTGGTTCTGCTGTCTGTTGCGCTACATCTCATAATCAATATCTTTCAAGGCTTGCTCATCTTGGAATACATAGGCCGTGGCAGCTGCATAGTCCGCCGGTACCATCATCATCACATCGCGGCGTATTGTAGGTTGAAGGCCATCCATGAAGTGCCTTAATTTATCTGTACCATCTCTAGCAATGAGAGGCACAAAGTGACAACTCCTATAACATTTCCTCACAAATTCAGCCACAATCGTGTCCCCCTGGCGGAGACTCAAGAACTCCCTCTTCAGGCGCCCTCGTACATCGGCACTGAAGTCTTTTTCATAGAATATTTCCTTGAATCGTTCCCAGGTAAGTGTAGCCAAATCAATCCCATGCTCCGCCCCTTCCCACCAAAGGGAAGCATCATCTCTAAACATATAAGTAGCAAACCTAACACGGTTAGCATCTCCCATATTCAAGTAACGAAAGTGCACCTCAAGTGATCGAATCCAACCCTCAGCAGCAAATGCGTCGGTGGTGCTAGAAAATTCCTTCGGGCCTAGCCTCCAGAACTGATCATAAACGTCGTTTTGTGGCCTCGGAGCCTGCTGACACTGCTTCTTATTGAAGCGAGCCATGCCCTCCAGTGCACGAATAGCAGCATCCCCATTAGGAGGTGGGGGTGCATTCCCTTGACGATCCTCAGTATTCTCAACTTGCCTATCAGTACTAGGTGCGCGTCTAGGAGGCATTATATCTGAACTTTTTCCAAATTCTAAACGTAGCTAACATGCATTTAAATCTAAGTTTTCTAATCATGCAACATATACTAATCCCTTTATGAGCAAATTTTAAGCATATATATAACATTTAAACTCAAAAAGCTTTTAAATATGTAATGTAAGCATATAAATCATATAAACATGCATTTATCATCATAAAAATCATGTAAAGCAATTAAACTTATAAACTTGAGGTTTGACGACTGAGCTTTCCGGAACTGGCGGTGGCACAACCCTTTTACAGGAACTTTGCTCTGATACCAACTGAAACGTTAACTACTCGTTTTTCTTAAAAAGTACTAGTAATTTTTATTTTCATTTTTCATTACTCTCGGCAAACTATATATATAAATATATTATATTTTTGACACTATTTTAAAAACAAAACAACAACCTATATTTAAAAATTCAAAAGAAAATAATTTAAAACATAAACTCGTAAATCATTTACCAAACCTTACTTTAACTTCCTCTCAAAAACCTCTGAACTCATCATAATTCATAAAATATTAAAAGTATTTAAATCATTAACATAAGTCATAAAAGTAAGTGTGGAAAAACTAGCGCTGGTCCTCGTGTTGTGTGCACCTTAAGTCCAGCAAGATCAACCATCAAGTCCCTGATTAACATTAACATCAACATCATGCTGACCTGCATCGATCACACCTAGTGAGTTTATTGACTCAGCAAACCTTAAACATGATAACAAGTAATACATATACAATCACAAGCAACAGTGAAAATACTTTTACTTCAAATATTTTTCATTAACATGCATAAATTTAAACATTTTTCCTTTCTTCATATACATTTTGTTTTTCATCATATACATATACGTTTTCTTTTTATTGAATTTGGGTCGTTAATTGTGACTTTCGTTTCAGCTGAAAGTCGATGGATCCATCTACGTGTAACCATAGTACTGGGCGGCGGGGACATCAACGACACTCTCACCCGCCAACTGAGCCTTGGCCTTACGTATCATCCTATCATCAAAATCATCGTATTAGTCACAATCATTTCACCTCCTTCAACTTTTCATATTTTAATCACGTATAAAAATTCATGAACCTATAAATCATTTTTCTTTTAAACCAAGCATGCAACATGTCTTTTGTCATTAATGTTTCATCATATAATTTCATAAACATTTAAAATAAACATTTTAGCATATATTACAGCATTCAGGGCGTCTACTATTTTTCACGTGCAAAATGACCATTTTACCCTGAAATATAAAATTTCTCGATTTTGATTTTTTCTTACTTTCATTGACTCTAGACCATCCCAATTAATTATTTAAGCTTAAATTAAATTTCTAATATTTTTCTTTAGCTTAAATTCGAGGCTTTCGATTTAATTTCATATTTATTAATTCGTAGAGCCGCCTCGAGCCAACCCCAGACCAAACCACCTAGGGACCCTACTGACCAGCCCTGACCCCTTGAACCAACCCCTAGCCCACGCCACCATTTCTGTAAGATCCAAAATTAAGACGACGTAAACCAACTACATGCGAATATAGGAAATAATGAAAAACGAGTGACTAACTGATTTAATTGCTAATTAATTATGTGACATACTTGTTTATACGCTAAATGAGATTTTTATTGTCATCATGCATAAAATTGTATTTTTAAGGAATTATTCAAGTGGCGATCGAGGAACGGGGACCGAAGACTGAAAAACGTAAAATGTTTTTATTAAATAATTATTTTTAATTATTTAAAATATGAGTGTTGCTTTTTAGTATTTTTGAAAATAAGGGGTTTTGAGGTGATTTTATATGCCGGGACGTAAATTTTATCGGTGTTGATTTTTCAACTAAAATACGAGATTTTTGACAACCCGGCTAATAAATTCATAAATTTACTTTAACAAAAAACTTTGTTAATATTTTATTTAAATCCTAAAGAGACTAATGGGCTTAATTTAATTGGCTTAATAGGCCTAACCTAGTTAGCAAATTAATTAGCTATTCAAAAGTTTTTAATCACCAAAACCCTACACTCCTATCATCACAACAATCGGCCACCCACTTTTAAAATTCATAAACTCTCTCCCAAGACACCACACACACGGCACTACACATCCTAGCTTTGGGAAGAAAAATTCGAAGGGGCTCAAGGAGAAGATAGCCTAGGTTTTGTTCTGTTCTTCATCGTCAACGATTATTCGAGCGTATAATTCTTCTTTTTCTCGTCTTTCACACAATAGTAGATATTATAAATCATTGTGCATGAATAAACAAAGAACACTTGATTATATTTCGTTTTTCATGCATATGTGTTGTGTAAAGCATGGTTTTTAAATCCAAATTCATGTTTTATTGTGATTAAGGGGCTGCCATGATGTTAGGATTGATCAAGCAAGGTTTATACATGATTTAAGGCCCTAGAACACACACCAAACTCATGGCTATCACAAAAGGATCAAGCTGAAACCGATTTTTGCTGTCATGGGGTCGTGGGGTTCGGTTGTCATGTCTTGGAGGTTTGGCTTGGTTCGGCTAGGACCAGGACTAGCCACGGTTGTACGGGAGTAGAGGGAGAGTCCTAGCCATGCTATGACTTGAAGTTGAGGGCTGGGGAAGGAGTCATAGCCATGCTAGGACTCCTACCCGAGGGGTGCGTGCTGCGCAACTCTAGTGCAGCAGCACGCAGAGAGTCAGGGTTCGATTTAAGGGGCACGGCGTGGGCTAAGTCAAGGTTTAAGGGTCCTAGGTGGGTGCACGTCATACTGGTTCATGGGTTGGGTCGAAGGCTAGAGCCCTAGGCTCACAAAGTTAGAGTCCTTATGCACTAAGGATTCTCGGCCGTAGCATGGGGCAACTTCCAGCTTTCGTTTTTCGTTTTTGGGTTGATGTCTTGGCAAAATTAGGGTCCAGTAGGGTACTTTGGGTTGTTGGTCAAGTTTTGGTTGGACATGGTTTGGGGGTAACTCGTGAAAATCGAAAGGTGGCTCGGGGTCGAAGTTTAGGTGTCAATTAGGGTTTTTAAAATAAAGAAAATCTGAAAACGGCTCACGGTGGTCGAGTCGTGGTCCAAAAGGGCTAAAATAATATAAAAAAGACTAAATTTAGAATTTAGGAATTTTATATTAAAGTTTGGGATTTTTCGAGATTAAAACACCGTCAAAACAATTAATTAATGATAAATGAGGAAGTCTAATTTTTAAGCTAAATAAAATTATGAGAAAATTAATTTAGGCTTAAATAATTATTTGGGACATGTTAGAGTCAATTAATTAAAGAAAAATTCAAATTCGGGAAATTTTACGTCTAGGGGTAAAACGGTCTTTTTACACCTAGAAATTAGTAATCGTCATGGAAGTGCTCTAAATGCTATTTTTATGATATCATGATTATTTTTAAATGTTTATGAAATGTTCATGATTTAATTATGATTTTTAAATGTCCATGGGATTTTTATGATTTAAAGAAGATATTTAAAATTACATGTTGCATGATTGATTTCAAAAACAAAATGTTATGTTATGCATGATTTTTTTATAAAGTGATGAGAATATAAATGTTGAAGGAAGTGAAGATATTGTGACTAATTCGATAATGTTAGAGATGTCGTGAGGGTTATGGTCCCAGTGGGAGCCCAACGATCGTATTTTCATCAGTTCGAATATGTGGTAATGGTTATGTGGTAACGGATTTGTGGTAACGGTAAGAATGAGAATATCGTGAGGGGAAAAGGCCCCAGAGGGAGCCCATTTATGGGAAAAGTCCCCAGAGGGAACCCCGACGATCGTATTTCTATTCGAAAAATGATAGGTCAGGGCCCAGTTGACCCATGATAGTGCTGCTGGTGTCCCTCGCCGCCCAGTACTGTGGTTAAGTGTAGATGGATCCATCGACTCTTATGATCATGATCAGTAAAGTCACAATTAACGATCTGAATTCAACAAAAGAAAAGGAAAAGTAAAAGGGAAAAAGAAAATGTTTATGATCATGTTAAATATTTTATGTCATGATAAGGAAAAAGAGAAAAGATTAAGATTTATTTATGCATGTCATGAAATGTTATTTTTACCTAAAAGTATTTCCACTGTTGCATGTGGTTTTATACGTATTATTTGTTATAAAGATTATAGTGTGTTGAGTCTTTAGAGTCACTAGGTGTGATGGATGCAGGTGAGTTTGAGGGAGGTCTTGACGGATGATCTGACTGGACTGAAGGCGCACGCAACCGAGGACCAACGCTTCTATTATTCCGCATTATGACTTTTGACTCATGATTTATGATTAAAGATTTTCAAGACTATTTACTTATGCTTTTGAGAGATTTTTGAGAGGTTTAGTATGGGATATACTTTCAAACTTATTGCTTTTAGGTTTGGTAAACATGCGACGATTTCATTTTATGACTATTGCACTTGATTTTTAAAATGCTAGGTGGTTGGTATTTTATTTTTAAAAGGTTAAAGTATTTTAAGATTTTCATGGGGTTTGAGTACATGGCCGAAAATTGGGTGTTTATAAAAAAAAAAAAATTTCCTAGTACTTTTAAAGCAATAAAAAAGGCAGGACGTTTCATGGACGGACTACGACCTACCATTTGGGATAAAGTTATGATGATGCGTCCTGGAATTATGCTACCGCAGTTACTTATGCATATCAGGCTGAGCAGTCTTTGAAGGACATTGATTTTGAGATTCAGTGCAAGAGGAAGCACTATCAGAATAACAATCAGCCAAATAAGAAGCCAAATATGGGTCCTCCTAGACCGCAAGGGCCTCAAAAGCCCCAAGGTCCAGTCAAGAAGCCAGCTCGACCAAAGCCACAAAATCCTGGAGCACCGAAGCCTGCCGAGAGGCAACCATGCAAAGTGTGCAACCGTCTACATCTTGGAAAATGTGAATGGGGATCATTTAAATGTTTCTACTGCAAGGAGGATAGACACAAAGCTATTGAATGCCCCAAGAGGAAAACAGCTACTACGGCTCGAGCTTATGTTATGAATGCCGAGGAAGCAGAGGAAGAGGCAGACACTACACTCATCACGGGTAATCTAGTCATTTAGCATTTTTATATTGCTTATTATTGCATGAAATGTTATATTGGTTATTAGAATTGGTTTGGGAACAAGATTTAACCTAGTGAAAATTAGGTTGCATGATCTACCTTAGTTAGATTTAAGTTATGACTTTAGAAACCAGAGAAAATGACTTGAATTTTGTGCCTTATTTTATGTGAAGGATGTAATGCTTCCAAATAAAAAGTTTAGGGCCAAAATTAAAGGAAATCATAACTAAGGGGTTGAATGAAGGTATCGAATTTATTGGGGTTAACTGGGCAACTTTTCGAAAATTGAGGTCTAAATTGTAATTTTCGATAATTAAGGGACCAAAACGCAATTAACCAAAAGATAAGGAGCTTTAATGCAATTACCAAATTCTTAAGGACCAAAATGAAATTTTCGAAATTCTAAAGGACTACGATGGAAATTTCCGAAAATTATAAAGGCCAAATTGCAATTATTCGAAATTTTGGGGACTATAGTGCAAAAATTCGAAAAAAATTGAAAGGCTAAAACACAATTTTTTCAGAAATTCTTAAGTTCAACACGCAATCTCCACCTAACTTTGGGAAATTAATAATAGTAAATCCTTAAGCTTCAACACGAAAAGATTTATAAGACATCTTTCACCGCATGGAGGATCATCATTCTAGGTGTAGTTACCTATGCGTTGCTAGATTCAGGAGCTACACCTTCATCAAAAGACTGAATATTATTCCTCAAGATATGGGTCTGGGTTTCAAAGTTTCAATTTCATCCGATGATCAAATGCTCACGTCTAAGATTGTCAAGAATCTGGAGCTTCGTTTATTCAAGGATGTTGTGCGAGCAGATCTTATTGTACTTCCTATGCCCGAATTCGATATTATACTTGGGATGGATTGGCTATCAGCGAATGGAGCTTCGATTGATTTCCGTCAGCGATCGGTATCTATTAGGCTACCTAGTGGTAAATCTTTTGTCTTCGAGGCGGCAAGAAACAAGCAAATGCCGCACATTATCTCTTGTCTATGTGCGAGGAAGCTTATTAAGCATGGATGCCAAGCTTATCTATCATGTGTCACTACCGCACAGGAATCTATCAGTCATAAATTAGAAGATGTTGATATTGTGAGGGATTTTCCTAGCGTCTTTCCCGAGGACGTTTCTGGTATTCCACCTGACCGTGAAGTGGAATTCCATATTGATCTTATGCCGGGCACTGTTCCTATATCTAAAGCACCTTATCGTCTAGCACCCGCCGAAATGAAAGAGCTAAAAGATCAAATCCAAGAATTGCTAGACAAGGGTTTCATTCGCTCTAGTTACTCTCCATGGGGCGCTCCGGTATTATTTGTGAACAAGAAAGATGGTAGTATGCGTCTTTGTATCGATTATCGTGAGCTTAATTGGGTTACAATCAAAAATAAGTATCTACTGCCAAGAATCGAAGATTTATTTGATCAGTTGCAAGGAGCATCGATATTATCTAAGATTGACCTGCGATCTGGATACCATCAATTAAAAGTGAAAGAGTCTGATGTGCACACGACAGCATTTCGTACTAGATATGGGCACTACGAGTCTATGGTCATGCCATTCGGTCTGACTAATGCACCAGCGATCTTCATGGATCTCATGAATTGCGTATTTCAGCCGTATCTGGACCAGTTTATTATTGTCTTCATTGATGATATATTGAATTATTCGAAGAACAAAGAGGAGCATAGTCATCATTTGAGGACAACACTACAAGTACTATAAGACAGGAAGCTATATGCAAAATTCAGCAAGTGCGAGTTTTGGCTCGATAGAGTGGCATTCTTAGGCCACATCATTTCTCGTAATGGCGTTGAAGTTGATCCAAGCAAAGTCGAGGCAGTGAAAGAGTGGCCAGTACCGAAGAGTGTCACCGAGATTCACAGTTTCTTGGGACTTGCCGGCTATTATCGTAAATTCATCAAGAGATTCTTATCCATTGCAGTACCATTTACATCCTTGACTAAGAAGAATGCGAAATTTATTTGGGGATCCGAGTGTCAAGACAATTTTGACAAGTTAAAGCAAGTCTTGATTTCAGCACCAGTGTTATCTATGCTATCGGGGCAAGGGGATTATGTTCTTTATACCGACGCTTCTAAACTTTGATTGGGCGCAGTTCTGATGCAAAATGACCGAGTTATAGCCTATGCGTCGAGACAGTTGAAGATTCACGAGAAAAACTACCCCACTCATGATCTTGAGCTTGCAGCAGTAGTTTTTGCTTGAAAATTTGGAGACACTACTTTTATGGGAAGAAATGTAAGATATTCACCGATCATAAAAGTTTGAAATACTTCTTCACCCAAAAGGAGCTGAATATGAGACAGCGCAGATGGCTTGAGCTAGTAAAAGATTATGATTGTGACATTAGCTACCATCCGAGAAAAGCTAATGTAGTGGCAGACGCACTGAGTAGAAAAGCAGCAGTTATCACTCATCTATCACTCCAAAGACCGTTGCAGTTCGAGATACAGCGGTTTGAGCTGACAGTGTATGCTTGGGGCGAGGCACCTAATCTTGCCACATTATCGGTACAGTCGAACTTGAGAGATAAAATTCGTGATGGGCAGTCCACTGATGAACAGTTACAAAAGTGGTGAGCTAGAGATGAAGCCAAGGGTCGGAAATTATATTCAGAGGTGGATGGTATAGTTCGTTATCGAGATCGGTTATGGGTTCCTAGTGACGATTCTTTGAGAGGCCTTATTATGTAGGAAGCTCATAACACACCTTATTCCATTCACCCGGGGAGCACGAAAATGTACAAAGATTTTCAGTTGCTATATTAGTGGCCAGGCATGAAGAGAGACATTCTGAAGTTTGTATCCGAGTGTTTGACTTGCCAACAAGTTAAAGCGGAGCATCAAAGACCAGCAGGGAAATTGAAGCCACTCCCTATTCCCGAGTGGACATGGGAAAATGTCACCATGGACTTTGTTGTGGGATTGCCAAAGACAGTTAAGGGATTCAATGCTACATGGGTGATAGTCGATCGTCTTACTAAATCAGCGCATTTCCTACCTATTAAGACAACATTCACCATGATTCAGTATGCGGAGTTATATATTCGGGAGATAGTTCGTCTGCATGGGATTCAAGTGTCTATCGTTTCTGACAGAGATCCGAGATTCACGTCATCATTTTGGAAAAGTCTACATACAGCGATGGGGACCAAGTTATTATTCAGTACAGCATTTCATCCTCAAACCGATGGACAGTCAGAAAGAGTTATACAGATTTTGGAAGATCTACTTCGAGCATGTGTTATTGATTTCCAAGGCAGTTGGGAACCAAAGTTACCTCTAGTGGAATTCACATATAATAATAGTTTCCAATCGTCAATCGGGATGGCTCCTTTTGAGGCACTTTACGGAAGGAAATGTAGATCTCCTATTCATTGGGACGAAGTTGGTGAAAGAAGAGAGATTGGTCCAGACGTGATTAAAGAGACTACCAAGCTTATAGTAAAAATCCGAGATAAAATGAAGACTGCACAAATCCGACAAAAGAGTTATGCGGACAAAAGACGAAGAGACTTAGAGTTTGCAGTGGGCGACCATGTATTTGTGAAAATAGTACCTATGAAGGGTGTTATGCGCTTCGGCAAGAAAGGAAAGCTTAGTCCAAGATTTATTGGTCCGTTTGAGATTTTGGAGAGGATTGGTACACTAGCTTATAAAGTGGCATTGCCACCAGCTCTTGTAGGAGTTCACAATGTGCTCCACATTTCAATGTTGCGGAAGTACATGTCGAATTCGTCACATGTGCTTAATTATGAACCTCTTCAATTAACCCCAAATATGACATATGAAGAAAGACCTGTCCAGATATTAGCAAGGCAAGAAAGAAGATTGCGAAACAAGGTCATTCCAATGGTCAAGGTCAAGTGGCTGAATTACTCGGAAGAGGAAGCTATTTGGGAAACCGAGAGGGACTTGAAGGGTCGCTATCCAGAACTATTCGGTAAGTTCTAATTTCGAGGAAGAAATTTTATTTAAGGGGGGAGGAATTGTAAGGTCCAAAATTAAGACGACGTAAACCAACTACATGCGAATCTAGGAAATAATGGAAAACGAGTGACTAACTGATTTAATTGCTAATTAATTATGTGACATACTTGTTTATACGCTAATTGAGATTTTTATTGTCATCATGCATAAAATTGTATTTTTAAGGAATTATTCAAGTGACGATCGAGGAACGGGGACCGAAGGCTGAAAAACGTAAAATATTTTTATTAAATAATTATTTTTAATTATTTAAAATATGAGTGTTGCTTTTTAGTATTTTTTAAAATAAGGGGTTTTGAGGTGATTTTATATGATAGGACGTAAATTTTATCGGTGTTGGTTTTTCAACTAAAATACGAGCTTTTTGACAACCAGGCTAATAAATTCATAAATTTACTTTAACAAAAAACTTTGTTAATATTTTATTTAAATCCTAAAGAGACTAGTGGGCTTAATTTAATTGGCTTAATAGGCCTAACCTAGTTAGCAAATTAATTGGCTATTTAAAAGTTTTTAATCACCAAAACCCTACACTCCTAGCATCACAACAATCGGCCACCCACTTTTAAAATTCATAAACTCTCTCCCAAGACACCACACACATGGCACTACACATCCTAGCTTTGGGAAGAAAAATTCGAAGGGGCTCAAGGAGAAGATAGCCTAGGTTTCGTTCCGTTCTTCGTCGTCAACGATTATTCGAGCTTATAATACACAAAAGCACGCCATAATTCTTCTTTTTCTCGTCTTTCACACCATAGTAGTTATTATAAATGATTGTGCATGAATAAACAAAGAACACTTGATTATATTTCGTTTTTCATGCATATGTGTTGTGTAAATCATGGTTTTTAAATCCAAATTCATGTTTTATTGTGATTAAGGGGCTGCCATGATGTTAGGTTTGATCAAGCAAGGTTTATACATGATTTAAGGCCCTAGAACACACACCAAACTCACGGCTATCACCAAAGGATCAAGCTGAAACCGATTTTTGCTGTCACGGGGTCGTGGGGTTCGGTTGTCATGTCTTGGAGGCTTGGCTTGGTTCGGCTAGGACCAGGACTAGCCACGGTTATAAGGGAATCGAGGGAGAGTCCTATCCATGCTATGACTCGAAGTTGAGGGCTGGGGAAGGAGTCCTAGCCGAGGGGTGCGTGCTGCGCAACTCTAGTGCAGCAGCACGCAGGGAGTCAAGGTTCGGTTTAAGGGGCACGACATGGGCTAAGTCAAGGGTTAAGGGTCCTAGGTGGGTGCACGGCATGCTGGTTCATGGGTTGGGTCAAAGGCTAGAGCCCTAGGCTCACAAAGTTAGAGTCCTTATGCACTAAGGATTCTCGGCTGTAGCATGGGGCAACTTCCAGCTTTCGTTTTTGGTTTTTGGGTTGATGTCTTGGCAAACTTAGGGTCCAGTAGGGTACTTTGGGTTGTTGGTCCAGTTTTTGTTTGACATGGTTTGGGGGAAACTCGTGAAAATCGAAAGTTGGCTCGGGGTCGAAGTTTAGGTGTCAATTAGGGTTTTTAAAATAAAGAAAATTGGAAAACGGCTCACGGGGGTCGAGTCGTGGTCCATAAGGGCTAAAATAATATAAAAAGACTAAATTTAGAATTTAGGAATTTTATATTAAAGTTTGGGATTTTTCGAGATTAAAACACCGTCAAAACAATTAATTAATGATAAATGAGGAAGTCTAATTTTTAAGCTAAATAAAATTATGAGAAAATTAATTTAGGTTTAAATAATTATTTGGGACATGTTAAAGTCAATTAATTAAAGAAAAAGTCAAATTCGAGAAATTTTACGTCTAGGGGTAAAACGGTCTTTTTACACCTAGAAATTAGTAATCTTCATGGAAGTGCCCTAAATGCTATTTTTATGATATCATGATTATTTTTAAATGTTTATGAAATGTTCATGATTTAATTATGATTTTTAAATGTTCATGGGATTTTTATGATTTAAAGAAAACATTTAAAAGACATGTTGCATGCTTGGTTTCAAAAACAAAATGTTATGTTATGCATGATTTTTTTATAAAGTGATGAGAATATAAAAGTTGAAAGAAGTGAAGTAATTGTGACTAATTCGATAATGTTGGAGATGTGAGGGCTATGGTCCCAGTGGGAGCCCAACGATCGTATTTTCATCATTTCGAATATGTGGTAACGGTTATGTGGTAACGGTAAGAATGGGAATATCGTGAGGGGAAAAGGCCCCAGAGGGAGCCCATTTATGGGAAAAGACCCCAGAGGGAACCCCGACGATCGTATTTCTATTCGAATAATTATAGGCCAGGGCCCAGTTGACCGGTGAAAGTGTTTCTGGTGTCCCCCGCCGCCCAGTACTTTGGTTACATGTAGATGGATCCATCAACTCTTATGATCATGATCAGGAAAGTCACAATTAACGATCTGAATTCAACAAAAGAAAAGAAAAAGGAAAAGGGAAAAGGAAAATGTTTATGATCATGTTAAATGTTTTATGTCATGATAAGGAAAAATAAAAAAGATTAAGATTTATTTATGCATGTCATGAAATGTTATTTTTACCTAAAAGTATTTTCACTGTTGCATGTGGTTTTATACGTATTATTTGTTATAACGATTATGGTGTGTTGAGTATTTAGACTCACTAGGTGTGATGGATGCAGGTGAGTTTGAGAGGGGTCTTGACGGATGATCTGACTGGACTGAAGGCGCACACAACCCGAGGACCAACTCTTCTATTATTCCGCATTATGACTTTTGACTCATGATTTATGATTAAAGATTTTTAAGACTATTTACTTATGCTTTTGAAGATTTTTGAAAGGTTTAGTATGGGCTATACTTTTCAAACTTATTGCTTTTAGGTTTGGTAAACATGCGACGATTTCATTTTATGACTATTGCACTTGATTTTTAAAATGCTAGGTGGTTGGTATTTTATTTTTAAAAGGGTAAAGTATTTTAATATTTTCATGAGGATTGAGTACATGGCCGAAAATTGAGTGTTTATAAAAAAAAAAAAATTCCTAATACTTTTAAAGCAATAAAAAGGGCAGGACGTTTCAATTTCTGCATGTGAGCCGCGGCCGCAACATGCAATATAACACTGCAACTCAACGAGGACCCTTCTACCCGAGCCACGACCGAGCCCTCACCCTCCTAACCCTCACTGGACCATGTCAGACCTAGCCTGGACCCCATGGCCAAGCCATGACCCTTCGCACAGCAGCTGTCATTGGATCGCATGGGAAGAGTCTTAATTTTCAAGGACTCTTCCCTAGCCGATGTGTGTCAGTCCTATTCATGCTAGGACTCTTCCTCACACACAACCACGTCCAGCTCGAGCCCTGGTCAAGCCCTGGTCGAGTCGCACTCTTGATTTCCCGCTAGCCGAACCCTAACTCATGAAACTTCCATATTTTCGTGCAAGCTTCCTCCCAACCTGTTCAGCCCTTTTTTCGCTTTTCTAGGCCCTTAAGCCCTCTTAAACTTGTCTTTTTTTATTGTCCTAGGATAGCAACCCATTTATGCAACATATACATAAGTTTTAAATCACTCCAACACAAATTCTTGATCATGGCATGTCAAAAACTAAATAAATACATGGTGAACATATTTTTTCATGCAAACATGCTTCAAATCAATATTATGGTGTGATGGATGAGAAAAAAGAGATTAAAGCGTGCTTTTGCGTATATTACACACGAAAACGAGTTGGCGATGCGAAGAACGACGACGTAGAAACCTAGGCTGAAACCCCTTCCAAGAACCGGGGCTTTCCCTTCCAAAATTACGTGTGGTGTGTGTGTTTTGGGGGAGGAGAGAGTCCTTGTAATCTTTATGAGGGGTGGGCGTGAGTTTGAGGGTTATGGGTATGGTTTTTAGGCTTTTATTTTGATATAAAACAAGTGGTGTAATTTTTGGCCCATTAACATTTATAATAGGCCCATTAATCTCATTAATAATTTTAAAAATATTTTGTTTGGAAAGTTTGTGAAAATATTAGTCGAGTTCTCAAAAAGTTCATATTTTCGTCGAAAATCGAATACCGTTTAAAAATACGACTCGACGTATAACATCACCTCAAAACATCTCATTTTCAAAAATATCATATACATGCACCGTATTTTAAATAATTAAAAACAATTATTTAATAGAAATTTTTTTTCTTTTTCAGTCATTGGTCTCCGTTCCTCGATCGCGTCTCGAATAACCTTTAAAAATACAGTTTTATGCATTCTAACAGTAAGCCCTATTTTTAAATATGAAATCATGCATATCATAATTATTTCATGCCATTAAAACTATTTAATTAATCGTTTCCTATTTTTCCTATATTTGCATGCAGTTGGATTACATAATCGTATTTTGGACCTTACATAATGTCTTATTCACTTACGAATAAATTGGGTATAAAAGAAATTGAACCCACACGATGTCCCTTAAATTGGCTGATAGATCAATTAAATACCCCAAGGAAATAGTGGAAAATGTGATGAAGGGTGATATATTTATTTTTCCTCTTGATTTTGTGATTCTTGATATGGATGATGGTTGTGAAGCACCTTTAATATCGGGTTGTCCATTCTTGGCATCTAGTAGGGCATTAGTTTATGTGGAAATAAAGAATTGACATTTAGGTTGAATGAGGAGCAAGTTGTGTTTAAAACGTTCAATTGTGATATTCTTTTCTCCTAAACTCGATTCAAGTGCAAAAGTACTGGAACATACTATGCTAGCTGATTCATGCATACCTCTAACTTGGTTATTATCATTGGATGTTATTGAGAAAACTAGAGTAGCACCTTAGTTACGTAAAGACATTCATGCTAGGGATAGAGCCTTTGATGATGTCAAAGGAATTGAACTCCTATCAATTACTGATGGAAATAATGAAGGAGATAGTTGTGTTATGACAGTAGGTGACACCACAAAACTACATGATCCACCTTGTATATAAGGGGATAGTCAGGATAACGACTTTAAACAAAGTGTTGTAAGAAAGGCAACCCGTAAATTTTAGTTTTAACGTTCTTTAATTTTTGTTAGTTTTGTAGGAACGGAAGATGATAGTTCGGAGTTGAAAAAAACCACATGGAAGAAGATGATGAGGAGAGCGACGAGTTCTAACGCTCGTCGTTGTAGGTATATGTTTTCTTATTTGTAATTTTTATATACATCGAGAACAATGTAAGTTTTAAATTTGAGCGGGGGGGGGGGGGGGTTTTTTAAATTTTTTTGTAAATTTAATATGTCAATTCGTAAAAGAGGAAAAAAAAATTGGTTGGCCAATGATGAGAATAATTGCAAAAATTCGGTTTAAATCAAGCTATTGAGTATTCGTGCATGATTACTATGACGAACCGTATCTTAACATACTAATACTTTAACATGTGCGGAAAAATTAAAAATTTTCTTATTAAATGATTTATTAAAAGTATAGCTCTTAAAATAAATTAACGGTCACCACTCATATTAAAATAAAATTAATATCAAAACTCCATCATTTAAAATAAATCACACCAACATCCAATTAATACTAAAATCAAAAAAAATATACTAATTAAATTTAAAAATAGTCTAACAAATTTTAAATTTAATTTGCTTATCACCAATCCTAATAAATCAAAAGTTAGAGTAAATAATTTAAAAGAACGTGCGTAATAATATAACTTAAACTAAAATGTCCTCGGGTTTGCCCTGCCACTGGCCCGAGCCTGCTCATTGGCCACGCCCTCCTGTCTCCTCAACTACATCATCTGCATCGATCAAGTCTAGTGAGACTAATGACTCAGCATGCATAAACCGTAAATAACGAATAATACGTAATAAAAATCCATGCAATTTAAACTTAGCTTGTACATAAAATATTATAAGAATAAATATGTATAACGTGACTTACTCGCATAAACAATTTCATAAAAATCATAAAATCATATTTTCATACTTGTTATGCATAATCATATACATAAATAATTTTGCGTAGAGTTCTGTTCAATGCAAGTGGCCCATACACATAAATCGTTTGATCAAACTAAACCGCAGTACTGGGCCGGCAAGGATCACCACATCCTTTCGACTAGATGTCCACTCTCACATACATAAATCTCCGGTCATAATTTACCGGGTGGAAGGGTCCCCGGTCATATTTTACCGGTTTCCAATCCCGTAACATAATTTTGGCCACAAGACAAATCGTATAGCTCAAAAATAATTATTTTGCACGTGATACATAATTACAAACATCGTGAACTTCGTTGGAACACCCTGGACATGCTGCCATAGCCTTAGAATTTAGATAACTAAACTTAGCACAAAAAACCAAAACGTACCCATGCGATTCCCGAATTAATTAAAATAGCCTACGACTCACCGAACGACTCGGGACTCAAACCTACTTATCCAACACTCTAACCTACTGTAAGAAAGCCTAAAATATCTCCAAACAATGATCGAACCAACTTACAACAACCTACTATCCATAGAAAACAAAGCTGTCCCAAGGAAACGCGCTACGACTCATATGCGTTTCTAACGACGTCACGCTTAAAACGACTCGAATCGAACCCGAACCAAGCCCTAGACTCGACCCTTAGACATAACATAAGACCATGGTTAAGCCCCTTTTTACTCAGGACCAGCGCCTAAGCCCCAAAAAAATCAGAAACAGGACAGCCCCTCATGTGAGGCCAATTTCTGTGCAGCTCTCGAGTTTCTGGTTCCAGCGCTCTACCCGACCATCCAGCCCAGGAACCACCACCACAAGACTCATCCTAGGACCCTAAGACATGTCCCAAACTGTAGCCACAAGCCCTAGACCAGCCCCTGACTGAATCCATAAGGCCGAACACCTACAGCTTTCCACGAGACCCACTTCTGTACAGCAACGTGTTTCTGTTTCCAGCAACCTAGCTGCCACTCCAGGCCATGAACCATCCTAACAAGACTCATCCTAGGACCCTTAGAGACTGCCTAAAGCATAGCCAAGAGCCTCCAACCCAGCCCCTGACTTAAAACCATAAGCTCGAACCCTACAGCCTACACGCATGCAAGGAAGAAAATCGCACAGACTTCCAGCGACCGTGCTGTCCCTCCAGACCATCTATATGTTAGAGTAGGTGCCCGGCAAGCCAACTTGTGGCTAGGACTGTTATTGACTGTAATGTAAAACAATCTTTATTTTAATAATATTTTACGATTTCGTTCGATTATGGCATTGTACTTTATCTGTATACCCATGCAAGCTGCATAGATAAAGTCCTTGAATATACAATAGGTACCATGAGGTCTGCGTCGCAACGTAAGATCAGGAAACTCATTAGGAAGTGTACCGTATATTCTAAACAGGTTCCTAGTCGAATCAGCCGCCTAAAACAAGGATAAGGTCGCTCGAGCTCGAGACTAGCATCTGTGATGTAAACGCCATGTTTCATTGGCAAGGGCATGGAGATGTCCATTCATACAGATGGGTGATCATATGATGATGCACTGAGCAACCCTCCCTCGGACTGTCCAAGTGGTTCTCACTTATCGAGTGGAATAGTCCGCAGTTATGGTTGTACACCATTAGTCCTTTGACCCAGGACAATGTAGGGGCTATACGTACTAGCATGCACTTTGATCCGTTTACCGACTCCATCGAGGGTCATCAGGTGGCGAGGTTGGGTGTAGTTTCGAAATACGTAGGAGCAAATGCATTGTAGTCGGGGATTCACCGTTCGTCTACGGGTGAAGATATCCTATGTGATCTGATGAGTTAATAGTGCAAGGAGTCTCTGGCCAGAGCAAGAAATGTGCTTTAGGGAAAGGTGTTTTCCTAGTTGCACATACCATGCCACTATTAGTACTCAAAGATAAATCGCATCGTTATCGAATTCATATGCAACTCTCGATCTACCAATGGTTGCAGATTCGATCGGGATATATGTGTTGAAGGGACTGTACTGTACGCTAACCATGACTAAAGGTTCTTGCAGGCACTATCAGTGATACCTAGGGGATCATGGGGCGATGCTACTAGACGCTCTTACCATGATCCGATGGGTGCAATCAGAAATGAGTTCTGACATTCTTGATCAAGGTGTTGATGAAAAGAATGGGGCTAACTAGGGTAAGCCCGAATAAGAATAAATGTTATTCTGAATCACATGGAGATGTGAACCCACGGCTAACTGTATCCATGAACCATTGAGGGTCACACAAGTATCGAATTATGTGTTCCCGTTGAGATAGTCAAATTTCAAGGAGTTGGAATTTGGCGACTATAGTTTGATGGATATCAAACAGGAAGCTTATAAAGGAGTTTATGAGCTGATTCCATAGGAGGGAAGAAATGGAAGTTAGCATGATTGCTAAATAAGGAAAGAGAGTGGAACTGTCTGTTTTGTGAAGGAGTTCACTAAAACTGGCAGCTGCCCATTATGGTAAGTGAAAATCTTGATCTTCGAAATTTTCGATTTTCATTATATGAACAAGACTTGTATCCTCGATACATCGGCGCTCTCGGATCGTCGATCGTGGTTATAATGAGTTCTTAATCATTTATTTAGTGAATTGAGAATTTACTAATTAAATTATTGTGATAGTAGTGGTGACTACTAACATTCACAAATTCCCATAAATATTTTAGAGGAGTCTAGAATTAAATTAACTAAGGAGTTAATTTATAAATTAAATAATGGTTATTTAATTTAATATACATATACATGTACATATTTTATACGGTGATATAAAATATGTGTATATGATATTATTATATCATGTGTTATTAAATGTTAATAAATACATTATATATTAATTATATGGGAATTTAATTATAATGAAAATATAGAGTCTTTGTGGAAGAGGGACTCTTAATTAGATTAGGAGTCTCACTCTATAAATATACCATCAGAGGGCATAATTCAATTGAGAGATTTTTTTTCATAAATTCATTAAATTCCTTCCCAATTGAAAAAAGTGGACTCACGGCCATACAAGGGAATTGGAAGGCAATTTGGCAACTAAGAGCAAATTAGATTTGTTTGATTATGGATTAAGAATCTATAATGGTTGTTAAGAATGAAAAAAAAAAAGGAAGGAAAAATCCATGTTTTACATAAAGCCAACTCTCGGCCATCACAAAATTGGGGAAGAAATTTTTTCCCAAATAAGAAAATTGGATTTACTTAAATTATTGATTAAGAATCAATAATGATCATGCTAATTATGGATTAAGAATAAATAAGATTTATTCAAGAATCCTCTCCAATTTTTCTTCTTGAAGGTCTCGGCCACCATGAGTTTCTAGTAGAGAAATTTGGCCACCTTGTGTCCTTCCACCGCTTCGCCGACGATACACCGTCACCGGATTTTGGAAATTCGGAGTGCACATTCTCAACGCAAAATCGTTTGGATTTTCTAGTGCAAACCAAACGAGGAAAACAGTTTTCGATCGTGGACCTAATTAGGCGATCAAAGGAGAAGAGCCGTTCGTAGGGATTTACAAGAAGGGCTATATCCGCCTACAAACCGGAATAGTTTGGAGTCCTAGCGTTAAGAACGCAAAGGTATAATTCTATACACCCTATGGATGATTTTAAACACACGACATCCAAGAAAAAATTTTTTAAACTTCCGCTGCGTCTTGGGTGCGAGAATACGATGTTCCAACAGTGGTATCAGAGCCAGGTTATTCTCAATCGTGTGTTTTAATTAAATTGTGTTGAGTTTATTATTTCTAACCGCGTAAGAATTTTTATGAAAAACGCCTCTAAAAATTATTTTTGAAAAATCTGTTTCTAAAATTAAAAAAATAAAAAAAATTTGGGTCTGCCCGGAACTGTTCCGGGCAGCCGCGCGGCGGGCTGCACGGCGCGCGCGCGCAGGCGCCGCATGACAGGCGCGTACCGCGCGCGCACGGCGCCGCACGGCAGGCGCCCAGCGGGCGCGCGGCGCGCGTATGGGTCTGCGCGCCTGTGCGCGCGGCCAGCGCACAGCGCGCCTGCCAGCGCTCGATCGGATCGGGAAGCGGGCGGGTGCCCGGGAACGTCTCGGGCACCGCGCTGGGTCGTGGGCTTGAATTGTTTGGGCCCGGGGGCGTTTTTTTGATTTTTTAAAATTTTGGGTTAAATTGATATTTTATGAAAATACGGACGATTTTACCCCTAGAATAATTTTTATAAAATCAATTTCTTACAAAATAAATAATTGAAATATGATTTTAATTATTTATGGTAAAAAGTGTTTTACAAGAAATTTAATTATTTGAAATTAAATAAAAATGTTTATTTAATTTGATAATTATGACGGTTAGTGATAATTTACGAGATACACGATTTGTTGATAATATGTGATATTATCGGATTTATATAATATATGATATTATATGTTAAAAGGATGATCGAGAGCCATGACCAATGTGCTAGGTGTATGTTAGGTTTTTACATGTTGTAATTTTTGATTATTTGATAATTAAAAGTGGATCTGGTTTATGGTCCGTTCCCACCCCCTAAATTTGTATCCCAATGTGCCATGGATATTTAATGTAAATATTAGAATTAGTGGGAGATCATGATTTGAAGACGGTGGGACCGAGATCCTCGAAAAGAGTTTTGAAGATCGAAGACATGTAAATTTTGGAAGCTTATGTAATAGTTGCATTTGCATCCCTGAATTTCCCTAGGTTATGGACATGGATCCGTATGTGGCTCGTACGGATCAATTAGCTCTCGGTTATCGATCATCCTTTATTATTATTTATGATGTATGTGATATATTATAAATAATCAGTATGTGCGTTATTATTAATATAATAACAAGAGTTGCATGAATCCGGCAATCATACAAACAGTCATGGCACGAGTTTTAAAATTAATGATGAGACAAATTTTTAAAATTAAAATCCCTCATTTTGGATGACATCCAAAATTTAAATCAAGCCCATTAAAAGAAAGTTTAATAATTCCTTGCCTTCCATCAACGGTGGTTGCATGATGACGCTACCCGCGGTCAGTGTCTGGCTCATATTATTGGGGAGGCCTGGACGCCGGAAAGCTGTGACTTCCACTGACATATTTGATGTGAACTACGTGGAACTCCCATGACTTCAGCTCATATTATTGGGGGATCTCATGGCGACCGTCCATTAAGGTTCAACATTGATGGGCCGGGCTCGACACGTGAAGAGAAAAGGGGATCATATTATTGGACCCTCCTCAAACGTGAGGCAAAATTACGTAAGGGTTGCAAAGAGTTGCAATTGGGCTCTACCTTTTGGAAGTTATGATTGGCTGATATTATTCGGGATCATAATTTCGCAATTGGGCCTTGTGTACTCACTAAGGAAATTGGATTTCTCGTTTTTCATCAGAGGGTGGTGAAAATGTCAAAATAGTGGGAGGCAATTCGTAAAAAAAAAAGTCCATATTTTACGTCTTACAAAATATTTTAAAATAGTCAGTAACGTTTATTCTGTTTCCATATCAGTATATTTATGATTTCGTTACATAATTCATATCTGTTAATAAAACAAGCTAACCGAACACTAATCTTCAAGATTGGCTGGGAAAATTGTTCTAAGTTCGGATAGCATACACACTAATGTCAGTCTTGCTTTACTGACAAAGCGTGCAAGATAGTGGGACCATATTATGCAAGCTAAAGTGTAATATGCTCACTTCTAAGTCAAATGAACTGTAGAGACAGTTTTGAGAAAATATTGAATGCTGTTGGCATTCGAATGCACATGCAAGAGTTGCATGGTGCATGAAACTCGCACAATGATGCACGCCACTTTCAAGAACACATTACTACACGCATGCAAGATGGGGCTCTTGCCCATGAGCATGGTGTTAGTATGATTGGGTCTATTGAGAAGGTGGTGGGCCTGGAATTTGACAAATTCCGAAAAGTTAGAACATGTTTGATTCACTGCAAGAAGTCAGGACATAAGAAATTATATGAGCCAGAAATGTTTTGGCAATGATAATTGAATGTCCAAGTAAACACGATTTCAACGACAACCAAAAGAAAAACAAGATAGTCTAAACCAAACACATTTGTGGCACGTTAGGCTAGGACATATTTCTCAAAGAAGGATGCACAAGCTAGTGGGAGAGGACATGTTTGATTCGTCAGACATAAACTCTCTAGAGACATGTGAGTCCTGTCTGAGAGAAAAAATGACCAAGGCCCCTTTCCTAGGGAAATTGGAACGTGCACATGATCTATTGGATTTGATCCATACAGATGCGTGTGACCCGCTAAGTTTTAGCACAGGATATGGCCATTCCTACTTCATCACCTTTACCGATGACCATTCGAGGTTTGGGTATGTGTATTTAATGAAATACAAGTCTGAAAGCTTTGAAAAGTTTAAAGAATTCAGAGCAGAAGTAGAGAAACAGTTAGGAAAAGGTATTAAAACACTACGATTAGATCGAGGTGGAGAATAATTGAGTACTGAGTTTCAAGACTACCTTAAAGAGAATGAGATTCTCTCACAGTGGACTCCGCCTGCTACACACCAGTTGTATGGTGTGTCAGAACAATGTAATCGGACGAGATGGACATGGTTCGATCTATGATGGGATTCACTGAGTTGCCACCATCCCTTTAGGGATATGCGCTTGAAACAGCGGCAAGGTTGTTGAATCAAGTCCATATAAAGGCAGTGAATAAAACTCCATATGAGATATGGATGGGAAAGCCGCCCAAATATTCTTTCTTAAGAATATGGGGATGCCCTGCTTACGTGAAGCAGACAGTGGGAGACAAATTGGATAGTAGAGCCAATTTGTGCTACTTTGTGAGATATCCGAAGAATTCTATTGGATATTACTTCTATTATCCCAGTGAAAGAAATGTGTTTGTTTCAAGGAATGCCACCTTCTTATAGAAGGAGTTTCTATTGGATAGAAAAGGTGGGATGATGGAACTCGATGAGATTCGAGAACCACCTACTACACAAGTAGCAGAACCCACACCCCAACAGCCAATCAAAGAAACACAAGCTCTTAGAAGATCTGAAAGGATCTCGAGGCCGCCTAATAGGTTGAGCCAGCATCTTGAAGAGGGCCAAGATGAACCCAGTCCTGGATGTGATCCAAGAAATTTCAAGGAAGCATTGTCTGATGCCGATTCATCTAAATGGCTTGAAGCCATGCAATCCGAGATGGACTCCATGTATCGAACCAAGTATGGTCCTTAGTGGATCCACATGAGGGAATTGTTCCCGTAGGATGCAAATGGATTTAAAAAGGAAACTTGGAGCGAATGGGAAGGTGGTGACCTTCAAAGCTAGACTGGTAGCAAAAGAATATACTCAACGACAAGGTGTTGACTATGAGGAAATCTTTTCTCCAGTCACGATATTCAAGTCCAGTAGGATACTGCTAGCCATAGCAGTATGGTATGACTATGAAATATGGCAGATGGATGTGAAGACATCGTTTATTAATGGGGATATTGAGGAAAAGATTTACATATCTCAACCTGAAGGATTCACATCAGTAGAAAGTGAGCATAAAGTATGCAGACTTCAGAGATCCATTTATGGACTCAAACAGGCATCAAGGAGCTGGAACCTCAGATTTGACAATACTATCAAAGAGTTTGATTTTGCCAAACATCATGAGGAACCTAGTGTATATAAGAAGGTTAGTGGGAGTACAGTAACATTCCTAGTACTTTATGTTGATGACATATTACTCAGTGGGAATGATGTAGGGATGTTGCAGTCAACTAAAGTATGGTTAGCTAGTAAGTTCTCCATGAAGGATATGGGTGCAACATCATATGTATTAGGAATACAGATCTATAGAGATAGATCAAAGAGGATGTTAGGGCTCACCCAATCCACATATATCGATACCATACTGAGGAAATTCTCTATGGAGGAGTCCATGAGAGGATATCTCCCAATGTCTCATGGTGCGAATCTATCCAAGTCTATGTGCCCTAAGACTGATGAAGTGATAGAGACCATGAGCCGCATTCCGTATGCATCTGTCATAGGCAGTATTATGTATGGTATGATATCTACTCGACCTGATATTGCATATGCACTGAGTATTGCAAGTCGATATAAGTCGAATACCGAACTACTGCATTGGAAAGCAGTAAAGGACATTCTTAAGTACTTGAGAAGAACTAAGAATTTGTTCTTGGTATACGGGAGTGGAGAATTAAAATTGGAAGGCTACACTGAATCTTGCTTCCAATCAGATGTGGATGATTCGAAATCGACCTCTGGATTTGTATTCAAGCTCAATGGTGGTGCTGTCTCTTGGAAGAGTTCCAAGAAAGACACCACAGTGGATTCAACCACTGAGGCGGAATACATAGCTGCATCGGATGTAGCAATGGAGGTTGTTTGGATGAGGAATTTCATCCAAGAGTTGGGTATCATTCCTCAAACAGTTGATCCAGTCCCGGTCTACTGTGACAACACCGGTGCCGTTGCGCAAGCAAAGGAGCCGAGGTCTCATCAGCGATCCAAACATATACTAAGGAAGTTCCATATAATCCGGGATATTGTGGGAAGAGGAGACATATCGGTAGAGATAGTATCCTCCGCAGATAACGTTGCTGATCCACTGACGAAGCCCCTGCCAGGACCATTGTTAGAGAAGCATCACGAAGCAATGGGTCTAAGATCTATGGGTAGTTAGCTATAGGGCAAGTGGGAGATTGTTAGAGTAGGTGCCCAGCAAGCCAACTTGTGGCTAGGACTGTTATTGACTGTATTGTAAAACAATCTTTATTTTAATAATATTTTACGATTTCGTTCGATTATGGCATTATACTTTATCTGTATACCCATGCAAGCTGCATAGATAAAGTCCTTGAATATACAATAGGTACCATGAGGTCTGCGTCGCAACGTAAGATCAGGAAACTCATTAGGAAGTGTACCGTATATTCTAAACAGGTTCCTAGTCGAATCAGCCGCCTAAAACAAGGATAAATGTCGCTCGAGCTCGAGACTAGCATCTGTGATGTAAACGCCATGTTTCATTGGCAAGGGCATGGAGATGTCCATTCATACAGATGGGTGATCATATGATGATGCACTGAGCAACCCTCCCTCGGACTGTCCAAGTGGTTCTCACTTATCGAGTGGAATAGTCCGCAGTTATGGTTGTACACCATTAGTCCTTTGACCCGGGACAATGTAGGGGCTATACGTACTAGCATGCACTTTGATCCGTTTACCGACTCCATCGAGGGTCATCAGGTGGCGAGGTTGGGTGTAGTTTCGAAATACGTAGGAGCAAATGCATTGTAGTCGGGGATTCACCGTTCGCCTACGGGTGAAGATATCCTATGTGATCTGATGAGTTAATAGTGCAAGGAGTCTCTGGCCAGAGCAAGAAATGTGCTTTAGGGAAAGGTGTTTTCCTAGTTGCACATACCATGCCACTATTAATACTCAAAGATAAATCGCATCGTTATCGAATTCATATGCAACTCTCGATATACCAATG